>NC_133063.1:19467305-19776426 GCF_048771995.1 Taeniopygia guttata | reverse complement strand
CAGAGAAAAGTTAGGGAGGTTTGTGGTGGTGCTTCTTGTCTTTAGAGTAGAAGAAGAGAAGAAGATTTTTGGTTTTGAACTCTCGGCTCCAGGGGAAAATGGGGGGCACTGTGGTCTTAAAAATGAAAAACCAAACTGTTGTTTTTCCCCTTTTGGCAGGGCATCTTTGAAAGGAAAAAATTCTTAAAAGTAGTCTGTTTATTTATGTATTGGTGGTGAGAGCACTGTGCATGGAAAGGAGAGGGTTACTGTTAGTAAACTTTTTTTTCTGGGCAGTGCTATGTGGTGACATGGAAGTACAAGATGTGGCAGCTGTGTTTTTTGGGGGGTCTGTGGCATAGGAGGGGTTCCTTTTTCTTTCAATAGACTGACAATCAATTGTCTGGTGGGTGGAAACCTGATTTAGGTTCAGGTTGTGTTTCACTGTGGTTTGTTGGAAGTGGGTGGTGGGAGGAGGAATGCTTTAGAAGGTTTTCATTTTGATTTTTTGTGTGTGTTTTTTTCCTTTTCTTTTCCTTTTATAGTAGTATAGTAGTAGTAGCTTAATAAAGTTTTTTCCTTGTTACTAAGCTTGGACCTGCTTTGCTCTGTTCTCGATTACATTTCACAGCATTCAATTGAGAGACTGCATTTTCATGGGGGCACTGGCATTGTGCCTGTGTCAAACCATGACACTGAATCTGGAACAGAGCCACTAGAAACAAAAGGGGTTGAAATCACATGCAACGTATGACATTTGTGGTATAGGAGAAAATGGACATTGCAGTTTGGGAACATCAGTTTGTAGGAAGGGTGACATAATTTGTGAAGTAATGTTCTAAAAACTTTTAAATGTTATACATCTGGTTGAAAAACTTTATAAGAAGGTGTTAAATAATTATTTATTAATACATTAGTTATAACTGTTGTAATTTTATTCTTATTTGCCAGTATGGAGCACATTAAGAAATAAATGTCTGCAGGTTCTGGGCTCTTAATCTCAAATTTTCAAAAGAGTTGTGTCTTTTAAGTCTTTAGAAGGTACTAGCAACTAGCATTAAATACTAAGCCTGAAATACTGAAATATTGAGCCTGCATTAACTCCTGATTTTGAGTCTTTTATTAGCATAGAATATGGATGTAAGATGAATAATAGTGGCATATAACTACCTGAAGCCAGTGAAGTGGCTGATTTTCCTCCCTTATTCTCAGAAATTTTAAAAATAAGTTTGACTCTCTGTGTAAGAATAAAAGCTTTGTGAGCCATTGCTTGAGTGGGATGGCCGTAGAATTTTATCTATGCAGGTGGTAGACTCATAATACATACATGTCATTTATAAACGTTTGTTCCTGGAAATCTTTCCTTGGACATTCTTAGTTGTAGAGAAGTATGTATATAAATTTATATGTGTGAGTTTTGGAATCCTGTTTTCATTCCAGCCACCCACACGTACACACACGTTCATACTTTTTTGTACTCTTGATGCAGCTCAACCAAGACTTGACAAGCACATGTTACAGTTTTAACAATGGTATATGTGACATCAAGTTCTTGGTTGATCTCATGTTGAGCAAATGAAATCTCATAATCAGGCGAGATCAGATCACTGGGCTTTCATGCTTCCTCACACCTTTTAAAAAGAAAGAATAGGGAAAAAAAAAAGAAAAGAAAATGTGCCTTTTTTTCACCATAATCAGAAATATTTCTTCACAAATAGAGGTACTGCATGTTAACAAGCTTGGCAACAACCTGCTCCCCTCTAAAAGGAATAACCTGACACATTAACTGAGGATTTAAAATCCTCCGAAATAACTTGTGTACTTTTATTCTAAGAGCTGAGAGACAAAGATACTTCTGGTTCCAACTCAAGCCAGCAGGGCTAAAAATTGCTAGAAATTATGGCCAAATATTGCATGAAAATGTAGAAAATTAGATTTGCTAATGAGTTACTTCAATCTTCTAAGAGATAAAGAAGCTTGTTTCCTATATAGCAATTTTCTTTTTTGGACATGATGCCACCTACATGCATAAATATCCATAAAAAAACTTTACAAAAAACATTTTATTTGTTGATTAGGAAAGCATATTAGCACTCTGATCTGACTTTATTTACAGAGATGGCTAGCAATATTTCCGATGTAAAGCTTCCTGTGGTGAAAATCAAAAACTGTTATTCTAATAAAGTAATTGAAGCTAGTGAACCTTTATTACATGTCTTAGATTTTTTGGTTTTTTTTAATCTACTTTACTTTTAAGTTGATGCCTCATGTGGTATTAGTACCCTATTATCATCAAATTTAAACTATGGGACAAAGAATCCAAAAGCTTCACTTGTTCCTTTTTTCCATCTTCTTTTTTATTTTTCTTTTTTTAAGGAATGGAGCAGGGATAAATCTACCTTAGCTGCATGGCAATAATTCCATCTACCCACTCTTGCATTAAGTGATTATCCCACTGGAAGTCAGTGATCTGCTTTGAAGTCCTCAGCTTCAAAAGAGTCATCACATGAACTCTATTCATATAAGCAATGGTTCCTCTAAATAGAAAAATGTCCTCTGCATCTCACTCTTAATTTTTGTAGTTGATGAAATGCCTTTCATCATCAACAGGATTTTAAGATTACCATAATTTCTTCTCAGATAAACCAGAGGGGCAAGGGCTGGGAGGTCTGACTTTGGAGGTTGGATTCCCTTTAATAATCAAGATGACACAACTGGAAATGATTTATATTACCTGCTGTCAAAGTATTCCCCAGATTTTTTCAATGAAGGAGTACTCCTGTTATCAAGTTCATACATTTTTCCAGACAATAAAGTACAAAAGAATATTTTTTCTCAATTCAGAGATAGATTACAAACCTGGAGAGTGAAGGCAGAACAGGCAGAATGAAGATTTCATAAGTATAGATATCTTAGCAACTACTACCAAAAGGCCAGCTCTGCACCCTTGTAGGTCCTGTGTGTAAACTAGAAAGAAGATTACATAAGACTTTTATAGATATAGTTAGGCATTCTGCAGCATAACCTTAAAAAGATACTTGAGATTACTTAAAAATTAACTCATAGTAATGTCCATGATTAAAACAAATGAAGGGTAAATACCTTTATTTTAAGGTAATGTTTCAGATGCATCCATGTCCTTATGTTCATAGGTGTCTACGAATTATATAACATATTTCTGCATGTAAGAAAGCAAACAGATATATGAAAGTGTGTCTTCACTGTGTTTTATCATCAGACTTCACCCAAACAGATCAAGAAGTCACTAGAAAGGTCATTTTAGGTCATTGTACTGCAGGTTACCCCACCATAAGTCTCTCCATTTAGTCAAATTCTTACCTGTTTGCATTAAATTTTGTGTACTATAATGTGACCCCCTGTGTTGATTTGTCACACCCTGATTTTTTTTGGTAGCTGTGGGGGGGTGGGTCAGGGGACGCAGGTAGCTTCTTTGAGAAGCTGCTATAAAGTCCCACCATGCCTTACAGAGCCAGTCTCTGATGGCTCTGAAGACATGGTGCTGGCATAATTAGAGAGGTTGGTAATGCCTCTGTGATGACATATTTAAGAAGTTTTGGGAAGACTTTGGCCATGGAAGGGAAACCATGGCATAACAGAGGAAAGACTCTTCTCCCTGACTGAGCTGAAGATCTCAAGTTATGAGACCAAAACCTCCATGCCTTGTCTCCCTGCACTGTCGGAGGGACTGGAGGGAAAAAAAGGTGTTTAAAAGGCTTTATTGTACTTTTCATATTCCTCTGACTCTCTTAATAATAAATTTAATTTTTACATTTAAATTTGAACCTGTTTTGCCCTAAGAATGTTTTTTTCCCAGTCCTCATTTCAGCTCATGAGCCCTTTTTTAGTTCTCTTTCCTCACTCCTCTGCTCAGCAGTAGCAAAAGAAGGTAAGCAAATGATTTTCGTGGGTATCTGGCATTTGATCAATGTCAAAACATGACACCCCCATTCTTCTAAAATATTTGGGAGAAAGATCTGCAGGAAATGGTGCTCTTGTTCAGATTTACAAGAAGATGTAAGAAGTGGCCCAGTTGCTAGAGCTATAATCTCATGGAGACCAGTTAACACTTTCCAGAGTAAATATGGAGGAAGAAAGTTAAAAAGATATGTTTTTCCCTGCTTTCTGCTTATTTTCCCTTCTTTTATTTTCTCCTAGTCTTCTGATTTTACAGAAGGATTTGGTTCCTTATTATAGTTATTTATTCTCATATAAAACACTAATGTTTGTGGAAGCAGCGCTCTGGTTACAGAGAGTGGAATATAACTTTCCCAGGCATTGTGTTGGGAAAAGTCTGTGAGAAGATCAGAGAAAAGAATGAGAAACAATTCTTATTTTTACTTGCTGCACCTGTTGTTGAGAACATGTGGAATGTGTTTTGGAGATTTGTTTACCAAAGAGTGATTTCTTAATTGGCCAGTGAAGATGGTTTTCGGATTGGAGGACCAAATAGGTCCGGGTGTATCATAACTATAAAAGCAATAGATTTCTTAATAACGAACAATATAATAAAGAGATTTGTCACCTTCTGTGAATCATGGAATCAATGCTAATAATTACCTGGATGGGGGCCTGTTTGAAAGACAAATGTTTGATCTAGTTAACATCTGAATCATGTTGCACACAATGCTTTACTTCTCTGTGGCATCTGAGATTCCTGTTCCTCTCTCCCTACACACAAAAATGAGAGGAAAAGTGAAACATGTCCTGTGTGGCCCCTTGTTAGCTTTTCTAGCTGGTGAAAATGGGGGGTTAGGGAGGGTATAAAATAATTGAATTAGTTATTGCCAAAAATAATTAGTATACTGTATGTATAATTTTTTCAGTTTCTTGCTAAAGGAAAGTTAAAAGAAATCAAGACGTTATATTATCAAAGGAGAAGAAGAGAAAGACCTGGTGGTACCACTACCTGGTGCAAAGAGGCAAGTGCTTAATCACTATAGAAGGGGTGATGTTAGCCATGAGATGAGGAAACTGAGACAGAATATTATATAGGTAAAAATACAAAAGAGTTATGTAGCTGATGGTTCATTTTCTGACTATATAAATTAATAAAAATGTAGTTTGCTTAAGTTACGTATATTGCATCCTGTTCTTTTATCCAGGATGAAAGATTGGTTGTATGGGATAATTCTGACACTGATACTTCCATTGACAAAGTACAACTTCCCTTAAAAAAAAGACTGTTTTTTTTTTTTCCCCTTCTCATATGCAGCAAATTTTCAGCTATCACTGTTCTGTCTTTTTACTAGAGAAGGAAAAGTCTTCTCTGACCAACTCTCCTACCTTTCTTACCATTTTCAATGAGCAGGATTTCAGCGTATATATATATATATATATATATACACTCCCTTGGTACTGGAGAATAAAATATTAAATATGGTGAGAAATAGTCTATGTCTGCATTAAAAATAGTATACTACTTCCTCCTTCAATGCATGTACAAAGCTATACATCTAGTTGCAGAAAAGGAAACTTTGGAGAAGTGCAAATTGTGTGTGTGCTTTTGGTTGATATGTGAATTTGCATATCCTGTGTTTGCAGCTTAGACAGAATTTTTTAAAAGTGATCCTAGAAAGATTATGAAACAAGAAAGGATTTTGACAAGAGCAGCATCTGTGTACAAGAGTGTGTATGTGTATATATCTATCTACGCATCTATCTATTCCCTATGTAATGCATACTGAATATTTTAAAAGTGTTATGGAAAAGAAACCTGAATTCCTTGAAAGATAGCTGTTTACAAGAGTACCTTAACATCCAGCTTTCTTTATTGCTCTCTGCGTTGTATCATATATCATTTGGTTCTACATGCTTTTTTCTCTTGGTATTTCTTTTTATGCTGTCAGATTCTGCCATGTCCATTCAAATCTAAAATTGTCTGAAACTATCTAAGTAACAACAAATCTGCTGTGTGAATAAAATCTTTATGGCGAGCTGCTAGGTTTCCAAGGCACATGCATAATAGAAATTCAGTATCACTTCATTTGAGTAGAGGCACTGCTAGCTGCATATCGTGGAGTCCCACGAATTGTCCTATGTAAGGAAAAATTATGACAGAAAGACAGCCCAATGTATAATAGTCTACTAAATGTATTCCACAGCTAGCTGTGTGAACCACCTTGGGGAAAAATGCATATGAATGCACATGTATATTAGAGAGGTTTCTAACAATGATCTCATTCTGTACCAACTCTAAAATACTTTTAAAAAATATGACAGTTTAGCTGAATTATCTGGAGAAGACATTTGGAAAGGCTGTCTGAACATGAATTGTGCTAATTTCAGATCTCTCTGAAACATAGCAGTTTTAGTTAACAGGGATCCTGAGGAAAAAAATTTTGACCTCAGCTAAAATGTACTTAGAGACCCTAACTTCTCCTTAGAATCTGAACATGTCAAGTATTTCAGAACAGAGATGAAAATTTGTATGCTGAGGCACACTGAATGTTGATATTACATGAAAGTATACCACAAATAAATAAAATTAAGCTTTCTGTTTGACTAAGCTGGGTTTTGGCTGACAGTAGGGCTTAAAATATCTTTGGAGAATGAGTAACATTTGGGAAGTCCACAATCAGAGACATAAAATTAAGTTCAGTATTTTATTTAAAATATTGCAAAATGTATTTCTTCCTATTCCAATGGTTTTCTTACTTTAATAGAAGATGGAAAGTATAGTACACTCATTTAGTCTTCCATTATAACATCAGCTGCTCCTACTGCTTCTGTTGTCTCCACCTCTGTAGCCATAAAATCAAATGAAAGCAAAATACGTTGTAATTAAAACATCATTATTCTGTTAATATTAATTAATACCACGGGAAAATGGCAGCACATATTTTACCACGGTCTGTATGAGACTTCTGCAGACTTCAGATTTATTCTAACATTGCTGATCCCTTCTGAAATCCATGTCACTTCAACATCATTGCTATTGACTACCTATGTTCAGCTGATATAAAAGTATCTGCTATACTTAGCCTTCTTTTGTTGCATTGGTAAAGTACAAGTCCACTTCTCTATACATAATATTAAATAACAGTATATATATGTTCTTCACATACTGTATTCATATATTAATGTATATATATTTGCAGAAATAACATAAAAAAAAAATGTAAAAACCTCCAAGGTTGATGAATAGCTATCTAAATTAAATTAAATTGAATTAAATGAAAAAGAACAAAAAAAAAAAAAAAAAAAAAAAAGAAAAAGAAAGCAGATGGGAGATTTTACACCTACTTTACTACTTGGTTTCATTCCTTTTAATCCCTTAGGTCTTCCCTCATTTCTCCCATAAATGAACAATGTTAACAATGAGTATTCTCAATATTATTACTACTTTAGTTCAATATTGACAAAGAACCAATGAATTTACCTTGTACATAAGAACATTTGAAGTAGATGATACCTGTAATGAACTGTACCTTTGTAGCCTTGCTCTTCCCCAGGAGATTAAAAAGATTGCAATAATATTGAGGAAAGGACAACTCTGGAAAAAAATTTTGAGTGCAAGAACCACATTTATGGATTGTAGTATCAAAATGTCCTTTAACAGCTAGGTGAAGACTGATCTGATGTGACATTCATTGGGCATAAAACTTCTGAGCCAGGTGGCCTCAAGCAGAAATCACAAGTCAAAAGCAAACAATGTTTTTGAGTATGTCAAAGGATAGCTGAGGCGGTAGAGGGCCAATTTCATGGGGGAGAACTCTTTCTGTTCTTTAACATTCAGTTTCAAAGACTTGAATCTTGAAACACAGGATTATAAGAAAAAGTGCCCAAAAAATGTGTTCCTAAACAGTGTTCCAGTGAGAATTGACATGAAAGATCAGCATGGAAGAAAGTTTGAAGAAGTGTCTCATTGGTATGGCATGAATTATCCAAAAATAATGAAATTTCTGAATATTATTGATCATGTTTTTGAAATTCTTTGAATTAAAAACAATGTGCAAGGATTTAGTCAATTTGGGTTTTGATTTTGTCTTTTTTGTTTTGTTTGGTTTTTTGGTTGGTTGATTTGGATTTTTATTTCGTTTGTTGCTGTTTTGAGTTCTGTGGGGCTTATTTGTTGTATTTTCTTTTTCTTGTAAAAATGAAACTTTGTTAAGGGTGAGATCTTTGTTTAAAGATCATTGAGAGTTTAAAAGAATATTAACTCCACTGAAGTCAGAAAAACACACAATATTTTGAAAAAAACCCAAAATATCTCCATGCAATTACCCAGGCCAGATTGAGTTTACTGCTGAATGAAAAACAGTGAGAACACCTTAAAAAACTGGCCTGGTTGCCTAAATATAGAAACAGAGTTTTAACAGCCTTCTTTTAACTGTTTAGTTTAAAAATGAGACAGTGGTCTTATGGCCTAATAAAATATAATCATGCTTTATTCAAAATGCACAATTCAAAGTGATTTTTTGTTTCTCTATGCAAGATTTCACCTAATTGAAAACAATATAACTGTATCTGCTTAATTGTGATTAAAATTTGATTAATTGTAAAAACTTTGATGGTAGAAACCTTAAGAAAGTTTATTCAAATGCGACTTTAACAGGTGAAGAGAATTTCTTTTCTTTCTTTTTCCTTTCCTTTCCTTTCCTTTCCTTTCCTTTCCTTTCCTTTCCTTTCCTTTCCTTTCCTTTCCTTTCCTTTCCTTTCCTTTCCTTTCCTTTCCTTTCCTTTCCTTTCCTTTCCTTTCCTTTCCTTTCCTTTCCTTTCCTTTCCTTTCCTTTCCTTTCCTTCCCTTCCCTTCCCTTCCCTTCCCTTCCCTTCCCTTCCCTTCCCTTCCCTTCCCTTCCCTTCCCTTCCCTTCCCTTCCCTTCCCTTCCCTTCCCTTCCCTTCCCTTCCCTTCCCTTCCCTTCCCTTCCCTTCCCTTCCCTTCCCTTCCCTTCCCTTCCCTTCCCTTCCCTTCCCTTCCCTTCCCTTCCCTTCCCTTCCCTTCCCTTCCCTTCCCTTCCCTTCCCTTCCCTTCCCTTCCCTTCCCTTCCCTTCCCTTCCCTTCCCTTCCCTTCCCTTCCCTTCCCTTCCCTTCCCTTCCCTTCCCTTCCCTTCCCTTCCCTTCCCTTCCCTTCCCTTCCCTTCCCTTCCCTTCCCTTCCCTTCCCTTCCCTTCCCTTCCCTTCCCTTCCCTTCCCTTCCCTTCCCTTCCCTTCCCTTCCCTTCCCTTCCCTTCCCTTCCCTTCCCTTCCCTTCCCTTCCCTTCCCTTCCCTTCCCTTCCCTTCCCTTCCCTTCCCTTCCCTTCCCTTCCCTTCCCTTCCCTTCCCTTCCCTTCCCTTCCCTCCTCTTTCCCTTTTCTCTTTTTTCTCTTTTCTCTTTTCTCTTTTCTCTTTTCCCTTTTCCCTTTTCTCTTTTCCCTTTTCTTTCTCTTTTATTTTCTTTTTTCGTTTCATGGATTTCCTCTCTTCCATTTTTCATTGCACACTCCGGTTTCAACTCCTTCCTTCATGGACCTTAATCCACAGAAGTTATTAGAGGTTCTGCTAGAGTCTACCCTTGCATAGAGGTCCACTTGCCATTGTTTTGAAGACTAAAGAGGAACAGATTTGGTGGTTAAAATGTGTTTTATTTCTTTTCACTGTAAAAAATTTTTCCATAAGTAACTCCATTGTCGGGGGATTTTTAAATTTAAATTAAATTTAAATTTAAAACTCCATTTTAGCAAAGGAAACAGGATTCATCTCTTTTTGTGAAGTTTTATTTTTTAGACAGTATTTAAAAATCCTTCATTTCTCCCCTGTCTGAAATGGAAAAAAAAACTTTATTCAGTGCGCTATTTATACTGATTATATTATATTTACTTATCTGTTGTTTTAAACCAACAAGTTAGGCAAAAAATAACTTTGGTAAAATTGGGATTTTTTTCTCCATTTCATATTGCTACTCTTTTTTGGCAGTACTGTTACATGAAAGCCAGATAAAGGATCATCCTCTTAACGCAGAGTAAAATATAGCAGCCATCCTCAGGTCAGTCCTGCCTTTCGACATAATATACTTTCAGGAAGCACAACTGCATATGTCTTACAGACCTGGGAGTTCAACATTGTCCTTAACTCTGGATGCAACTACAGTACTGAGGCAGCTTTGTCCTTCATATTTCTTTGTTTTTTTGGTTATTTTTTACCTTGTTGTGCCTTAAAGTTATGGTGTTTAATCCTGGTGCTTAACAGGCACCCTTGGCAGTGTTAGGCTTATCTTGCTTACATCTTCTGCAAAGATGTGTCCTGAACTGCTTGCCCGCACATTGCCACCATCTCCTGCCCCTTGTGATACCCCACTAGTGTGAACATTCACAAGTAGTCATGAAGGACATTTGACTTCTTCAAAGGTGCTTTGCCAAGGACTATAGTGGGACCTTGCAGGGAATTTGTAACCTTGGAGTGAAACCTATGTTCCTCAACCTGTTTTTCAGAAGAATTCATGTTTTTGTCACACTATCCTTTCCACATTTTAACATATTTTTATATAGGGTATCTATGAGTTTTTCACTTTGTCGATGGACGTCATTTAAGACAAGTGGAAATACATGAAGTTCTGCTAATAAAATGCAGAGTAATTTTTACCATGGGATTACTGAAGAGGTGCTATAAGGACTTGGATGCTGGTTCCACATATCTTCAATTGCACAAGGTAAGAAATATCTGTTAGCACTTACATTTGAAAAGTAAGGCTGCAACAATGAAAAATACACTAAAAAACAAAACAAGAGGAATTTATGAAACAATTCATTTCTGTATAAAAGGATAAAATCTGAACACTGAACATTTCAAATAGATATTAAAGGTATCAGATTGTATTTCTTGTTATTCAATATTTAGGAGAAACTGGAAATAATTCTGTTACTTTAATACTATAGGGAGCATGCAGAGGACAATGAAGAGACATGTTTGCTAAACATATTTAAAAATATTAATGAACTGATTTTTATTTTAGATAGTATTTTGATTTTTAGACATACATGCTTTTCAAATAGAAAAGACAAGATACTGTGTGACAAATTGACAGTCAGGATTAAATTTTTTTGAGATGGCTGTTTGTGGAAATTTAGGAAGTGCGCTCACATATTTCAGAAGAAAATAAATTTCTGTCAAAACTCTTGTGCTTATTCCAGAGCTTTTATTCTGGAGGACTTCTTAGAAACAACTGGCAAGGTTATTTCTCACATCTTTAGCATATACTGGTATGTAAAAGTGGGGGTGGTGACTTTCTGTTAATTGAGTCATTCAACTTATGACAAAACTCAAAAATATATTCATTAAAAGTACGCAACTGGCAAGAGATTTAGTGCTCAGTGGGAGCAAATGGTTTAGTGTATTTAAAGAATTTTAGAGACTGATCTTGTGAAGACTTACTATTGTGAGTAGTTTTATGGGAGTAAATCATACAACATGCTTATTGGTTTAAAGACCTATGTAACAGTATGGTACAATTACTAAAGTTCTTTAATTAATCTAGATCTTAACCATAGAGCAGGATCTGGATCTGGGAATATATTTTAATTTGGAAATCACTGTATGCGCATAATATTTTGAATAGAATTTCATTATATTTTGCTGTACACTGTATCTGAGCTCAGTAAGGTGCATACCTTAAATGGCATACACTGAATGTTAACGTCTGCTGTGGTTATCCTTATGCTAGTGTGATCAAAAAATACCTGCGTTTATATTTATTTTAAGCTTGCAGTGGTAACTTGAATTAATTTGAATCTTGGTATTTAAAATAAAAGAAAGATGAATTGATATAAATCTATATTAGAAAAATACTTAATCATTTCTGAAAATTGAATGTTCATAAATTTAAAATCTTAGTCTCTGTTCACTTGAGTTAAATTTTTAGTGACTTTAGTAATTAATACTTTATGATAGTATTTTCTGTAGTGGAATTTGGATTTTTCATGTGTGAAATTCTTTTTCTTATATGAGAAGTTAAACCGAATTTCAAAACCATCATCAGCCTAAATAGGTATAACTTTATAGTTTAGAGACTTCTATTTAGAGCATGAGATTATTTTATACACTTGCATACATAGCATCATTAGTAGTCTACCTCTTTAATTTAGAAATTCCTGAAATCTGAAAGCTAATTTGGTAGAAATACAAGACTTTTTTTTTCTCAGTTTCCATGCATAGGCAGGTTTGCTTGTAGCAGTGGCTGTGCATGCTGGAAAGGGTTCTGCGAACCCACCGAACAGTTAGGTTAAATCATCTGACTTTAGGGTTTCTAATTCATTACATATGTGATAGGGTGACTCCCAGCTTTGCTGCATTAATTTCTCAGGCTCTCCATCTTTGATTTTCACATTAAATTTTTATTAGAAATAGTTGTGTAAACAAAAAATACTTATGAATTAGGTGTGGTGGCCTAAATTCTTAGCTTTTTTATGATTGTGCATCTGAAAATCTTGACATACAATGGATTTGGGATAAGAAGCATTATACTGCAGGACCATAAGAAAGAGGAGGTTTTATAAAAACTCATTTTAGAATCCATACATTTCTTTTCTTGCAAGTTTTGAACACTTAACTAGTAATAGTCTATCAAGTATAACTTATATTAGACAATTAAATGGTCATTTAGGATTAGTTATTATGGATGGTTGTGCATACACATATAGTAACTTTTGAAGTCTGTAATACGTTTCACAACAAAATCATGTAAATTGTGCATTGATGTTCTATGAAGAACAGAGTGGGGAAATAATTTCACACTGCATTGGATATGAAGGAAACTTGAAAATTATTTAGTTACAGATTTCTCTGACCAGGCTTGCAAAATGGCATATGTTATGTTAATGGGCAAAATTTGAAAATTATCTTGAATATTAAACACAGTAAGTTTGGGTTCTGACATGAATGCAGGCACGATTAGTGTATAGAATGCAAAGTAGATACTTTTTTAACCCTTATTCCTATGGAGTAATAATTGTGTCTTGTATATCAAAACACCCATAATTATAAGTGACATATCAATATCATTTTTTTAATTGCTATTAAGGCCTAATCCCTGTCAAATCGAATTCCAAAACTTAGTGTTTCTTCATTTATTCAATTGTGCTATGGTCTACTACCTAAAATAAACCCAAGAGCATCAGACTTTATTGTTAATCATCCTGAGAGACGAGGCGCTTCTGCCATTTGCAGCAGCCATGGGCATACTCTGGGAAGCATGCAGGGATGGTGAGCACCACTTCCTGTAACGTGGCCACATGAGTCACATATCACTCTCTGGTGATTGCTAGGTTTGTGGTGAAGACATCTATCATAGCTATAATCATGACTGAAAGGTGAAAGACTAACAACATTACATACTCTCATCATCAGTATGTCAGATATATAATCAGCCTTTAGCCAGATTTAACACAGCTTCTGGACTGCTTAATAGTGGTGGATACATGTTTAGTTATTTTACTTAGCTTCAGCCAAAAAGGATGAGAATTGCATTAAATAATCCTTAAGGCCTTAAGGAGTCAAACTGCACATTGCTCAGGGCACTCTGCTAAACATCCTTCAAGGTACAAAATGCTGCACTGGATGGGGTCCTGAGGAACCTCATGAGTCTTCAGAACTGAGCCTGGTTTGAACAGGGGATTAGACCAGATGGCCTTCAGAGACTCCTTGCAAATGAAATTATTGTATGATTAATGGCCGTAAGCACCACTGGGTTGGTCCATTCTTTCATCTTTAGAAACTACAGAATACAGAGCACAGAAGTGGCAGGGGCTGTATTATTTTAACATGGTTCTTTTGAGGTGGTCCTGGAGAGGGCAAAATCACAAAGAATATACAGAAAGTCACATGTTTCAGTGCAAAGTTTCTCCAGCCCTACAAGAAATGGAGCAGAATTGCATGTGAGGTAAACAAAGGAATTAATCTTGTTCCTGTGTGAGACCAAGATAGCTGAGTACTTTTCTGGAGTGTATAAAGTTCTTAAAGTGCTCTGTCTCTGCTCCTTCCCCCTGATTCACTGAGCAGGAACTGAGCTATGAGACACTGGTAACATTTGTGATTCTTTGCAGAAGGTTGTTGGTTTTCCTTATAATGTCAGGTCATGAAGGAGCCTTTCCCTTATCGTTATTTTTTTCCCCATCCAACAGATGTATTCTGTTTAAAATTAGATGTCTTTTTCATGATCTTTCATACCCTTGGCATCCAGGGATAGCAGGCATGGGGAAAGCAGATGTGTCTGTGAGTGTCTAAAAATGCTCCTACTGACATGTGTGCATATGTGTGTGCTAGAGGAAAAAAAAAAAAACAAAACCAAAAAAACAAAAGTTAGAGATAAGACAGGAATAAAATTCTGCTTATTTGGGTGAGTAATTGACATGAACTGTTTGCAGACATACAGAGTAATGACAGTCTCTTCATCAGTATTGCAGCCCCTGAAAAGGACTTGTTTAACTACAGGAATAGAGAATGATCAAATGTCCACAGCAAGCTCACTCAGAGCTGATGTATCATACTGGCTGTCTCAGGCCCTTATCTCCTCTCACTCACTCCAAACTACAACCTGACTTTCCAGTTTAGGTTGATTCTCTTAAGGCATGATAAGAAAGTAGAGCAGAAAGAGGAAATTAATTCTCTACAGACAGCAACAGGGCGAGTTTGAACCTGTGTTTACTAGCTGATAGAAGATATACTTATCTATTTCTGAGGTTTCTCTCTGAAAATTCTGTTTTTGTCCCTAGGGGGATCCAGAAGTTAAAGTGTACTTATGTCATTTTATAAATCATGTTGGTTTATGTAATGCCACTAAAATCTCTAACACAACTAGGAATTTCTTAAAACAAGATATCTAACATGGCTCTGGAAACGCTGATTAACATTTACTACACCTCTTAAGTCTTTGCATTTGCTTTGGTGGGTCACCAACAGCCCATTCTTGCAACTGGTTGTCAAATGCAGAAACTAAAGGGACAGTTGAAAACTTGGGCTAGTCAGAAATGTTAGTTTTGGCCCAGGTCCTAAGTAGGCATATGGAGTAAGATAGAAGAAGTGACAAACATAATAGGTACAATTTTTCCTGATATCAGTGGTTAGCTGGCTAAGGATCTTCACAAGGTCTCAGAAAGATTCAATTGATGAGCACAACAGTTAGGAGAGAAAAAATATTTATGGAAGCTACTGCTGATAAGTAGTTGAGACTGCTTGAAACCAGCTGTTTATCTGAATATGGAAGTGCACCCAGGAACTGTCAGGGTCAGCTAATTTGCTGCTGAAATACATGCACTGGGTTATAGATACTTACCAAGAGACTAGAAGTGTGATGCTACATGCACTCCTTTTATTTTTCTGTCAGGAAATGACTCTTGCCCAGAGCCACATCCTTTCCGAACTATCTGGAGACCTCTTTTTTGAGAAATGGTTGATTATTTTCTTAAGTTATTTCATGTAAATGATTGATTTTATGGAGGGATATGTTAATTTTGGTTGTGTTTCAACATAAGTGCTTACCAGTGGGTAAAAGAAAATAGAAAACTCAAACAGTATATATCAGTAAAAGGTGATACATACATGCTTTGGTTGGTCTGTTGTTATGACATCAATATGCATTTAATTGAAATATCTTGCTGCCCGTTCATCACCATCATGAGGACCTGTCTCTTAATTTTCATCATGAAGGGGGCTAATAGTTAAGAGTAAATTTTTTGTATTTTTTCTCCCAGAACATATTTCCACAGAAAGAGAAAAGTATAACAGTAGACTGGATGGTTTATGTCATTTACTTTGTTTTTGCTTTGGGTCATTTTACAGAAACACTTCTTGCTCCCTAGCATCAAAATGAGAGCCACTCTACTCCTCAGAAATTACCCAGGAGCACTTGGGACCTCTTAATGATTAATACCATTGCAGTCCAGCCACAAACCTTTCTGGTGCAGATAATGCCAGGCAGCAAGCACATTTGACACTTTTAATGTATAATTAAGTAGAAAAAGTCAGCACTCAGTATGCAAATTTTTCAAAATGATAAATGATGCCATACAGCAGTAGGGATTGATTTGGTGTAAATGAAACTAATTAAGGAAATGTCAAACATAATTAATAAAACAGGTTTAAGCTGCAAAACATTGTCAATTGAATGAATGAGGAGGCATTGGCTCCCATTGTTTCTGCTTTATTTAGGGCTTGTGTTTAGCTTGTACTCCGCTCCTAAATGCACTTTCTCTACCTCACACCCTCCACTACCAATTCCCAGAGAGGAGGAAAATAAATTTGCTTGTCTCTCCACTGACTGCAGAAATTAATTGCAAAAATCTTGTCCCATCCAAGTGTTACATTCACTCACAGGACATTAACATAACTAATTTGAAAGAGCCTAAATGACTGCATAATAGAACACTGTCAGTATGCCTGACAGTCTTTGGTCATACCAAATTAGCTTGGTTTTCTAATTGAATTTTTTTTCCTAGGACTCTCTATTTTTTTTTTTTCTCAGCTATTCATTTTTGATAAGAACAAAGGTTTTATATTCTACAAAAGAGTGCTTGACCTATAATTACTAGGAGAAAATTAGGGGAGGTAGAAAAGTCAGATTTAGTCCTGATAATGATGCTGGAGACCTTGCTCCCTCTGGGGAGCCTGAAGAATAATGGAATCTTCTATTTTTACAGGCGACCTGTGCGCTGGTGCTGACTCTAACTGTGAATCCACTTTACCTTGCAGATCACTTGCTTAACACTAAAAGTGCCAACAGAATCACAGGCCATTATTTCAAATGTCATTCTGTGTGAATGCCATTTCCGAATGCCCTTCCCTTCAAATGAACGAGTCAAAGAACATCTGCCAGTACTCTTATCTTGTCCTTGTAAATCTGTTCTAAGAGTTTCACAAAAGGAAAGGGGTAGTAAATTTAGGTAAATGAAGTCACCAGTGAATTTTTTGTATAAAAAAAAAGTATTGCTAGAATGCTTCTTTTGTTTTCTTTATAAAAATCTGCATAACCTGATTTTTCACATATATTTGTTTTTAGAGCAGTGGTTCTTTTTCATCAGTAAAGTTGTTTCTGGTAATTTACTGTCTTCTTTTTTATATCAGACTATGTGCATGCAGCAGACCTTTTAAAAAACTTAAATGGTAAAATAGCTACCTAATATCACCTCCCTAAGTTCAGGTTAATGGTTATACACATTAATGGTAATATTCTTTATACAGGATTGAAGTTAGCTAAATGTGTATGTATGTTGGTGTGGATACACATTTATAAATTTAAATACCTTTGTGGGTATATGATATGTACATAATATATATGGAAGCTATCTAGAGTTTGAAATCCATATTATATTTGTATGCATTCACTATATATCTAATATATGCATTTTTATATCACTAAATATGTATTGCATGTATTCTTCTACTGAAGGTTGCACATCTGAAATAATCCTACAATTTTCATATAGATCAGAGGGGCCACAACAGAGTTTGTAGTTGAAACATACAGTTACCTCTAATGATTTTTTAAAGAACTTTCCTAATATTGCTGTGAAATTTTCCATTTCAACATAATCATATATTCTGCTAAATTTGCTAACACAATTTAATTATTAGAATTCATAGAAAGAACAGTGTTAAAACCACCATATTTAGATCCTTTCAATGAGGAAAAAATAAATCATATGGAAATAAAATTAGGTGCAAAATTTTTCAAATTCCCTGTTATATAAAACAATAATTTATAAAATCAGTAACAGCTTTTTTAAAGTCACATCTTTTCACTTGAGGGCAAAATGATATGGCTATACTTATGGTGTCAATCAGCTCTGAAATAACTCTGTGCAGAGGCTTTGCAGTAGAGACGAAACTTGTTAAGCCCAGGTGGTTTTTGGGACCTACCACATTCTGGCCACATTTTCCCTTTCCATAGAAGAAGCAGCTGTCCACAGTCCTTTATGCTTCAGATATCTTTCAGCTTTGTCTAGGGTGTGTTGGCTTTGGTACCTCAGAGGGTACCCTCAGGTACCCAACGCAGCCCTCAGGACTGGAGTGAGAGATGTCAAATGCATCCCAATTTAGAAACTGAGCATCAGTCAAGGAATTCAATGTCCTTTTGCAGTCTGTGAAGCAGATAAGATAATCCCAGGACTTTTATCTCTAAATTCTTCTTATATTTAAAGGAATCATTCCCTCATATTAAGTATTTGCAATTAAATAAAATTGGCACTTTTTTGTTTGTTTGAAATTAGGTAAAAATTAATTTAAATTTAATTCTTTAAACCTCAGTGTGCATCCCACCCTAAATCCCAGTTCCTTGTTTTCAGTACCTATATCAAAATTTGTGATAATCTCCACACCTGAGGTGGGAGCATTCACACCCTTTCTCTGAAGTCTTCTACAAAATACTTCAAAGAAACTGAATATCTCATGAATGATTTAACCAGATAACAACCCTTTCTAGAAGTCTTACATTTTCTGGTGTACTCACCACCTCATTCAACCTGACTCAAAAGTTACAGCCCTTTTCTAGTAGCTCTCAGATGAAGAGAGTTATTTCTCTTTAGGGCCTTGTTAGTTATATGCAATTTAGTTATATTCTCTTTTGTGCCTCTCAAGTTATATCCTCTTCAGTGCCAGAGTAACAGGTTAAATAATAAGAATGTCCACATTTGGACCTAATGTCTGTTTCCTTACGTGCAAGTTTCCTTGAACTTTGGCTATCTGTTTAATGCATCTAAAATATTAAGAAATTTTTAGTGTATCCTGCATCTGCAACTTGTACTGTTTTTTTAATGTTCTATTTTCTCCAATTTACCTTTAGGATAATGCATAATTTCCTAAATGTAGGAACAGAATAGTTCTGTGTTGTTTTTGTTTCTTTTACTGTGGTGTGCATCTGAGTACAAAAATGGGAGCCACTGAGAGCTTCAAAGTTTAGGAGTATCAGCATGATTGTAGACTGATTCAGCTGCATCTGATTGCTCAACTACAGGAGTAACTGTAGACCTTTCCAAATCCTTTCATTACCTATTTTTTCAATACCAGGTGTCCTCTCTGCTTTTTAAATCTGTGCTTACATCACTTGACTTCTTTACAACAGCTTATTATAGTTTGTTCTATTAGAATAAAGAAATACAAGGGTTTTAGGTGGATAAATTTTTTTCATGTGTTGTCATCAGGGCAGAAATGCAAACTTGTGCATTTGAACTTCAGTCTTCTATACTTAGTTTATGGTTCGTGGAAACATTGTCAGTGTTTTATTATTGTAATGCCAAGCTAAATATTGAAAATAATTCACATTACTTCCTCCCTGAAAGTGCTTACCTGATTCCTTGACTGCAATTGGAGATTAATATGACAAGACCAGAATAAATCTGTCAATATATTATTTGAGTAATGTTTGCAAACATTACTAAGAGGCCACTCTATCCAAATACTCATCAATTTGGATTAAATTCAACAATGTTGAACTTGTTTTAACTGAATGCTAAAATTTAAAGGAATGGATTACCTTCCTGAATGCTTCAGATTTTAAGTTCCTGCCTTGACATTAGGCAAAAGACAGGTTGAGGCAGTTGGGTTTTCAGAGCTGGAGAAAAGGAGGCTGAGGGAATCCCATATTGCTTTATACAAATACCTGAAAGGAAGTTGTAGCAACATGGGTGTCAATATTTTCACTTAAGTAAGAAGCAACAGAACAAGAATGGCCTCACAATTTGCCAGGGTAAGTTTAGTTGGATATTAGGAAATATTTCTTCCACCAAAAGGTTGTCAGGCATTTGAGCATGCTGCCTGGGTAAGTAGCAGTCACCATCCCTGGAGGTATTTAAAAGACGTGTACAGGTCTTGGGATCACAGTTCAGTGGTAGACTGGCAGAGCATGCTTAATGGTTGAGATCGGTGATATTAGAGGTCTTAGGTCTTGGTTTTATGTTATTTATATATGTGTGAGGGCATAAATGTGTAACATTAATCTCAGATAGCAGTCCTACTGGATGGACTCATTAAGACAGGCTGTAGAGGCTGGGGCAGTGTTTTGGGCAAATGATGCCTACAGGCCTGTGAATCTCTTTGTAAGATCCACTGTTAGCTGCCATGGTTGTCAGTAAGGTTTTTCAGCCGACTACATTGGAAAAGTTTCTGGAGAACCTTTGAAAAATTGGAATATGTGCTAAAACACAACCATGCTCTCTGGATGTCCACAAATCCATTTTAAGGTTCCCCAGCATTCAGCACACTCTGACAATCACTAACAAACCTATCAGCCTTCCTGGCTGTCTGTTTAACAGATGACAGGGAGTGCTATAGAAGGCTAAACTAACATGTATGGGGTGGCAGTAAAGGACATAGATTTCACTCCAGTTTGATGATTCATAACTTCATACTGTGGTTTAAGCTGGCATACGTAAAGTGGATATATGATAATATGAAGCATATTTTCAACGAAACTTATCTTAAAGTAAGGATAAATGGTTGAGTATGTGTGCATACACTCTACCACAAAATGGATTATTAATAATTGTAATAATAATAACAGAAAAACCCATAATAATGACATATAATAATGATGACTAATAAATTGTAGTAGTAGTAGTAGTAATAAAAATAACAATAATATCACACACCTTAACTACTCTGTTCCTCATAACAACATATGTTGTAAAAACAAATAACTTTCAGCCTTGGAAAAGGTATTTTTAAAATAATTTAATAAATAATAATAAAAAAGCTCACATGTACATTACCTTATTGCCTCTTTACTCCCCTCAGTTCTGATTTAATTAAACAGACCATTTTTCTACACTAGTAACTTTCTTACTCTTAGACCATCATGGAAATAGGGACTTACATAAGAATTCTTCAAACTATTGCTGTATTGACAGTTTCCAGACATAACTTTCCACAAGAGCTCTGATGACAGTCAAAACTGGCAAAACAATAGGAAAGTTTATGACATATAAAATGAATTCTTCAAAAGAATTTTCTTTCAAAATGCCAAGGGTTATAAGTCAACTACATGCAGAACATATTACTATTTATTACCTTGCATTTGGCTGAAATTCATCTCTTTTGACAACCTTGGGTAAATCATGTTACATATTTTATAAAATATGAGTGCCGGACCTCTTACTGAAGACACTACTTAGTGAGTGAACTCATGCTATTTGCTGCGTCCCAATTGTCATAAGTACCTTTAAGAGTGGGACTTTTGCAAGGTCCTGTGGGGACAGGCTCAAAGAAAAGGCATTTATCAAAAAGATCTGCAAGAACTGATACCTTGTCCAGTTTTCAGCACAGAGATAGAAATGGAAATACAAATCAGTATACTCAAGTTTCCCTTCTGAGCAAATTTACTGGGTGAATGCTTCATTTTTTTGGTTTTGTTTCATTTTAATATGCTCAGAACACCTCAAATATACAACTTCCTAGCTAATGTATTTTTTTTCTTGAAGACTCATTATTTTACTGAACCATATAGTCCATATTACTCAGCATAATATTACTCATAATATACGTGGCAAATGGGATTCAAAACAGGGCCAAACAGGCATCTGCTTTTAGCAGAGAACAAAAATGCTTGTAGCTCCTTTATTACAAGCTATTATGGTCCATTTATTTTTAAACTATCTCTCTAACACCATTAACTAGCATATAATTTAATGTACTCCCAAGCAACTTGACTTTTACATCTCCTTCAAAACATTAATTTGCTTTTACAAATTGATGTAAGAGATGCCTTTGACCCCTGGAATGATTGAAACCACTAACAATAAATTAGATTATGCTTTAAAACAAGATAATAATTTTTATTTTTATTTTTGAATAAAAATATGCCATTTCTGGAAATGAGATAATACTGCTTATAGGAAAATATTACTTGGAAAACAATTATAATTATTTATTTTGGCCATCCTTATCTGTGGCAGTGTTAAGAGACTTGCTGCAGAAGATTTTCTGTCTACTACAGCATTTTCAATAGACTAAAGAGAAAAATTTGTTTGGTTGTTTAGGATGATTTAACTTCAATAAGTGGTCATTAGGCTAATGCACTTTCTTACTGAAGAATCACCCTCAAGTGTGACAGAGCACTCCATTTCCAGAGATGACAGAAAAACTAAACTGTCTGAGAGCATGCTTTTTTTTTATAAAATGATGCAGATATCAATCTTCTTATTCAAGAGCTGCACTACTGAGAAGGAAAATTTTACAGTTTTATTAAGGCATGTTGTACATGCATTTGTGCATTTGAAGATGCTCAATTAATTACTAGGTATAACTATCACCCTGATGTTATTTATAGAACAGTTGTCACTTTAACCCATAGGGGCCAAGCAAGAGAAATGTCAGAAGACAATACTCAAATGCATGACTTGAATTTGACAGAGCTGATTGCTGAAAGCTGTAACTGACTCATATCCTTATCTTGGATATGTACCAGGAGAAGAAGAGAAACCTCCCTGATGAGTTGTGCTACATTCATTTTCTCCCTTCAGGTCCCAAGGATCCACTTGCTAAAACCTAAGATCCTGATACAAAGCCTACAAAAATAATAGCAAGACTCTTATTAATTTTGATGGAGGCCCTAAGGATTTGCTTCAACCCCCTTATTTACATCATATATAGGCATAAACCTCCTTCAGCAAAACTTCTAAATACACATTTAATTTAAGCACATGAGCAACACAATGGATCATTATGTAACTGGTCTTACTGACTGCTGTCAGAAAAGTGCAGTGAGGTGAAAAATTCTGGCTCCAGACTTTGGCATTTTCTTTCTCAAAAAAGACATTGATTTATAACACATGGAGATTGTAACTTTCATCTTAGGAAATGCAACTGTATTTGTAGTTTCTATTATAGTTCTGTGTAGGGAAAAGGTCTAGAATCCATTATCAGTGGAATTAATTATAGTTGGGCTATTTCTAAAGGATTTATGTAATATTTATAGACCTTCTTAAAAGTGTGGAGTATGGAAGTTTCAATTTATCCCACAAAGAGGCTCTACACTGGTACATATCTAGATATTCAGAATATATTACCACTCACTAAACATACATTGCAAGTCATTAGTATGAACAGCAAATGACTTCAACTACCCACATAATGTGGATCTCAATTTGCAAAATCACATAGATTATATGATAAAAACATTTACAAAATCAAGAATTACTACAGAAGCTTGCACCAAACATTCACCTCCTCTGCCTGCTGCGTTCCAGATATTAGGAGAATAATATGACCAGGGCAATTATTTGAGTAGTTATTACAAGAAGGACATTTCTTTTAAAAGGAGGCCAATATTAAAGTGCAAATGTTTTTGTATGTCAAGAGTTTCAAGTGTTGAAAATACTAAACATCAAATTAAATATCAAAATATTAAACATCAAATGTTTCCAATGTTTCACCATCTTATTATCCTTTCATGACTTAGAGGAGTCACATTCAAGTGAGTACCATTCTGACAATGGATACGGAAAATGGGAAATGTTCATAAGTTGAAAAGGTTTGATTTATCTCCTTTTGCTGCAAAAGGTATTCTTCAACCCTCAGGTGCTCCCTGTTATTTAGAAAGCTGCCTTTTATGAAGAGGAAAAAAACCTCAATATTCTGAGTTTTAGACACATCTAGGTTGTGCAACTATAGTATTCCCATCCATGCAATGCTGCTAAACCACAGTATATTATCCGCTATTGAAAGTTAAGAATTTCAGATTTCAGTGGGCCTAGAGACTACCACTCAAATCAGCCATGACCATTCTACAAGGGAGACATTTCTGACTGTGGGACACTTCTAAAATGCTGGTTCTGTGATGCTGTCTCCAGAACAGAGGTCTGGAGGAAAGTCTGGAAGCCTTATTTAGTAAATCAGAGTGGTAGGGTAATTTTTTTTATATGCAGAAAAGTGATATGGTAATTTTTATTACAGTTATATGTTCAAAATCTTATTTTCTCTGTGTTTCCCTAAATTCTTCTCTGAAATATCCAGATGTCAGTGGCTTGGAGAGTTAAATGAGAATATATATGGAGATACATTTATAAAAATTTCATTACATGTCATTTACATTGTTCATGCTTAACAGTTAACTGGTCTGACTAAATACAAAAAGAATAGATGTTGTCTTTCTATTTATTTTGCATTTTAAATGTAGGGGGAGAAAAGGTAACCCTTTTTTTCCATCCACTTCCTCTTAAAGAATGAACAAAAAAACCCCACATTCTGGCCTGTTTTATTGAGCTGGAAAAATAGATCTTTACAGTGCTTACATCTCTCTTTTTCCCAAGCTATCCAGCCTTGACCTTACCAGAGATTATATCCTTAGGCTACATCCAACCTCCCTAACACCCTGTAATCCTCATTGTTTCATTCATAAGCAGATCAGCATTGAAAGCTTCTTCATATTAACTGTTAAGCAGCCAAATTCAGATAAAAAGTTAATCTATTCAAAGCAGTTGCTCTTCAAAACAGGTCACACCATTTATTGCTATACTGAAGTGGGAAGTGACTAATAAGTGACAATGACTTTTGCTTAGGAAAGTGGTTCTAATGCTATTCCATCACTCTTGTGAGCTACTCAGTGAAGCAAATTATCTGCTACCCTTCCTTTTCTACATTTACTCTGCAGACTGTTATTTAAGATTAGAACAAAACATAAAAACAGCTTTCTTTTTTATGAATGGGCAACCAGTGACTTTTTAGACATATATTTAAATATAGAACAGAAATGTTGCACTTTAGTTGTAGGATATATTTTACCCATTTATTTTTATAAAATGTAGACACCATTCTTACACAAAAGCATTTTTCTGGCTTTCTTTCTTTTTAATTCAAGGATCATTTTTGGAGCTTGTCACATTAGTTAAAAATTTATCCAGATTTCAAAAAGATGTTATCAAATATATATACATGTTACATACAGCGATATCAGACTTCTAGGTGTGCTAAATCTATATTCAAGCATTGTCTTGCATTTTCTGTCTCCTCTGAAGAATGTTTTACAAAATTTAAAGAAAGTTTTCACATGTTATTTTGGAACCTCAAGATAGCAGTTTCATCTTGTTTTCATTAAAAAAAAAGCAGGAAATATTAGTTTAATATTGACACTGTAATCTAAATATGAACTTTACAATAGATGTAGAATTTTCTCAAGCTCAGTCGAAATTAAGGCAGAAACCAACAGCTAATTGATAGTAAAAACATATTCACTATATATAAATATAATAAATAAAATATATGAATAATGTAAAAGGATAAATAAATAAAAATTATAAACAAATAAATAAGACCGCGTAATCTGTTTCTGAAGATGATCGTGAATGCACTAATTTCCCAGAATTCATGAAGCTTAGACATGACTCAGTTATATGGATGAAACTAGAAAAGAGAGAAAATACAGATTAAAGGATCTTTTTGTTCTTTTAAAAAACTGAACACTCACAGCACAGTTAAATTGAAGAAACATGAGCCCTTGCATGTGATTTGGTGATTGGAGCAGCCTTGGGAGGTGCTGAGAGTGTTTTCACTTTTGTGGCCCATCTCCTGTTTAAATGGGCTCAGAATTTAGCCCTGAGGCAGTGATGCACCAGATTGGACTTTAAACCCTGGTTTGCACTTACCCGGGTAACCTCTTGCATGAATTCATTATTTTTGCAAAAGTACTGACACTGAAGCAAAGGTTCCCCTGCAAGGGCAAAAGCAGATTTATCACTAATGGAAATAGACTACTAATTCTATGTTCACTCTCATAAAACTCTTGTAATGCAGCAAGGAACAGAAATTAAAGAAACATCTGGAAGGTCAGCAGCACAGGAATATTACGTAAAGAACAAAGATTGTGGATTTCAAAGAGTGAACTGCAGAAGTGTAAAATAGACATCTAGTCTCAATTTATCGATTATAACTTTCCATGTACTTTATTGCCACATATGAAGAAAAAGGTACCCTGCTAAGCAGAGGAAAAAAAAAATCTATTAAAAAGATGCCATTTTTTTTCTTTTTTTCAGTAATTAAATTTAGTTTTATAGACTTGGAGAAAAAAAAAAAAAAAAAGAGGGAAGAAAAATTATGAGCTTAACTGACCTGAAATTCTTTTGCATGGCTGCATTGAAAGAGGGATGTGTAACCTGAGAATGATTCACTGTTCTGGGACAGTGATGGGTACAGATGTGACAGCTGTATCTTAACCACTATAGACAACATTTGGGAAAAAATCCCTGGAAGATCAAAAAGTAAATTAATCAACTCCAAGTGTTGTTCCACTTTGACACAAATAGTACATACTAAAAATTTTCTCGTTCAACACTGATGGTCCAAATCATGCAACAAATCATTTTCAAAGGATTTTACCCCCATTAGAGTGATACCTGTGGTGCACTCAGAGGGAATGCACCCTTCTCAGTAGACTGAAATCAGGGTCCACTAGGATAGGACAAGTATGCTGGTTTGGGTACCTAACTACACCAGTCTTCTTTTTTAAGAAGAATCCAGATTGCTAGCTATACCCTTATATCACTTGTGCAGGCATGTGCCATGTTCTCAGATATTTTATATTTCTATTTTGAGTTCATATCCCTCCATAAAATTCTTAGCAGAGTTTGAATTAGAGAGGGCAAAATTTTTCCCTACAGACACTTTATTAAATTAACTCATTGAATCTTTTTTCCTTTATCAGTAGGGGAAGACTTAATTTCACCATCACAACTTAAAATAATGTTTCCTAAAAAAAGAAAAGAAAACAAAAAGCAAAACTAGAGAGCGACAGATGTTTTAAAATAATCAGGGAAAAGAAACTTTCCTTTTGACCAGCTGAATTTGGAATGCAGTTTTTAATTTGTAATGCATTATTACTTATCATATTAACAGCTACTTCAGTGTAATAAGGAATATCAACAAATGCTCAGACACTGTTTTGAACAGTCATTATTTATCAGAAAAGAAAATGGAGACATCTTGAAATATCCAGAAGTGCATGGTCCTATGTGATGCACACACGGCATCACATAGGTAATGCCTACAAACAGATGTGGAGCATGAAGCTTTAGGCTTACCCACTTGAAAGACTACACCATAGGTAGAGATTAATTTGGAAAATTGATCATATAAGGCATTATAAGTAGATCATACCAGCAAAAGGCTGTTTCTGTTAACACCTGCACTCTACAAGCAGCAGATTTGGTAGGTGTTTGCATGCAGCAGGACTGAAAAACTAATCTGATCCTTAGTGGTATATTTGGAGGAGTAACAAAATAGAGAGAGTAATTATATTTCCCCTCAATATAACTGTGATAATAACTCACACAGATATTACTCTAAGTTTATAAATACTTCATCATCAAAGAGAATGGGGAATTAGTAGTTCTGAGAAGAACCCTAACCCTGATTAAGAAATTGGAGTAATTAAAATATGAAAAAGAATAAAGTACTGAATATATATTTATAGCACAGCTAAAGACAACAGCGAGGTTCATAATACTGGGACTATTTGAAGGGAATATTCACTAAAAATATAGGCTATTTAATAGACCATACAGAAGGGATGGAAAAGGAGAAATTTAATGTTATTAAGAAGGGTCTAGCATAGATAATCAGGAGAAAAGCTCTGGACAGTGACAGCTTCTGGAACCAGAAAAATGTTTCAATTTTTTTATGCTTTGCTGTATACCTTAGCAATATCCCTTTCACTAATGCAAACCATTGGTCTTTCAGAGAAGAAGGTAACTCACAGGTGTAAAGAAAAAATACTATTAAAAGCAACACAAATGTTACATGACAAATAATTTAAAAACTTCCTTCTGCTCTTGGAAAAATGGTGGAATTTCCTTTAAAAATGTGGAAAGTCTCCCACTTACACCTACCTATGTCCAATCTATAAATACATAATAATATTTTGCCAGTTGCTACATATAAAAAAATATTTTTGAAAATTCTTCTGGCAATAGTGCCCTATCACAGATATGAAACAGGATTGATTTTGGATAGTAACTAGACTACTGTTACCATGATACTATCAATGACCATCCAGTTAGGGAGGCTTTCCCATACACTTCCTGGACTATTGGGAAGTACAAATCCTTCTAATTATAAGTAGATAACTCATCTTTTTTCACTTATTTTTATGTGTAAGTGTTGAAAACTATTGTGGATAGTGTGCAATGGTAGAAGGCATGAGAAACCCCATGACACAGTAGCAGTATTTGCAAAGCTATGTCAGACAAATATTTTCTTATATTTTTAAATTTATATAAAAGGAAAAAAATCTCTGAAAAAGTACTGGCACTGACTTCTGATGTTTCTGATTCAGGAACTATTGAAGAACAGGGCAGTGTTTGAGGATGTTTGCTGTATTTTTAGTCTACTCTTTAGGGAAGTTATTTGGAAGCTGCCAGACAGAAAACTTACATTTGGTCATTCCTTGATTTGATCCCGAATGACTGTTCTCATGGAACACTAGAGCCCTGGTGCTCATAAGATACAGCGTTGACTTTGACATGGAAAACACAACAGGACCACTATATGGTAAACTGCCAGTGCTTAGTCCCACTATCCTTAATCTTGTATGCTACTCTGGTAGGGCTGCTCTTCTCCCATTTTTTTACAATTATCACTCTGTTGCAGACATTATGTGCAGTATCCTTCCTCAATGACAGCCACTTGGAGAAATTCTAGCTAAGTAGGTTTATATTAAGATCTATTAAAATAAAGTATTTAATAGGAAAATTGTTGAATATCACTTAGCTTCTCAAAGTTATTCCGAAATAAACTTCTAGAAGTTTATTTTAAATATTCCATTTACTGTCCTCTTCAGATTCATGTTTGTTATAAAAGAACCCCTAAACAGTGAGAAGATAAAACTAGAAGAGTAGTTCCTCAGGGGAAAGAAAAGTTATCAATCTATCACGGCACATTTTTGGAAAGCCAAAAGTTTTCTGAGGAGTGGAAAAACATTTTCTACTTCATATTAATATAAACTCAAAGGAAATGGACATTGTAGATTAGTAACTTGCATGCAGTTTCAAATAAATGTAAGGTGAGGAACAGTGAATATGACAAAGTAATCTCAGCTTGGCTACTGTTTTCTGGTCTGAGTTTCCACTGATCCACTTGTAGACAAGAGTCACAGGAAGTCCCTTTTGACTTGCAGGGAACACATTTCACAACATGTCTTTCATGCCAAGTGCTTTCATGCCAAGGCATATTCAGCACACCAGAAATCAGTGCATCATGGACTTTGCTTTTTATCTTGTTTGAGAAAGGAAAATAAAGAAATAATATTGAAAGTACTGAGAATTCTCTGGATCCTCAACATTGTTACAGAAGTATCTATGAAAAAGTAAGTAGATTTTATGCTTAATTTTCTATGGACCTGATAATAAAAACTACAAATAACGGAATCTTGACACAAATATTTTTTTTATTTCTCCTCAGAGCATTTCTGTAGAGCATCTGTGTCTAAATTCTTCTCTTAATTAATAACCAAATTATTAAATAATATTTTTATTTCAGTCAATTTTTTACATCCTACTGCCTTCAGCAGAACTGCTCTTTGATTGTTCCTCATATATTTCCTCACTCGTGATCCTATGTAGAAAGGATAGGTTTAGCAAAGGTATAAGATAACAGGAGATATGAAAGACCTGAGGAATGTAGCAATAGCTGCCTTGGCAAAATATAAATACAAAGGATTTTATTTCTTGCTCTTTTTCCTACCATTTAAAATATTTATTGAGTAAACTTTTGTTTTCTCTCCTCTGCATTACCTGTCTCATAATTATTCATTCTTATATTTTGACTTCAGACCTAGGAGGTTTTTGCTACCTCTCTAGTACCAAGAAAAGTAATGTTATCTGTTTCTTTAAATTTTGAAAACACCTCTAACACCATTGAAAATAGTTTAAGTTTCATGTGGTGTCATAGTCAACACTGAACGAGTTTAGCATGTAATTATATTTTTCATAGAGCACACTACAGTGGGTAAGCAGATCATCAGAACTTTTTATTTAAAATGCACAACTCTCAAATTTTATACACATATGCTTGTATTCATATGTTCCTGTTTGGTAGGTCCGTGAACAGGTGTAGGGTTTGATTACCATACTTTTGCTGACACTGCTAGAAATTATCTACCAGTCATTATATATCAACATAAAGTGGTGACTTACCAGGTATTTTTATGAAGTGATTGCTGCGACCACCGAACACCCATGGGCAGCATGACTTCCCTTAGGGCTGTTCTGTATCTTTTGCTGGCCAAGGGTCATGAGGATGATCTCAATTTGGCCCATATAGTGAAATAATATTTTCTGTTTCTCTAGTATGATACTCATATGCTAGAGAACCTGATTTTGGACTGAAATGTTCAAGAAATTTGAATTTGGTACCTTATTGTCTGCTTTGTTCAGAGGTGACTAACTGAAATTCCACCAAGCAGTCAAACTGACCCTCAGCACTATTCCATTTACGTCATCAGCAGAATCAAACATGGTTTTAAGCAACCTGGATTTCTGAGTAAGCAGTCGGGGAAACCTTAATCCTGGATGCTCCTTCCTATCCAAAGAGCTTCTCAAAGCTTCTTGGAAGTGAGTAATCTCAAACTTTCTTCAAATCTGAACTGCAATGGTTACGTCATTCCCAACAAAAGCAAAATTAAATTATTTATAGATATTTTAAAACTCCCTTAATTAAATCTATGCTGGAATCAGAAAATCTTCAGGAGGGATAAATTTTCCCCATACATTTACATTTTAAGTTTCACATAAATTTCATGGAATAGATGATTAATCCAACCAGCATGTAAACATTAAATTTATGGCTATATTTTTTTAATACAGAATTGATAGCACGTGCCCTAGAAATACCTAAGAATTACTTTGGATTAGTTAGTCCCCTTCCAGGTAATTTTAATTTAATCTTAAATCCATCTACTCTACTTAAAAGTTGATTTATAGGATCTTTGAGATGGACAATAGCAGCATCAAAGTAAATCAGGTAAAAGAGAGATGGGCCTGATCAAGAAGAAGCTTCTCTACCAATTGTATCTTCTGGCATTACTGTAAGCCATACAAACCTATAATCAAGTGCATGGAAGCCATAAAACAGAGTAGAAAAATTTGTGACATTAAGTATCATTCTAAGAATTGTTACATCTATTTCAATAACAGGCAGGATAAAACAAATAAAATTGAGATAATGCTGACAACTCCTCTTCCTGCAGTCTCCCTGTGAATGTTTTCTGCAGCCATTGAATGTTTGTGTGTTTGCTTCCTTGTGCTATGTCTTATAATTTCTGTTCAATTTCCATACTATAAGCGTGGTTGCAGCTCTCTCCTCCCTTTGTTCCCTGATATTTTTTAACATAATTTTCCTGCAGAATGTAGGGCTGTGAATGCTGCTGCCAGCATTTCAGTGTACAAAAAATGAAGCACATTTTGTATTTTTTTAAAATTACTGTGTAGCTACAGTGTCATCCATAAAACTTATTATATATACATACATGCATACATATATATATATATTTATCTGTATATATATAGTATTATATATTTAATATATATATAGTTTTTTCCCTACAGCCAGATATTGTAAAGCTTTGATTGACAAGAAAGTTTACTGTAAAACAATCTGATGTGTCATCAGTAAAACAAGATTTTTGAATGGTTTCTTAACAAAGAAAATCACATCAAGCAATTGCAATAGTACTTGTTATTATCACAAGATTGCAAGATTGCATGGGGTCAGCTACACAAAAAATTGTGCCTTTGAAATGTATCTGTGATTCAACACCACTTTCACTTCGGTCACAAAGGTATCCCTCAGTCTCCTTCTGGTTGGACACCTAATATAGTCTAAATGCATTTCCATTGATTATGTTCTTTTTTGATTGCTTTATCATAAGCAATTGGCAGGGGTTTTAAAACAGGAGGGCTTTGAGTGTGGCACATTTCTAGTTTAGTTTATATCTGTTGCAAAAAAAAAAAAAGGAAAAAAAAGCCCCTTTGGATATTCTCTTTAATAACTTGAAATTTTAATAAGGACCTAAGGAACAGCTGAACACAGAGTGAACTTATATTTAAATTAGGACTTTGAGAGCTTGGAGATTCTAACTTGGTGAACTCTAATTAAATCCCACAAGGCCATCAGGTCTGCCTCCCTAGCTCTTGATGGTGAAAGTGAGGTCTTCAAAAAGCATCCCTTGACAGTATACAAGTTGAAGGAAAAAAAATCCCCCAATCCTTCACCATAGCATTTTATAAAGCAAGAATTCCCAAAGGAGTACCAGAAAATAGGAACAATAGTTAGAGTATGAAACTGTAAAAAACTGAGAATTATGTTTTATTGTAGCAGTCCTCCTGAAATTCAGTTTTGTAATGTTTTTAAAAGACCACTGCTTATATAAGTTTCAGTGTCCATGATGCTCATAGGATACACTATCATTCTGGTTGCTATGGTATTATATTTGGCTAAAATGTAAAGGAATATTGTCTAGATGTTTGACACTCTGCCTCATTTGATAAAACCTAATAGGCTGATTAGCCAATTACTACTATTTAAATAAGCACATGGCATGCATGCTTCAAACTATGAAGTACAGAGAGGCAATTAGATGCCTTCCTGTAATGCCTTGCGAAGGCTGACCTAAAACAGAGACTAGATGGAGCTAAAGAATAGATCAGGTTTCATTCAAAGGCCTCAATGTACACACCTTGGGCAGTACAAGAGCCCAGCCAGGGCTACACCCAAGATGAGCCCAAAATGGTCACAAAAATGGACAACTGGTATATGTCTCACACTTTTATATGTTCTGGTCTATTAGCATATTGGAGTTAATTGTCCAGTTACAGTTTAGATTATGAAGTGACATCCTTCTTGTTTTTCTCTCTTCAGTCCACATTGTTTTATGCTCTTGGGCCTGAGATTTGGGTGATTGTCCTTGGTCCCAAGCTAGAGAAGGAATTGTTTTGTCTACCTACTCTGTGAAGAAAGCTTATACCATCCCTTAATATGAAGCTCAGAACTACACACTAAAGCAACACAGAATCTGAAAAATATGAAAGATAAAACCTAAGGCATCACCTGAGTTTTGTTCTAGCTCAGATTTTAAACTAACTGGATTTTTTTGGAGAAAATCTAACCAGATCTAAGAAAACTGAAACATTTTAATTGTTATTTATACAGAGTTTAAAGGTTTGGTATATGGAGATAGAAATTGCATTTCAGATCTTTATTCATTTTTCATTATTCTAAAGTTTACAGAATAATCAGAATAATGGCACAATGATTTTTATCTTGTCACATGACAAAATAGCTTTTTGTCCTTGAAAAAGAAAACCAAAACATGATAATTTAAAAAACCCTAAAAAAAACAAAAAACAAAAAACAAAAAAAAACCAAAAAACAAAACCAAAACCAACAAAAAACCTGAAAGCAAAGTAACTGGAAACCTCTCTGTCTGAAAAATTTACCTTTCCTTCTGGAGAACATAACTTTTTCATTGAAATTATTTAATTGAAATAACAAAGACATACACAAGATTCATCTATTAGAGCTGCTAACTTAGTTCTAATGTGGTCAGATTTGTCAAATCAGTTCTTCATATAGATAAAATGTTTTATTTTTTTTAAGAAAAGACCCTCAAAATTGAGAAAATAATGAGCTATATGGTTTTCATTAAAATCAGGATTTATTCACAGTTAGCTATTTATGTTTGTTACCAAGTTGTCCTTATACATTATTTATCATTTTTCTCTCAACAGACCCGGCACCATTTTTTGTCTTTCTCACTACACTTACAAAAGACTTATATTGTGACAGCCTTATGGAGGATCAGTGGTGATTTTCTCCTAAATTCAACAACTTTCACTTTTTCTCTGAGTCTTTCATTCTCAAAGAAATAAATAAAATCATCATTTGATAATTATTTCTATTATGAGGTAAATTTACACAGATACTGAAGCTGAATATGTGCAACTTTTCCTGGGGAGGTTTCAAAGTAGTATTTTATGGAATTCATCGAATCAAAAGACAGATACAGCTGATCTCACTGAATTTCATTTTCATGTACTTGTACGGCATGAGGCATTATGGACTTACCAAATTTATCCTAGAATTAATTCCCTTTGATAAGATGATATTAATTAGGGTTTAGTGACTTCACTGAAAATCTGTGTGCTCCTAATTAAGTTCCAACAAGTATAACACAGTCCAGTAATTCTTGGACAAAGAATACATTAATGAGATTAAAAACAAGAAAAACAAAAGCATTCTTGTGTTGAAAAGACTGTCATGGAATAATAATCTTTCCTGGAAGATACTCAAAAGGATCATCAGAGTCTAACTCCTGGCCTTGTGTAGGACTCCCCAAGAAATGCACCTGTACCAAAGAGCACTCAAACGCTTCTTGACCTCTGTCAGGCTTGGTGCTGTGACCACTTCCCTGGGGACCCTGTTGTGCCCACTCCTCCTCTGGGTAAAAAAACTTTTCATGATACCCAAGCAGAACCTCTCCTAAATCAGCTTCATGCCATTTACTTGAGTCCTTTCACTGGTCACCACAAAGAAGAGATCAGTTGTCTCCCCCTCTTCTTCCCCTCTCAAGGAAGCTCCAGACTGCAATGAGGTCTCCCCTCAGGCTACTCTTCTCCGGGCTGAACAGACCTCAGCTGCTCTTCATACACTTACACTCAAGGCCCTTCACCACCCTCGAGGCCCTTCTTTGGACACTCTCTAATAACTTTTTTTTTTTTTTTTTATATTGCAGTGCCTAAAACTGCACACAATGTTCAAGATGATGCTGCCCCAGTGCGGATCAGAGCGGAACAATCCCCTGTTTTGTCCGGCTGGAAATGCTGGGCCTGATACCCCACCAGGACATGCTTGGCCCTCCTGGCTGCCAGGGCACTGCTGGGTCATGTTCAACTTGCCACTGACCAAGATCCTGTTTTGGTTTGAAAGGAAGGTGTCTGCTAGGGAAGACAGGAGCCTCCCTTGGAAGGACAAATGTAAAACCCCTCTCTCCAAATTATTATAATTTTGAATTTAAGGGGCTCTTAGGCAAAGATATGAGAATAGCAATAACAGTTCCTGTTGTCTTAAGTACCCATCTATCAGTGTTTCCTAGCAACTCAATGGGAATAAATTCCATAAGTAAAAAGGAACAAAAGGAAAGAAACCCAACTCCCAACAGACCTCAGGTCCCTTTTCATGGTGCTGATTTCCAGCATTTCCTTCCCCGTACTGTCCCAAAGTCCCGAGTTGTCCCATCCCAGGAGCAGAATCTGGCACTTTCCCTTGTTGGACTTCATATGGTTTGTTGGCCCAGTCCTCTCATCTGTCGAGGTATCCCTACAAGGCCTCCTTGCCTTTGTGGGACTCCTCCCAATTTAGTATCATCTACAAACTTTGAATTTTTTCAAGTTCTTCAACCAAGTCATTTATGAAGATACTGAAAAGCACAGGGCCTAAGAAGGAACCTTGCTAGTGGCCAGTCACCAGTCTGATGTAACCCTATTTACTATGGGCTTGTGCTCCCAGCCTGTGAGCGAGTGGCTCATCAACTGCTAATCTGTTACCAGAAAAAAAAAAAAAAAAAAAAAACAAACAAAAAAAACCAACAAATAAATGGCTTGGAACATCTGCAATATGATTTCTCTGAAACCATGAGAACTTATTTTTGTAGGATGTATTGATTGTTGCTATATTAAGATAGAGTGGTAAGTCCAGCTCTGTGTAAATGAGTGTCAGTTATGAATTGCTTTCTTGTTTATTTGAATCTGTGTAGCTTTCAATTTTTTCTTTAACTCCCTGAAATACCAGCAGCAAACTAAACAAACCAGTAAATACAAAAAAAAGAATTAATGTAAAAAGGAATACATCAAAATATGGTACTTGTTTAAACAATAGTGTTTAATTAAATTTATGGAGTTGCAACAGGACAAATTAGAATCAGCCCCAGTGAAAAAGGAGTAAATTTTGATATCATTAGTGTACTGAGCTAATTTATTTTCTTCCTCTGAGCTGTACATTTTCTTTGAGTTTTAGCCCTAGTGTGTTTTAGAAAAACTTATTCACTTGTATAACCCTACATACATAATGCACAAATGTAAGTAATATTTTATGGAAGAAGATGTGTTCCTCCATCTTGTACAAAATATATGGGGAAATACTCAAAAGCTTTATATTGTACCTTTGTAGCTCCTGTCAACTGTGTGTATCAAAAGAAGATTAAAGTGCAGTATTTGTCATTTACCTTACTTATAAATCTAGACAGAATCATCCCTGATGTTTTTCTCAATACACCTCTGACCTGAAAGAGTTATTGAACTATCATATACCATCTTTGTTGTTGAGTATAAGATGCAAAAGTATTGTTTTTTCATCTTTTGAACTATTTCTTAAAATTAAAACATTGTAAAGGCTTTCATGGTTTCATTCTGAAGTGTCAGTACCCATCCCTTGGATATAAAAGTAACCAGCTGAAATATGAAGGCACCTTTAAGGTGTTCTCTGATCAAAGCTCTGCACATTTGATCAAATGCATTAGGAGAAAAGATCCATTTTTCGGAACGTTAATGTATTTAGCTTGAACTAACTCTAATTGAAGGCTTGTGAATTGCAAACTAGGTAAACTGTTTTTATAGAACTCTTACTTTTGGTCCTTCTGTGGTGGTGAAAAATAGTAGGAATAGCATCCAGCCCACCCCCCAACTGATTACCCAAAATTTGGTATAAAGGCGGTGCCTCCAAAAGAGCAATTCCAGGACCACCACGATCGATAAGAACAGAAGAAGAAGGATTAAAGGGACAAAGGAGGTGATATCTTTCTGCTTAATTTATCTGTCTCTCATTTTCTTTCTCTTCCTCTCTTTCCTGTTTCTATCTCTCTACCTCATATTTACAACTGAATAGAAGCCCTGCTACTGATTTGGCATATTGTCTCATTTGTACCTTAATTCGGGCAGGGTTATATCTCAGTAAATGCAGTTATAACCAAAGGATATAATTGTTTAATCCAATTTTTTTTTTACAGTAGGTAATTTCAGACCTCTTAATTGCATAATCATAATTGATTTCTGTTTTCATTACTCTGCAGTTTCATGTCTTTGAAATAGAGACACTAACATATTGACATATTTTCCCATCTTGATAGATAGAAGATTCTTCACAAGATGTCATTATCTAGCTGGAGACATCAAGAGGGGAAATGTTCTCCAATTGCTGTGCCCAGCTTTTTGAATTATTTCTTTGATTGTATTATTGTCTGTTGGAAACCAGTGATTTTGTCTTACTTCTTATTTTAACTGAATATTAATTTTGTCCAGCAAGATACTCCAGCAGAAATAGGAATTGGGTAGGCTAGCACCATTCTGCCCAGCATCTTTTCTCCAGAAGATTTCCCAATTGCTTAAAACACAAGGTCAAGTTTAAATATTAGTGATGTGTAGTGTGGGAACATGCACACCAAACATTAGAAAGACTAGAGTAAATCTTTTCTCTTCTCCTATAATGTCCTTCTCATGGTATGACTGCCATCTTCCTGGAGCTTTTGTTTATGAAGAGGATTATGTAGTCACATTCAATTTTGCGAAAAGAAGGAATTTTCATACTGAGAAAAGCCTTTCAGCAGAAAATGTTCATTCAATTAACAAGTCAGCCTGAAGGTTTGGGGTATCTGACCACATACAGCTCGGTATTTATGGCTCAGGAGCCAGTGTGACTACTTCCACTGTAACACATTCTAATTCTGTGTGATGGTAGTGGAGGGAAAAGAGCTGATCTCTTCAGAGAGGAGTTGAAATGTCTGTTACAACAAAACAGTAGCCCAAATGTGTTTGATTTACTTAAGTTTGGACCTAATTGTAATATTTTCACCTGACTCCTTGAAGTACTGGATCATCTTGATGAAATTCATCACAGTCAGATTTACAGACTATTTTCTGCATTTTCATTTATTAGCCACAGCTATTTTCCTCAACTTGGCAGAATATATGTTAATTCAACCCACTCATAATGAGACGTGCATAAGAACTTGTCACTCAAAGCCTAGGTCTGCAGAGGATTCTCCCTTCAGAGGACTTTGGTTGCAAGAGAGAATTCCCTTTGTGGCTGATAATAGTGATTCTTTTCAGCAAAAAATGGACTGGAAAGGGGCAAAAGCATGGTATTCAGAATATCCCAATGCACTATAGTACAAATTAAATACATCAAAAAGTGTATGAGTTTGGGATGTATTCAGATAGACAGTACCAAGGACATGCGTAGACACCAGCGTGTCTTAAAGCTGAAAGCAGCATAAGAGTAGAAGAGTCCTAAATAATGATTTCAGATAAAATTTTTCTCTTGCCTGCACCACATCATGGCTTTCATTTCCCAGTTATACATCCACACATTTGGTTAAGTAACTAAAAATGTATTCTGAATATTTTTATAACAATATTTTTCTGTTTAAAAGAAAAGACACTGCCAGACACCACCATCTGTTGTGTAGACCTACAGAATATGCATCTCATGTCTGTGAGTTGCTGTCTTTTACATCCTCTTATATAATTTGAGATTTCCACCCTTAGTGATGCCTCCTTTTCTACCTAAATAAGACCAAGTGTAAGTTTACCCAGAGTGTATTAATCATTTTCCTGCTACTCACTGATAAGAGCAGTGCTCTTTACGGTTAAAAGCTATTAAATGTGTCTATTCAGAGGATGTTGAAAATCCTCTGCTGAGCACTTGGCTAAAATCCAAAATTATTACCATAATACCTTCTGAAATGAGACGGAAAACATAATATATTACAATTGATAAATGCATCGTTTGTACTGCGGATTTACTTTAGTTTAGAAATATATTTAAGTGTTTTGTCTTTTACGCATCTTAGATTAAATTTTAGCATATTTTGGCTAAAAATATATGTATCAAAATAAATATATATAATATAAAAATAAACTATATTGAGGTCATCAGAGAATTACGTCTAAAAAGAAGTTTAGAAGCTGCTCTATGAATAGAGTACTACAATAATTGCACACAACCTAATCAAAAAGCATTTCTGCATTTTCAGAAATTAGAATGTACTTTAGCCATTCCAAATTCCCCCTTCTGGGATGTTCTTCTCTGCTTCCCATGTTGGTTCCTTGAGTTGGAATGAAAATTGAAGGTTACAGGCAAAATTTGTGTGTCCTAATAGGCAAATCCAGAAATTGTGCTGGCTTTAAAAATTCCTTGAAATTGTCCTGTGAAATTGTCCTTGATATTGACCAAAAAAAGAAAATATATACATTTTTAAGAAAAGCTGCTCACCAAACAACAACCAACCAACCCAACAGAGTACAAAACTGAGATAATGAACAAAGTGTCAGACAGATGGTCTGCACCCATACTTTGTTCCACTGGAAGCCACACCTCTCTACCTCAGAAGACTCCTTTACCTGTGACCCCTAGTAATGTGCGATTTTTTTACAATAACAAGCTACACGCACTCATGTGACTCCAGTCTCCACCCCTCATGGCTACTTTGAAAAACTTGTTCTTGGCCTAAAGTAGGACATTATCCACATTTTATTCTATACCAGCAGCCTATGCCCAAATCTTACACCAATATACACAACCAGAGGTATCTTCTCCGTTGTCAGTAGCCGTTCCTCCAAAATACCCATTGAGTTAGTTAGTGACTGTGATTTGTATCCATTCTATATGCCTTCCAGGGCAGGAGGCCTGTGTGCTGTCAGGTGGTGGCAAGCTGCATCACGAGCTCATGACCAGTGTGTCTGGAGCAGCCCATACTCACTGTCCATGGCAGCTCTGGCACACAATGCCAGTGTCATTCAGCAACCAACAATACACACACAGTTCAACACTACAGACTGTTCTCATGCAAAAATCAAATCCCCTTCAGGTACACATTGCATTTCCCCATCCATCTGCATTACCCACCAAGTGCACCCAGCTATGGAGCAAAAACAATTCCTTTGCTTGAGATAGGACTAATCCAAACTGACTTCCGTAACATATTCTTAATATACATCACATAAACTTTATCCCCTTCTACAGTATCTGGGGGTTTTGATTGGTCAAGACCAGCTCAGATGGGAGAGTTAATATTAAGTAACCAGGCGGCCTTTGCTAAATGTAGTTCCCAATGTTTGAAGGTCCTCCCACCCATTGCTTTCAATATGATTTTAGCAGTCCATTGTATTGTTCAACTTTCCCAGAGGCTGGTGCATGACAAGGAATATGATACCCACTCAATACCGTGCTCTCTGTGTCTATTAGGCTATTTTTGAAATGAGTCCTGCTGTCCAAAGTCAATTGTTTTATGGTGCCACGTCACCACAACACTTGCTTCTTGAGGCCCAAGATGGTTTTTCAGGCAGTGGCGCGAGGTGCAGGATGTATCTCCAGCCATCCTCTGTCTCTTTACAGCACTGTCAGCACATAGTACATTCCTTCCTGGATTTGCAGGTGTGTGATATAATCAGTCTGCTAGGCCTCCCCATATTTATATTTTGGCCATCATTTATCATACCGCAGAGTCTTTACTCATTTGGCCTGCTTGATTGCAGCAAATGTTTCAGTTATACATCTCCTGGGAAACAGTGTCCATTGTTAACTTCACCCCTTATCATGAGCCCATCTTTATGTTGCATCTCTTCTCTGATGACCTGAGGAATCGTGGGTCCACCAATCATTCACCCTTATGCTGCCAGTTCAGATCCCCCTGAGACAGTTTAATTTTGGCAGCCCAACCCACCTGTCCATTTTTCAGATGCTCTTCAGTAGGTCAACTCTTGGGTGCTTGTGTATCTACATGAAGTACTTTTACAGCCAGCTACTCTACCTGAGTAGTGATGTCATTTCTCTCATTCACAGATATCTAAAGCCAGCTGGATGGCTTTCAGCTCTGCGACCTGACTAGATGCACCTTGTCCCTCCACAGCTTCAGTGACTTGACATGTAGAACCCTGTACAGCTGCTTTCTGTTTTCAGTGTAGGCCAGCCATACAACAGGAACCACCAGGAACCACATCATATTCCTTTTCATTTTCTGGTAGCTGATTATAAGGTGGAGCATTGTAGCAGTCAGAGACCCTGCAAGGCCTGCCCAGTGGTCACTTGCCTAAGATAAGAAGTGCCGAGCCATGATGACTGGACCAAAGAAGCCCCTCTTACACATTCGGACCCTTGTTATCTCTCTGTAAGACCATAGGTCACATTCACCCTGACCCTGGTTATTGGACAATCTCCAATACCCCTGTACCCTATATAAACTCCATTTCTGCCCAGTTCAGCAGAAGAGCTGTCACTGAAACCCCTTCACAGGAGCTGCCAATAAAGACACCACTGTGGAACCTCATACAGCCTTCTCCTCTCTCCATCTCCCTGTGTCTGCAGAGGCACTTAGAGAGCAATGAACTGAAATCACTAAGAGGTGGATTCACCAAAGAGTTGATCTCACCTAAGAGCTGCTTGCTAAGATTGCCTTCAGCTGAGAGCCTGCCTGAGGGACCTGGACAGGCTGTGCCAGATATCAGCCCAGTGCTATCTGGGAAACCTACGGCTGCCCAGGGTCGGACGGACCCCTGGGACCCCAGGCCGCATTAGAACATCAGCAGCACATGTCATCTTTTCCTCCTCCTATGGTGATGACAGTCCACAGATTTTGGCTTCAGGACAGGTCAAGATCCCTTAGTGACTGGGGTTTCCTGTTGGAGGTTGCTGTGTCATCACTTATTCTATGTGGCACCAGTGGCTTGATGTGTGGAAAGGTCTTTTGCTTTGAACATCCTGCCCAGCCCTGGCAGACAGGCGCCAGGAAGAGCTGTGCAAGGATTGTCAGATACCAACTTTGCTTATGCCAGCAAAGCAAAGCCAGTTTATGACACAGTTTACCAGTATTTATAGGTCACTACATTCATACAAAATTTTGCACTGACCTCTTTGTCCTAGTCTCCCTTAGAAACAGGATCTTCTAATTATTCTTCTCACACTAGTAACATCCTTTGTTATCTCTTTTGCCAGTAAAGTCCTTGCTGCATATTTCTTTATCAAAGCGGTCAATGTTAGAGGATCAGAGTGGCCACACATGATGTCTTCAATTCTGTTCTTGCCTTGAGTTTATCTCTCCCTTGTCTTCCACTGTACAAGGTCCAAAGGTCTATAGTGCTACCCAGTTCAACTTCTGTAGCTGTCTGACCTCTGACAGAAATGTGCTTTGGTGCCCATCGCATCTGAGGCAGTTTAAACTTCTTCATAAACTGCCAGGATCTCTTTTTCAGTTGGAGTGTAATAGGCATCAGATCCTTTATATCCCTGACTCCAGGATGCCAGAGGTTGTCCTCAAGTCTCCCCAGGTACTTTTTCCAGAGTCTCCACAGAGGACAATTCTCCTGGAGAATGCAGCAGTGTAGCTCTTGTCCTGTCCTGGTTGGCCCAAGGTCTACCGTATGAACAATCTCATGTTTAATTTGTCTAAATCTTGTTGCTATTCAGGACCCCACTTGACCCCATTCTTCTTCTCTGACACATGATAAAAGTAGGTTGGCAATCTGACTGTAAACTAAAATACACTTTCTCAAAAACCGCTTACTTCTTCCCCTCAGTGATGATGGAGGGGGTATAGGGTAGCCTAGATGCACCCACAAAGCTGTAGGCTCAGTCACCTTACAGTTACTGCAAAAAAAATTAATCCTGTCCTTTACCAGAACCAGAATAGCTGCCAAAAGCATGTCAGCAAATCTGATCCTGGCTACATCCATATGGGAGTTATTAGCAGTCTTGATCATCCTGGTATAGGGCTTAGGTCTCTCACCTTGGGAAAGTAACAGAATTCTAGTATTTGAAAGGTGGCTAAAAAGATGCTGGAGACTCTCATTTCACAAAGAGACACATGAAGAAGGCAATGGGCTGTGGGTAGTTCTACTGGGAAGATACCATCTCAATATAAGAAAGAAATTTCATATAGTGAGAATAACTTCCTGCAACAACTTTCCCAGGGGCATGGTAGAGCCCCTGTCATTGGAGGTTTTTAAGATGAAATTGGACAGAGTACTTAAGGATCTCATCCAAGCTCCTTTCTCATCAAAGTTTGGACCAGATTATCACCCATACCTTTCCAGTCTGGACTGTTCTATGATTTTAGCTTCAATTAAACAGTACTTTCTCATTTCAAAAAACTGAAACAAGTCAAAGGATGTGATCAAGCATATCAAGCCTGCCCTATCTAGCTGAAGACCTTGATTACTGTGCTGGATCTATGGGTTGTTCTCCTTGGAACTCATAACTGTTGCTCTCTGAATATATATTAGCACAGATTGAGTAAGATGTATCTACAAAGATTTTACTCAAAAATATCTCAAGGTAAGATTACTAGAACTACTTAATAACACATGATGTAATTTCAAGGTACATCATACTACAAGCTATGTAGTATGTTGGTTTTCTGCTTTTGAGGAGGTGTCCTCATGTCTAGGTTCAGTAAAGTGTTAGTAAATCCTGACTATAAATGTAGTGCTTCTGTTCCTACACCCATTGTGAGTTCCATGCCTACTGCTGGATGATAACAAGAATCTGGATGTTTACCATTGGAGTGGAAAACTTATGATAGTGGTTATAGCATAGGTACCTGCAGCTCCAATCAAATTTCTTCTGTCTACATGTAGAGTGACTTTTTTGTAGTTTTGTTTTTTTTTTTCAAGAATGGAAGCACAAATTGTTTGCAGACAGCTCTTAGTCTGTTTGGTTTTTTTTTTGGTTTTTTTTTTTTGAAACACCATGGCTCAAATTGAGAAATGCATTTCTTATTTCTGGGAAAATAAAACTCTGTGTAAGGGATCTGAATCAAGCTTTGTTCTTAAATGGCATGCTCTCCCAGAAAACAATGACAATTTATATACATATATATAAAAGTTAGTTCTTTTTTCTGCTTCTATACCATTATAATAGTTACTGATGTTGGCACACCTGTTTTGGAATACAGGGAATAAAGGAGAATACATACTTTTCAGAGAATTGATCTGTTAATGAAAAATCATTGTTAATATGTTGGTGGTTTTAGGATTTTTAAAGCTAATTTCTATCAAAATAATATTTTTTGGGCCAAATGTGATCAGACAGTATCTTTTAGAATATTCTTATGTCTGTCATGGAAATTTCTGTTATCAAACCAAAATAATCTCCTTGGATGAGGAATACCTGTTCAGTGCTTAATTGCCCTTGAGATTATATTTTCTGAGCTTCAAAGATTTGAACTAATGGTGTTCCTTTACTTAAAGTGTTCTTTCTTTTGCCCAAGTCTAAAATTCTGTTGAAATTAGGATTGAAAGGCCTAAATGTAGATGGTAAAAGAAGATATTTGTAAAATACAAGATCAGTCAATACTGATCTACTACCTTACATAAAAAGACATACTTCTTTTCCCTACTGGCTACATTTTGACCTTTGTTAAGCTCTCATATAAATCACATTTATCTTTGTAATACCACTGCTAACCACAGAGCAGATTTTGTGTCGGGGTAATTGTATTATATGCTTTTCTATGTCTGAATTAACTCTCACCTTGGGAAAGATAAAAATTTGCAATATCCAACTTTGATTAAATTCTGATTTTTTGTTTCAAAATTTTGACTGTATGAAAGCAAATAAACTGGTTCTGATTGAACATGGAGTATCCATACTTTAAACAGTTTTCTTTGGTCTGCCATCAGAGCTACGTTTAACAGATCTTTTGATTAAGATTTACATCTATAGTAAAAATGACATGAGTTGAAAGCTTGGATGGTGATTATTGCTAACTTATCTTCTAGGAAGATATTCTGCTCAAGGGTTACAGAAATAAGAAATTGCACAATGGCCAGATGTCTCATTAGCATATGTAAATCCATCCTACTCATGCAAAGCTATTTACCATGACTAGCTGCAGACTTGCAGCACACTTGCTAAGATTGTCAAAAACAACCACTGTTGATGGTGTTGGAGCAGGAGTGAATGGTTACAATGAAAACAGAGCCTCAAGGAATCCAAGGACTATAATGATAAAGTACACCACTTGAGAAAAAAAAATCTATATGTAGCTTCAGAGAACTGATCCCATGAGTTAGGTGATGTTTATATGGACAAGTATAACAGATAACACAAAATACGGAAGGTAGTTGGGCTTTATTAGCTGAATTTAGATGTCAGCCTTCTGGAGCTGTTACATCACTTTCTACTTGGAGTCATCACCCTGGGTAATCAGAAGTGTCTTTGTGACGTTGATATTAATATGAACTTTGCACCACTGCCCTATATATCTGATTTTTCACAGTATTATGGAAGGAAGATGTGATTCAGTCATGACCCCTGCTGGCCTCACTGCTTGGTCTCTCTAACCAAGCTGGTCAAGTTGAATAAGTTCTCATTGATGTCTTCCTGCAACTTTTTTCTTTAAAAAGAAAAATGCCTTCCTTTTGTTGCCTGCCCAATCCTTTTCCAGTCTCTCCTATGAGAAGTGTGGCAGGCAGTCACAGCAATCTGTATTCTGAGTGTTTACAATTAGACGGGGAAACTAAGATTTCACAGCCAAATAATTAAATACAATGTTAATGAATTCTGTTAGTCATATTACACTGAATCATATTAAAGTGCTTAACCATGTGCTTGAAGGAAGGAAACATTTAAAGTGAGTACTGCAAATATTCTGAATACTAATTAATTTGTTCAGAAATCCTACTTCAATGTTAGTTCGATGATATTAAGAAGCAATGGCTAATGTTAAATCCTATCCTATTTGTCAATCAAGAGGAAGTTTCCAAAATGGGAGCTCTGAAGAGCTTGTATCCACAAGTTTCTGCTGAACTTAGGATATAATGGTAGTGAATCCATGTAAATCTGTCTGTCTCCAAGCAAGTTAATGTCCTGTTCATCTATTCAAATAACCAGAGGAATCTAAGCCTCACCTTTCACTGCCAGTGTTACACAGGTTTTTGCAGCTGCCCTCTCTGTGACATGGGAAGGCTCTTGTAATTGGGGAAGCCTTGTCTTTAATGGCAGCATCTGTGTAAAACAACAAACCAGTTATTTTGAGGCTCTGTAGATAATGTTTAAGAAATAAGAAAACTCATGTGCAAAGCTTTAGGTGCTTTTAACATGGCCTTTCCTTGTGGTTTTCATTTTCTAATTAAAAAAAAAAAAAAAAATCTTTCTGTCAGAGTTGTACAGCTGGATTGACTAGAGAATCATATCTTCCTAGAGAGTGCAGCCTCATTTCAAAGGGAAACTAAAACTTCTATCTCCTCCTGTCTCTCCACACCCGTGGTGCAGTAAGAGTGGGTACAGTAACATACGTTATGGTTAAGTTACACGTTCTTGGTTATACATTTTTATTCAGTCTTTCACCATTCATTATGGAAACAGTAGAAGGATCTTATATACAGCAGTTTTTATCTGAAAAAAGGTGCATATGGCAAAAGCATAAGAACAGAGGCCTACAGACAGAAGATAGGAGGTAATGAAATTCTGTATTGGAACACATGAATCAAGATATTCCATGTAAGAAATAAATTTTATTCTGGCTTAAAGGAGGTAGAATTTAAATGGATCCTGAAACAAAGTTTTTTACTTAATACTGTCAGACTATTATACCTGATCTTTTTAAAATGTCAGTAATGATATTTTCTTATTATAAAATGCTTTACTGACCAGAAGAGCCTTTGGATTCTTGGCTCTTATACCTCAGGGTAACTTTTTACACGTCAGAGGTTTCCAAGATAAATTAAAAAAAAAAAAAAAAAAAAGAAATGTACAAAAATGGCTGGAAGAATCTATTTTATTTATCCAAAAGAAAGGAGACTCTTCAACAGTCACAGCTGTACTCCGTTGTGTTTATCCAAAGTTTGTCCAAAATACTTTTATATTATATTATATTTTATATTTTTTAATTTTGTAACAACATAATTAGATCGTTAACAGCTCTTTTTCAAGGATCTGAGACAGATGAAAGTATAACGTTTATCACAAAGTACTCCAACCTATGAAAAAGCGAATGTCTAAGGGAAAGGTAGAAGTGCATCTGTCTATTCAGCCTTTGTATTTATAAAGCCTTTTCAACTTCACCAAGCCATATTTTAGTGTTCACTAAAGTACTGCATCTTTGCAACAGGGATTTGCTTTCAAACTTAGCAACTGGGTTTTTTAAAAATTTGATAGTATTTTTGAAAAAGTTTATTAGCCCTTCTTGAAAATTAGAACTTATTAGTAATGAAATTTGCTCTGATGGCTGACCAGGTGTTAAGATGAAAGTTTTTAGGGTAAGGTGAGTGATCATATAGCAGTGAAATAGAAATCCAGTATTTTGTATTATGTAGGTGCTATTCAAGAAGAATAGTCTTTCACAACAGCTAATGGTCTATGCGAATATATAGCTTTTATAGTCCATATATTCTACATTTGGTTGGATTTAAGATAGTGGGAAGACCAGACATTTTTCAGCAAATTATGACTTTTTAGTTATTTGGAGGGTTTTTTTTAATATAATAGAGTACCATTTGTTTTCTTACAATGGTATTTTAAACTTCTTTGATATTAACACAGAGAAAAGATAAAAATATTTGCTTTTTTTTTTTGTAAGTGGTTGCTGGAGCACCTAGAAATGAATAAATTGCTTTTCTGTCTTAATGAAAAAAAACCATCCACAATAGAAAGAATATCTGTGAAATTTTCATTTAATAGGCCTTCTGTAGAACTTCTGCCTTACAAAATAAACAAATGATAGTTTGAGAATTCATTGTTAATAATTATTAAAGTCAATGAAATCACTGATGTTGATGAAGCTTGCATGAAATATAGAGCTTTTGTGGGTTAGTAGCTAGACAAATCACAGGATTGTGCTTCACATAAGGTTTTGGCTTTTTGCTGAATCAGCATGGGACTGCCCGAGACATTTTAGTGATAGAAGGGAAGGGCTGAAGAATAATTACATCTCTTTTTTGCTTAGGATAAATCCTCTGAGCTAAAACAGAGGTCCTCCTCCTGCCTTCCTCTTCCTCCTTTGTGTGTGGATGCTCTTAAAGATATGTTTGGGCCATGTGGTCCACCTGTTCCAAAACTGTGGTGTAGCTGAAAAAAATAAGTGTTTACAATTCTGAATGAAATGTGGGATTATTTTATTTCAGTGATTTATACCAAGATGCATACACAGGAATTCCAAATTATAAAAATAAAGGAGAAAATTTAATCCATTAGATGACAGCTTAGAATAGTTTATATCCAGAAGTGTGACTTTAATAACAAAGTTAAAAGTTCTGGTTAGCACTAGCCACCTTATCTCTTGATAGTCTTTCTACTCATGTGAATTTGTAATCTCTCTCTTAATCATGTGTGTATTTCATTTATTATATTTTGCCTTGCACAGAGATTGCTCATCTACATCCCAGCTATCCAATAAATTGTTCCCTTAATGTTCCTTAATGTGCTCTTGGCCTGTCTGGAAGTATCTTAATTTGGCCCCTTATGTATACGTAAGATTTTGTTTCCAGAAAACACATAAACAAAAAAATTACTTGAAAAAGTGACAACATATTTCAAATATTTGTGGACAAAAAATTATGTTTGCTGCAGCATATCTCCCATTTGGTAAAACTAGTCATAATGTTGTCTCTAATCAAGGTAAGAAGATAGGAAAATAACACTTGAATGGTTATTTTTCTTCAAAAATTCAATCATGTTTTATTATACTATATATTAATACCGATTTGGTATTGGGAATTTGTACAGATTTGGTAATAGGGAAATTGTAAACAATTTAATACATAGTACTTCATCCTAAGCATTGAGGATGAAAAATTATTTATATTCTCTGTGGGAATTTGAAATAAAATTTACATCTCAGTTTTTGTGAAATATTTCTGATTTAAAATAATTTAATTTTCAAAAATGTGCATTTATAAATGACATTTGGTTTTGTTCAAAATTTATGTTCAAGGTTTTTGAAAATTAGTCATCATTGTCTTGATTTTATTAGAATTTATAGAAAATTGTGGGTTTTATGCGCTTTCATGGTAATTCCAGAAATAAATTTTAAAATTTTCTAGATTTCTAAATATTCACCCTTGATGAAATGGAATATTTTGACAGTTCCAGAACAAAAAATTTCCTAGTACAAATAAATTCTTAAATTGTGATGATTATAGTTTATACACTCAAGACTGTAGTAAAACTGTGAAGAAATTGTTTAAAATTATCAATACCAGTATTTGTATTTTGCAGCATTAATGTTTAATCTTTTTTAAAAATTCAAATTAAGTTTTTTTTTTTTAATATTCTCCTACCCAGCTAGATATTTGTGCTTACCTTATATATAATGCTTCTGATTTTGTACAGTCATCATATGACGTTAGTAACAAGATAATATCCCTGAAAGTATCTCCAAAGTTGGATAAAAACTTAGAAATTTATTTTTTTAAATATTCATCATATAAATTGGAGATGTGATTGAGTTGTTGTACCAGAACATTGTGGTAATTCTTATTTTAAACACAACTAGAAAGCTACTCTTTCTTTATTCTTATGTTACAGTAAAGGATGCTTAGTGGTAAATAATAAATTATTCTTTTGACTTCTTAATTTTTATTTTAAGAAGTTCTGGGGTTTTCTTATTTTTAGCACTATCTTTCAAATAAGAAAGACACAATTTACCATATTATAAACAAAAGGCATATGCATTAAATTTGTCTTGCATGACATTTTTCTATCAAGCAGCTGAAATTCTAAGTTCATATAAGTTTTCTAAAGACTCTCTTAAGGCATAGGGAAAAGCATTTGAAGCATATTTACATGGAGATTTTTTCAACTGTCATTTTGATAACATTTATGAATTATTAATTTATTTCCTTTTATGGTTTGGCTGAAATTTGAAACTTTCATTTAAAATTTCTTCTGGTATTACTTAAAAATAAGGGACTTAATCCACAAGAAGGAACATCTAATGAAATAGTCTATAAACAAGTCTTCAGACTGTCATGATTTACACTGTATCTACTTTTCCCCAGCAATCACAGTACTGTGAAAGGAATGGAGTTTTGTCGCAGTAAATTCCAAGTCTAGATGGTTTCCTCAGGTCCTTCCTTACACTAATAGGGATGAAGTTCTTTAATTATATAATCTCCTATAATTTGATTGAGAGGTCTTCAAAGAGTACTCCTTCTTCTCATCTTAATTTTTAAACTCTAGCTTCAAGATTCCACTGTGTCAGGGAATTTGAGTTACAAAATAAAAGATTCCTGTTAGCAGAGCCCTTCTCTATGCCCTATAGCCAGTGGGTCAGGGAGTATTCTGAGAGGATTGAGGGAGAAAAAATGCATTTACAAAAGACTTTTGGTACAGGTCTTCTGTGCAGCAGGTACTCCGATCATTATGGAACAGATAAGTGCTGATGCAGGACAGAGATACAGTTTGTGGGGAAGAGCTGTCCCCGGCGCAGAGATGTAGGTAAGTAGTTACATAATGGAAAATCTACAAGATTTCAAGATCCTGCATGTATCAGTTTTCTTTCTCTAGATGAGGCTTATGAACACGGCTCAACATTTCTGCCCCTTTCTGCCTGAGAGTGGAAGTCTGGGTATGTGATCCCTGGAATTACTTTTAATTTCTACTTGTATGCCATTGCTTTAACACCCATTAAGTTTCACCCACACAGCAATTTTCATGTTGCAGTACAGTGTTAAACTCTAAACAGTAACTAGAAGCTTGTTTGCATCTTTGCACAGTTTCACTGTCCTTAGACCCGAGTTGTGGTCCTGTACAAGTGAGTTCAATGATCATCGAAGTTTTGCCCATGCTAGAAAAGTCTCTCAAGGCTGAGAACCTTAAATAGATGCTCACTACATGGCAAGTATTTTTGTTGTAATAGTGGTTAAAAAATTTATGTCTTAACTTCTAAGAAATCTCAAAGGTGAAAGATATTTTCTGGCTTTCCTGAAAAGAAATTTAAAAGTACAGCTTTAAAATTTCTCAATCATTCAAACATAAAGGTGGCAATGGCAATATTTTTTTTACATTTCAGAAAAAACACCATTTTAGATAGCTGAGAAAGCCTGTCAATTCCTGTCAGTAAGTGTCAAGAATAGTTTCTACAGTACCCTACTGATAATTTAAAGCAGGTTAGGTGTTCATACAGCAATGGTTACACTAAAGACAATGCTTCACTTGGAATTTTGTTTGTCCAAAACAGACATATAACAATTACAGCAATCCTTTTCAGGCATATTTGACCTTTTTCTCCTCTTTCTTTTTCTCCACAAAGTTCATCGCATGCCAGCTACTTGCCCACATTTATTCCAAGCTGCTCTTCATACCAATACAACAGCTTCTCATAGGAGGTATGGCTGTTTTATCCAGATAGGTTTTGTTTTTTCCTGTGTACCTGAGTGAGTTCCTAGTGTAAGTCAATTGCTGATATGATGGACCTCATAGCTCCATGACAGCATAAAACCTTCTATTTTTTATTAAAAAAATAAAACCCTGCAAGCTCATAAAATGTAATTGTTCTTCAGAAACCTTTAAATTCCTAAAAATCATTTGGGCAGCAGAGTCCTATCCCTTTCACCATATTCCCTTTTGTTTTTTTGATTGTCAGGCAGGTCTGATAGTTTTTGTCCAGCACTACAGAAAGCTCTTGGGTGTAAGTTATATAGTCATATGGTAGGGCTGTGAGCTCTCCCTGTTAAAATTATTGAAGAAGGCAGGATGAGCTTGTTTCAAGATTAATAGATTTTTAGTCAGTCTCAAAGGTTTGTTATCTTTGAATTTACTGTCAATTACAAAGACAACAGTAGCACCATTTAATTTTAGAGGTAACCTTGATTTATGCTTTATGTTCTTTTTTAAAACTATGGCTGAAAAGTTCAAAGGGAAGGTACTACATGATGATTTTACATGAAATTCAACAGAAAATATAAGGATTCAGTTAACAAATCCAACAAAGCTTGCACAGCAATGGTGGTTCCATTAAAAGACTATCTTTCAATACTGGTCATTTTGTTATTCTTACTCCTCTAGAGCTTCAGAAAAGTGTGTGAAAATTTAATCAATACAGCAAAAAATATCATTGCAATATTAACTCTGATATTCATAAGCTGTCACAGAAATCTCTCTTGAGTTTTGTGTATTGATTTAGTCTTCCATTAGAGACTGTTCTGTTAGCAAAGGTATTTTGCTGTATAAAACAAAGGGATTAAGGAACATTCTTTAATCAACTGAAATGCACAAAAGAAGTCACAATATCAATAAGGGGGGTTTTACCTTAACTACACTTATGACTTGTTTTCTGACATCCAGTAGGAAACATACCTTAGATCTGTGCTGCTGTTATGATGGTATTTAGTGGATTATGTTTTTTTTGTAAAGTAAGCAAGTTTTTAATTCACTATATATGCCATTTAAGCATACATTTCCTACAAGCAATAAAGTGCTTAAAATGACAGAAAATGGTAGAATCTGCTTAGGTTCAGCAACATTTTTAGGCAAATATATAAATGAAATCAGTTATATGGATGTAAAACAAGCAAATTACTTATTTTTCCTAGACTATTCAAATCAGGCAGCAAGAAGGGAGTAACACAAATCATTCATGTGCAATTTCTATTTGCCTGCTTTGCTACCTGGTAGTAGCAATTCCTTTTGACTTAAGGAGCTTTCAAAGATTATATGCTAAAAGAGACTCTCTGTGAAACACTGAATGCTCAGTGAAAAAAATGCCTTATAAGCAAATGTATTTCTTCAAAATGTTGTGTAGAGTTGCCAGAAAACATGATGGCACCTTGTACTCCAAAATAAAATGGGTCCGGACATGCCAGATTCCTTTGCAAGCATATAATCTCCAACGTGTATGGAGCTTGACTTTTCATGAACTGTTTACAAAGATTAGCTGAGTAACTGCACACACAAGCTTGAAGGTACTTGTATGATTGCTATTAATAGTTATATGATGCTGTTTTGTTGGCATTACATGCACATATGTGCTCTTTATATTTGCTACCTAAGGGGCCAGACTCTGACACCTTTTGCAAGTTGAAAGACGAGCACTATTTGCAGTGTGAGGTGCTAATTGCTTATTTTGTTAACTTTGCTGGAAATATGAGTGACAGAATCTGAAAGAATGTTCTGATTCAGGAAAAAATTTGCATACATTTCATTTCAAGCATGTGTTGAATCCTATTTGCTTTAATTAGAATATCTATACACTAAAATTAAGGCGTATATATAAGTTGCCGGTTGAATTGAGTTCTGCATAACTGTTTCTCCATTTATTTTGCAAGTCACATCAATTCTTATTGTTCAGTTTTTTGATACTCCATAACTGAAAAGCTTACATTGGTTGGAATACAATGAAACATATTTTAAAATATTTTGTTTAGAAAGCTACTGTATATTGTGACTGAAATAGTAGAAGAATTAAATTATTCTTATCCCAAATCTACTGGAGTAATCTCTAGGTGATGCAATATATGCATTTTTAAAAAAAATGCTTGTTTTTATTTTATTTATTTTTGCAAGACATTTTATTCAAAATAGTTTGTTCAACATTGTGCTCATGCATGTGCCTAATTTTTTTGTCTCTGCTTCTTATAAGCTGCTCTGCTTACAACAGACCATTAAGTGAGAGCAATGGTATGATACTCTCTGCATTTTCCATGCACTTCCAGGCAAAGGCTTTTTCATTTTGTGTTATTGTCTGTGCTGTGAGATAGTACAACAGAGCCCTTTGCTGGGTTCTCAGCTCAGCTGTTCGTACATACTGACTTGACAAAGTACTGCTTCTTCTTCTGCTGTTCCTCCGCTAAGTACTCTGCCCCAAAATTGAGGGAGATATAGCTGTTATTCAGCCCTAAAAGCTTCTTAAATCAAAATGAAGCTGTCAAAGATACAGACCACAGTTTTCGAAATAATTGAGGCATAATTTTATTTTATGGAAAGTATTACCTCAGTGGAAAGTATAACCTCCCAGGAATTCCTGAGGAAATTTCACAGCTTTTCAGCCCCCACTGAAAGTAAAGGAAGCAAGTGTGCCCTTGGATCCCATGTTGAAACATCCTTTTGTTAAACCATCCTCCACCATCCAATCAGGATTTTCTCAAAATTTCTGTGTTTTCCGTGTCACAAAGCAGTGTGGAATTTGTGTACCATTGGTCATTCAAGCTATGTAAATCTCTTCTTCAGCCCATTCTGCTGCAGCATGAAGAATCTTTTTCTGCCTCCAAGTGTTCCCATGTTCTTTATGGTACTGCTATATTTTAGCAGCTTACTGTGAATACATCTGATACCAAATCAATACCAAAAAAAGAAGGGAAAAAAAAGACGAAATGAGAAAATTAACAGTTGCAGCAAATTCTTATACTTCCACTCATTTAAGGGTACATCATAATTTTCTTTAACATTTATTGATAATCTAGAACTGGACACATAACTATGTGTCTGGGAACAGGCCTTATTTTTTTAAATAGTTTTAGATAACTACAATATTCTGGTTACACTGAGGCAGAAGCTTGTTAAAATAGTGTATCAAATGGCTGGCTGATCTCCTGTTTCCTCAAACTCCTCCTTATGAGTGTTGCTGCTTCAAGAGCTCAACAGAATTTCCCAAAGCTAGGCACAGGGAGTTTGAATGGAGTTTATGGAAAAGTTTATTATATAATTATTATTATTATACAGCATGATTATACATTTGGAACCATGCAAATGTAATGCATGTGATATGCAGACATCTAAGAGCTGGCCATGTAAATTTCTTTAAATATACTTATCTGGATAGCCTATCTAAATCACTAAACTGAATGTTTCCTGGGTGATTGGGTAAATTATTTTCAAAAAAAGTCAGAACATTCTGTACTTGATATAGTAGAAGGGCATTTGAGGTAATTGTTTTTATAAACTTAAGATAAAAAAAGTTTCTTAATGAGCTGAAAGTACATTTAACTTTATATTCAATAACATGTGTTTTTCTAGTACATTCCCCTTTTAGATTGATCTTTTCCCTTCTGTTGATTTCTTGATGCCAGGTGTATACATTTTAGCAACGTATTTCCATTTGTTGACTATCAAGCAGTAAATAAATACAAAAGAGTTAATATATTTGTAGACTAATTAAGCTTTCCCTAGCTCTGCACACTTTGATGACAGTTTTTCTTAAAATAAGTGTGCTTGCCTATCCTTGGCATTTGGAAATGAAACACACTGTCATAAAAATCAGGAAAAAAATCTTTTGCAGCTGAAAGTGTGATAACTATGTGCATCCTAGGTGGCAGAAAAGGCAAGAGTAGATATTTTTCACAGTGAGACAATTTGCAACAGGTGACCATACTCATTCATCAAAAGTTTACTGTAAGTATTAACTAGTGGAATACAAGGACCTGTGGAGCAGACAAAGATTAATTATACCTGTGCTCACACAGTAATGTTTGTGTTCCAAACAAATTATATTTGCTTCAGTTTAAATGATGCATAAGTCTGATAAGTGCAGATGAACGTGTGTTCAGGATGAGTGAGCACACTTGTTTGAATGTCATATTTATCCCTGTATTTTGTCAGAAAATTAACTTTGGAGTTTGTGCTTGAGCTGAGCATATGGTTGTTGATCTCTGGAGATGACAGCCTATCTGAGCAATAGCTCCTTATGGCTTGAGCTCCCCTCCGCTGGCAGATGCTTTGGGCTTTTCTACAATTAAGTGGAGATCATCACTGTTTTCTTTGAGCACTGCTGTGCCTTATACTCTGAAGTGTTTTGTTAATCACTGTCTGCCTTCAACAGAAGCTGCCAAAGCTCTCATTAAGTTTGAATTTTGAGATGTCATGCTCGAATGATGGAATTTCATCCCTGTTCTGGATGAATGGAATTGGCTATGGAAAGATGCCAACGAAAAATCATGACACTGAAGTATATCTGCTTTGCGTTTTACTGCTGAAACAAAAGAGAGAGAGAGGGGGGAAAAGAAAACTTTCTTGCTGTTTGTCTCAGATCCAGAGCAAAGAGTGGCTTGTGTGATTTCCTGGAAGATAATAATCATAGGGTCTTCACCTTATCATCTGTAGGGCTTATGTTGCTACTTTTCATGAACAATCTGTCACTGTCTTGTTCTCAACTGTGAATCTTAAACCACATTCTCAAAAATCTTTTGATGAATGCCACTTTGTCACTGGAAGACATAGTTTAAAATGCTCAGTGACAATATATTTTTTTAAAACACTAAAAATCAACATTTAGTTTGAGGCAGGAGCTCCAGTGATGGCATTATGATGAACTACAGGAGTACATAACTAATGTAACATTTGCGCTTCAAGAAAAATTTCTTGCACATGTTCAAGCAAAAACAAAATGCATCTGTTGGCTGCATCAGGAAGCTAAGTGTGTGAATTATGGTATGAAAAGATATTATCTATTTCTCTTGGTGGATTCAAACGTTTCAGCTGTAATAGCAAAAATGAGCTTGGAAGAAAAAGCTGTACTAATTAGATGCACTACCTAATAATTTCTGTCACATTCTGTATAGCAACTCATGAAGGAAAAATGCACATACAGGTCTTCACATACAGAGCAGCTCTCTGCGATTGAAATAATGGTTTTTGTGCTAATGACAATAGCATTTATAAGTGTGTTGTTCAATGCATGTGTATAATGCCATTTGCACGTTCTTGATTAGTTCCACTTTGGAACTAGTTCCTTCTGTGAATTTCTGAATGTATGAACACCTCCCACTTGAGGATATCCCTATGGTACAAAGGAATGATCTTGTAGAGAAAGAAAGACATAGGAAACATCTTACCACTTAAACTTGATATTTTTGTTGAATATGCTCAAACCCCACACATATATAAGATATATGATTTTTATTTAGTAATGTTTTGTGTGAAGAAATACTTTTGTGTTATTTCTTTATGTCCTTTTCTTGGACACCTCCTAATCTAGAAAACGTATGTGCTGTCTAACATATATGAATCACAGAATTATTAGAGCTGGCAGATCCCTGAAGACTCTTGATACTAATTCTCTTGTTCAAAATAGGGTCACCTACAACAGGTTGCTGAGGACTGAGTCCAGTTATGTTTTGCTTAGATTATGGAGACTACAACACCTCTCTGGGCAGCTTGGCTTAATGTTGAATTACCTCTAGAGTAGAAAAATTGCCCTATCTTCAAATGGCATTTCCTGTCTTTCAGTTTGTGCCCATTGACCATTGTCCTGTCAGTGGGAATTGCTGGCTTTGTTGTTTTCTTCTGTATCCCACCAGGTATTCGTGAATAGCAATGAGATTTCCCTGCACTCTCTCTTGTCTGTCTCTAAACAGTTCCAGCTCTCACAGTCTCTCCTTGTATGAAAGATATTCTGATGCCTTAGTTATTGTTGTGTCCCTTTTCTGGATTTACCCCAATATGTCCATTTCTATCCATTACTGGAAAGCCAACACTTGGACAAAAGCCAAAAAAGTCAAAAGCCAAAAGTGCCTTGTTTGTGTTTCACCACTGCTGACCAGAGAGAAAGATTCAACTCCTTCAACCTATTGTTGACTTTTGCTCAACGTAGCACAGGAACACTGTTGGCATTTGCTCTGAGGGCTCATTGACGCTCATGGCAATTTTGAGTTTATAAGGTTAGTCAAGCATGATTGCTTCTTTATAAATCTTTGCCAAACACTCTTAATTAGCTTCACATCCTTAGGATGTTCTGAAATTACTCTATATGAGGGTATTGTGCCTCACCTTCCAAGGAGTAAAGATGAGACTTATAAAACTTTAGCTCCTTTTGATTTGCTTTTGCATTATTTGAAGGGCTGACTTTTGCCTCCTTTCTTAAGGAGGAAATCTTCCCCAATTACATTAACCCTTTAAAGACATTTTGGCATGGCCTGACAATGACATCATCTGGCTTTCTCTGAGCTAGTGGTGGCAAAGGCTGAAAAGAAAAGCTTTCTGAAATACATAAGTAAAGAGATAATTTCAAAAATATTTAAGACTTCACATGACTGCAAAATATAATTTGACTTGCAAAATATAATAAGAAGCTGGATGTGAGTGTATTTCATTTGCTAATTACATCTAAAAATTCCTCTAGAATATATTTTATATAAGTAGGTTGTGCCTGATTTTTTTCTTCATATGAATAATGGTTGAATGAGATGATTTTTGGGTTTTGTGTGCTCCTATTTCCCTAACTTTGTGCTTTTTTTCTCTCCTGAGACTTGATGTCTTGCTTACTTGCCTTTATGCTACTGTGTTTATATAAATAATTTCTACATCAATTCTATAAGTATACAGTGAGAAGTCTTCAGTGGAACAGTGTTTTTGACACGTATGTTATGCTAGTGGAAAAGGGAAGTTTACCACATTTTGGTCTTAGGTTAAAACTACTATTGTTTATGTATATTTTAAAAAATTGAATAATCTTGGCACTTACAATAACAGTATAAAATCTGATGTAATCTTATTGCTGAGACAATATTTTCATTATGTAATACCAGAATTAGAAATTTAGAACTATGATTTTTTTTTCTGTTTTTGAGACCCAATATTATGTTAGATACAGGGCTGGATCTTAGCTCAGCTGTATTTGAAAACAGTAAAGGGTGGTGTTAGGCATAGAGATATGATTGTGATGTAACAACAGAAGTTTCAAATATTGGAGGAAACTTGAGAGAACTATGGCTGAATTAGAGCTAGTAGAAGGAATATGACTTAATGAGAGATCTAGAGCAATAGGAATAAAGTTGTTCATTTAATTGATGTTATTAAAGCTATATATGTAAAAAAAAAACCAAACCAAACAACCTGAAGACACTGACCTTTCCAGCTTACTAAATTCCCTAAATATCAAAAGCATGGTGAATCTTGCTGAGTTGAGTGAAAATCTATTTATTGACATCTGTATGGTTGTTTTTTCTCATGCAAAATAAAACAAATCCTCAGAAGATCTAGGTAGCTGCAACTTTCATGAGGACTAATTCCTCTGTTTATAAATTCATTAAAACAAGGGGATTCTCAGGAATATGACTTATTAAAATGAACATTATTAAACTGAATTAAGAGTAACAGAAAAGCATTTGACACTTAATCACAGAGAAAAAAGTAACAGAAATGATGATACTGAATTAAATGAATGCATTTTTGCTTAGTGGGCTAATAGTTCATTTTCCTTTGACTTTTGATCTTCTCACCAGAAGGGGTGCTGTTCCTGGTCTCCTCTTTCATGAGGGGCCCAGTCCTTAGTGCATGCAATCGTCCATAACCATCCATAAGTACCCTCCAGGGCTTTACTGTCCATAAGCTGCAGCAGATGTGTCGGGAAAGTCGACAAGAGTCTGTTTAATGGTCCTTTTGCAGGCAGACTAGCTGCTTGTACCTCTTAAAAACTTTCTCCCACGAGAAAACTGTTCATAAGCATCTTGCTGAGCGATGGTAGATGCTAGTCCCAGAATGCTGGTGTCCTTACCAGGAATTCCCCTTCCTGTAAGCTTTTTACCTCCAGGGAAGATGGTGGTCCAGCAGGGTGTATCACCCGCGGCGACAGGGAAAATAGATGAGACAAGTCTCTGTTGTTTAGCAGGGGAGTCCATTTTATCCCTCCACCCCACCTCGTCCCAGGGAGAGCATAGGGGCAGAGGCCCAGGAGTCTGAGCAGAGCCCAGAGACGAGAGCAGAGAGCCAACCCAGGGCTGTGGGGTTTTATCAGGTGTCCCATGGGAGGAGTCTTAAAATCAGATTACAGCCTTCACAGAATAGGAAGGCTCCACACCTCACAGTGAAGAACTTCTTCCTAATGTCTGACCTAAACCTGTCCTCTGCTAATTTGAAGCAATCATCCCTTGTCCTATCATTCAATGTCATTTTCAACATTTCCTCTCCAGGTTTCTTGTAATCCCTTTAGGTACTGGAGTATTCTGTAAGGTTTCCCTGGGCCCTTCTCTTCTTCAAGTTGAACATCCTTGACTCCCTAAGTCTGTCTCCATATCAGAGGATCCTCCATATCCATGAATGATCCTTCATGGCCCTCTTCTGGATTCAGTCCAGAAGCTAAATGCAAAATTTAGTATGGATGCAAAAATATGCACACCAGTATGTACAGTTCACTCTTATAGATGAAACTTCTGTAATGGCACACGCAGATGGAAATTATATCCCGCATCACTTTGAAGTGTTCTGGATTTTCATGTGGTTGGCATCTCCTCCATATGAAATCAAGAACTTGGTAAGTGCATAAAGTAGTACAACAGCTCTCTGATTATCAGCTCTGCACTCTTGACAGAGTTTTCGCCTACATAAGAGAATGGTTCTGATACCACGTAGAAGTGAAGTTGCTTGATTTTTTCACTCTTAGATGAGGACTTATGTATGATGTAAGCATAGTTGCAAGTGCTGCCCAATTAATATGCCATGGCAATCACAGAATCCATTTTCATGCAGGGCCATCCTAGAGCACATGGCACACGAGTATATCCAGAGAGCTGCTGAATATTTACAGCGAGGGTCATCTGGACAGGAAAGTTCTTCCTCATATTCAGATGGATCTTCCAGAGCATTGGTTTATGTCCCAAAAGTCATTTTGGAAAATAATATTTTGAAAAACATTGTTAGAAATCAAACAAATTTTTAAGAATATGGAGCATACTAACCATAACCCTAACTCTACTGCAGTGCACTAGAACTTTATCTGATCATCAGCCTAAGAAAAAATGTAAAAGAAATGGTAGTTGTGAAAGGGTAAAAAAAACTTGCACACAGGCAGTTGTCTTGCTACAATTCCATCCTGCAGATACCCCACAGAAACTTGCTGGTGTGACCATTTGTATCACCTAGTTTCTCTGCACAACCTTGTCTCTCTTTTCTAAGGCAGTGTAATTTGAAATCTGGAAACCTTTGTTTGCAAGGGAGTTCTCTTTGTAAATGCCATTCCTCAAGCTGCACATGGTCCAGGAAAGTTTTCAAACTTGCCATTGAAGTGCTGAGTGACTGACTATGCAGTTGGCAGAAAGTGTCTCAAAAGAACATCACATTAGGAAATGCATACTTTCTCAATTCAAAGGGAATTCCTTTTGTTGATGGTAAACTAAGATTTTTTTTAGGCAATATTTGATAATTCAGAAGTTTGACTGATGAAGAGGATAATAAGAAATGGTCACAGTTACAAATGTATACAATGCCCTTTAGAATAGAAAATGTTACATTTTTTCTGGTTTATTTTTATGTATCTCAGAAAGGAGAACTTAATCTGCTTCCTAAAATATTCTGCCAAAGTGCTTGAGTATGCTCCATGATGAAAATATTGTACAAAAGAAAATATTTTCATCTCAGAAGAGAAAATATCAATGAGGAGGCTTCTTTTTGGACATAAGATACTTCAGATTTAAAGGTCTGGACCATCCTGTAATCAAAAGTTGATTAAAGGTTTTATGAAATGCACTATGTAAAGGAATATGTGAAATGTTCAACTCATGTAAATCAATTTTGTTTTATTGCTTTTAGGGCAGCATCACTAATTTTGCTGGCTTATACCATTGTCTCATATATTTTGGATAAACCCCACAATTTCCACTAAATAAAATTTGTGTATCGTCCCATGATGCACAATCCTGTATGTGTATATTCAATATTACTTAAAGAAACTCTGTTCTTAAAAGTGCCAGCTTAGCATGATGGCATGCAAAAGCCAGACTCTGTGTGAATAGTCAAAAATGCATATACATGCAAGGTGACAGGTCTGACACTAGCTTTTGAAATCTGATGCTCGCAGGTGTGTAAAATGGAAACGATTTTCTTCCATTTATTAGCACCATGTGGGAGAAGGAATAAAAATCCCAAGTATAAAATGCTGATCCAAAACATGAGAAGGGGCTTGCAGCAGCTTTTGCCATGTGGCATATGTGTCTTTGAAGTGTGAGGCAGACATGTCACACACCTTTCTTTGAACTGAGATTTTGCAGAAGGTAGTGGTGACATGGCACAGCTTGGTGGCTTTCCACTGCTGAAGTTGCAGGTATGTGGCATGCCTGTTCCTCCACGGATGTGTCACACAGCTCTGCTCATTTCCCACTGTCTTTGTTTTTGGAGCACAGCCTCTGACAACAAACACAATTGATGAGCAGAGACAGCAGAGAGATAATATATGTAATATGTGACATTAGGGTGTCCAAAACCATGTTGCAGTCTTTCATATTATGAGAAAGGATGTTTTTCCTTAAGCAGAGGAATGCATTTTATTTATTAGTTCCAGGTGCGTTTGTGCCATCTGTCGTTATCATACAATTCAAGAGATATGTCCTGTGCAAAATACGGTTCGTGCTTGAGGCAAGGGACACAACTTTAGGTAGCAAAATAACCAGGAAGCTTATTTTTGTACATTGTGTGAATCAAACATTTTCCAGTTGAATACATCTGTATATAGAAATCAATATATTCACTATTAATTATTAAAGCTCTACTGCATGTGTTTGCTAGCTCTTTTCACAGATTTTCATTAGTTGCATATACTTAATTGGAGAAGAAAATAAATTATAAAGGTTGCTTAGCCCTCTGCAAAAGGCTTTGGCTTTGGAAGTGGTTAAAGGTTTCTAAGGAGAAAAGTACACTTTAACTAAACAAAAGACTACTAGATTTATAATTACTTTTGTAGTATTATTTTGAATATGCTTGAAACATTTACCTTAGAGTAATTGCCATTGTTTGATCTAATGAACAGTGATTCATACAGAAATTATCAGCTTAGTAGAATCTATCATTTACAGAGAAATATTGCATTACTAGTGGTTAGAGACAGCTATTTCAATATGTCACATAGTAATCTCTGTAAATTTTCTGCCAAAATTTAAACTAAAATAAATAGTTGTGTGTGGTTTACTATAAAATGAAGACACACTGCTTTTTTTTTATAGGTTCCTAAAATATAGATACAAAAAGTTTTATCCTAAATAAAACATTAGTGTTCAAGTAAAAGTATTACTTTCTTGTAAATTATTTATCTGAGAAGAATTTTTATCTTCTTTTTTGCTTATTTTGTATTGAAAATGTCAAATAATGTCTCCTAATAATTTATCTGTCACCTTTCCAATTATTTCTGTTTACTTTAACTGAAGTCACAATGGATATTAATATGCTTTTGAAACTGGTAAAATATGGACATTGATGAAAAGCAGGTATTTTTTTAAAGCACCTGTAAGTCTTTGAACTCTATTTTGGGAGTTGGGGACGGTGAAAATAAAAGACAGAACATTCTTTCTTTTCTAGGGGTGGAAAGAGAGCACAGAGCATTGCTGATTGTTTGCATTATGAAGATTATATTATACTCATTTATATATATGGCAGAGAAGAGCAGATCCTGTGGGTTGGTAGTGACCTTCACCTTCTGATGGAAAGAAAATAGCCTTGACTGTCTGAAAACTGAAGCCATGCCTTGTTTATCCAACCAACAAATCTCCAAACTCAGAAAAAGCATGAAGAAAATCACATATAGGCAGTGTGCGGCTGCTGTGCTTTCCCATTTTGTGATCAAAACAGCTTGCTATATATATGGGCTGGTTTTAGGGACTATCCTGTCCATTTCTCACATAAGCATAAGTTTCTTTTCCTGTATTTGTGTTGGTGTTGATTGTATGGTCAGCTGGACCAGGGACCATCTTAATATTAATAGTTTTGGCTTTATTCACTCATTTCTTGGATTCATCTTCTTTTTCTTGATGGTGTCAAGACATGACAGAAGCATGAATGACATGATGCAAAAAAATTTATTAACCAAATTTTTTATATGTGTACAAATGATGAGTAAGTAAATGAAATTAGCAGCTAACACCTAAAAAGCAAAACCAAAGCTGGAATACATTTTCATTACAGCACTTGATGAGACTTTTTTTCCCAGGTTAAAAATATTTCATTTATTCATGAAATAAATTTTCATTAAGACTGTTAAAAAAATGACAATTTAGTCTCTGATATTCTTGATACTGAAACTTCCATAAGGGTTTGCTGAAGGAAATATTATGTGCTTTCCTTCTTCCTCAGACACCTATTTTTGATCACTGCATAATTGTCTGGATGGAGCTCTTAAATGTGATCCATTTTTATGTACTTACATGTAGAGATTTTTCACTTCTTTAGCAATATATTTCAATGTTTGAGCTAGAAACTTCAGAAGGTAATTTTGTCCCACTCACAACTGACTTCTGGTCTTCTGTAGTGGGAATTGCTAATATTAGTGTCAGTCCAGATCATTTGTGATAGTAATATCATAGTGTTCTTGCTAAGAGAATTAATTTGAGACTATAAGCTTAGCATATTTGAAAGACTATGAGAGAGTCAATCTTAATTTAAAAAACTAAAATATAACACTATATTCAGACTCCTAAGTTTAAAAAATAATAAAGAGGATAAAATGAGGAAAATATTTTCGTACATATATATACACATACCCTTTTTTTTCATAATGTTTCCAAATGTTCTGCTGATACATACTATTTTTTATATCATCACATGCAATGGAATATTTATGCAGATTATTACTAAGGAAAAAATAATTTTAATACATCAAAAATTTAGGGCTAACTTTGAATTTTGGGTGGAACATCTTGTTTTCAGCTATTTTTGTTTTTAACAATTTACAATCAGCTAAAATTTTGAGGAATTTATTTCCTAAATTAACAGCAATTCCTCTTCTTCTTCCTCCATTCCACATGTTAAACCCTTGTCTAAATTAATAGATTAAAAATCTTGTTCTTCATATTAAAATCTTTAATATGTAAATATTCCAGCATCCATTTGATGTGATTGCTCAGTAAGAAACAAAACAAAACTTTACTCAAACATTTGCTTGTATCCTTGAGAAAAAATGTTGTCTAGAAATTTAGAAATTATAAAACTCTACTAGACTTTTGGTTTCTGAAATCAGACTTTATATATTTTTACTTGCAACAAAAATGTTCTGTAATTTGAGCCATTTTTTTTAACCTGGAAGTATTTTACTACTTGGGTTCAAAACCTGAATTGAGCTCTTACATGAAGTAATTTTATCCTTATGCTTAACCTTTAGTGGAATAGAGTACAGCACAGGTGTAAAATCTGTGGCAATCATATAGAAAAATATTTTCTACATAAGATGTAGAAAGTTTATAAATAATTAATGTCCTATTACTTTGCTATGTTGAGTATATGCAAAGGATTGAAAATTGGTTATCTAAAGACTCAATGACATTAAAAATCTTTCTTATCTAAATGATTCTGTATTGTTTATGTTACAATATTGCTGGAAGAGTCACTTTCATACATGCAGCTTCTCAGTGTCAGTGGTGGCTTTGGAAAATACATTAACTGAGTCTTCCTCCGTCTCCATGCAATTAAGTTCATAGTCTGAATGGGATACTTATCAAATCCAGGTCCTTGAACCACATTTTCTGTTTATGGATTTGTTCTTGGAAATACATATATTATTTATTTGTGCACTCTATAGAAAAAAAGACAAAGAATAATCCCAGGGATTATTCAGTGGCACATGTGAGAATGGGTGTATTTTTAGTAATACTACTCATGAGGGGCTCTTTTAAGTACAGATAGTAAAGTCAGGAAGTATTCTTTTGATACTATATAGGCATTTTGCCATACATGTGTGCTATCTGCTACATTAAGTGCTTAAAGATTGAATGGCTATTTACTGAACTAAAGTAGAATATTATGTATAATTTCATTTAGCTCCTTAGCTAGGTCAGGTAAGTACTTGTGATGTCTATGTACCCATTGCATACAAGTTCCCACAGACTTTTACCTCCCCTCTCTCCTCTGCCTTCACTTCTTCTTCCCTCCCTACCACCTCTCACCCCAGACTTTCACCCAGAACAGCATTTAAGTCTATGCTTTACTTATAGTTTTCTTATTTGGTTGGTTGGTTCATTTGTTTTTTTTAAGAAGCATGCTTATTGCAGTGGATCTTGAGCAGGCTTTTGAGGCTGAGTGTTTGAGCAAGGTCTTTCTTGTGCAAAGATGCTTTTCTGGTTCATCACCCTTAGGGCCATTATCTGATGATATTTAAGCATATTTCTGCTATATATGTTGGATAAAACACTAAAATCAGGGTGTACATCCTTAGTCCTAGTAAATATTGATTTTTTAAAATTTTTTCTGAGTTTTTAGGATTGATATTATTATACATGCATTACTCTACATAATCCTAATTTCCTAGAACAGGTGTTATTCTGCACACTAGACAATTGCTTAGGTTTGAACACATATCAAAAGAATGACAATTTTAGGGTAATCCTCACTAAAGAATGTATAATAGTATAAAAAATATAGCTGAAAAGAATTCTAATATAGTAAATTTACATTTGTGATCCATACTACATGTAAAAGTTAAGTTATTCTGGAAGTGAAATCATTGCAATATTCAGGATTTAAATTTCTACTGGAACTGCCAGTATTGTTTCAAATGTTTTCTCCTCATGTAAGATATTTCTATTTATAATCAGTTATGTTTGGTTTATAGTTTTCCCAATATGTGCAGGCTCCACTATTTTATAATCTGTATCTTCAATAGTATGTGTATGGCTCCCATTACACATATCAGCTCAGGAATTTTTAAATGGGATTTTTCAACTCATATAGATTTATTTTTGGGGACATTACACATGTATACATGGCTAGTGTAGCATCAAGCAGCTAAATTCTGCAATAGACATTCATGCACATATTATTAGTCCAATAGCAGGAAGATTTGAAGCAGAGGAGTGTTAGCTCAGCATAATGAATGTCTGCCAGCCATTTTTTTTATAATGACTAGCTTCAGTTCTTATTGTAAGTCAAACTTTATGCTGTGCTGTACTCTCTTGTTTGGCACAGTCAAATGATGTAAATGTATCCCTAGAAGTCTAGCTGGATCAAAGACATATACAACAGGATGGGGTTTTTTTCTGCCAGTAGTATTGTTGCATATTTTGCTAAAATTATAGTGCGAGCAATAACAAATACATGATCACTTATCATTTAAAATGCACTCTTCCTGTTATGCAGTAAAGACATTACAAGAATGGACAGCTTTGCCTGCCACAAAAGGAATGTTTAGATATTAAGTAGACCAGCAAGTATTCAAAAATCCCTTCATAATTGTAAGATTGACCTATGCTCATTGACAGAAAGAATCAGTTAACAAGAAAGTGCTTTTCTTTCTGTGTATTAATAACAGAAAACGTGCTTCCTCTTTTTTTTGGGGTTTTTTTTTTTTTTTTCTTCTGAAAGGTAAGCTGAATCAAAAACAGTAGTTGAAATGCAGTTCGTTTAAATGCAGCTTCAGAACTCACCAGTCTTGCCTATTTCAGGCATTGTGTAAGGCATAGGAATCTTTGCTTATGCTTACTCCTGATAAAATCCACAGAAGTGTGAAAGGACAACAGAATTTTATAGCATGTGTATTAACTTTGATGATAAATGCCTTATTCCCTTTTCAGAGGATTATTAAAAGAGTTCTCTGGAGGAATAAAATTGTGGAAGTCACACATTTAATAGCTCAGGTACAAAGAGTCAGATTGTGCCAGTTGGCAAAAGTTAGCAGGAAGCTGTCACAATAAATGGCAGCAGCTGCTCATAGTTCTAAAGAGTATGTCCCAGTCAGAACTGAAAACTGATGGCATCTACATTAATACTACCTTAATGGTCCATCTGCTGCTCCATAGGGTCCCTAGCTGCTGTATGGAGTCATAGGCATTTGACAAGCAGTCTCTGTGTGCCAGACACACATTGTGCCAAATGTTTTAGGCTGCTTCATATCGTTCTGATCTGTCAAACTTTCCTATCATTTATCAGGCAAGGAGTTTGGAGGGATTTTTTTTTAATTTTTAAAAAATTATTAGTAGTATTTTTTTATTGTTCCTACACTTCACTGTCTTTTACTATTTGGGGAAGTCAGGAATTTGGGCAGGAAGTTACTCGTGTTTACTTTTTCTAGGATGATAACCTCAGCTGCTTAATAATCTGTATACTATGTTAATAAAGCAGTGTGATAAACCCTGTAGAGTAATCACTAGCTGTTTGCCATACCATTTAAATCTTTTTATGGTAGCAGGTAGAAAATTAAATAGCCGTAGAAGAACTAACAAGTGTTTTGACAGGCTCACTAACACTCATTTGCTAAAGAGCAGTTAATTTCTAAATACACAGTTGCATAAATATTTTAAAAAGAGCATTCATACATATATCCATATGTGCTTAGAAATTATAGCAGTAATGTTAGCAAAAGGTTTATTTAACTGATTATGAAGTTATTCCATAAACATGTAAAAGATATGATTTTTATATTAAGTTATAAGAGAATGCAACCTCTTCCATCTCTGGAATGTTTAAGTCATGTTCTTTCTTAGCATCCTTTGCACCATAATATAGGTATGATTTTAATTTATGGGTGATGCATATTATAACATTTAAAGTATCAATAGAGTTAAAATTTTTTGCAAAAACTCTTCAACAGTATTATCTACACAAAAAAAAAAACAAACCACAGCTGTGAAATTTTTATTACATTAAAATATACACAGCCTTTGGTCGTTCTATATCTTGCAAAACAAAAAGCAAGAATTATTCTTTATTCTTTGACTGTACCTTGTTCCTGGAAGGCAGCTTTTTTCCAGTAAAATTGGAAACTTTTGAAATTTGTTTCTTGTGGTTGTATAGCTCCAATGGAAATGCACTGTTTATTTAAATTTGCTATTTGTGTGAAAATGTTGAAGTTAGCACAGAAAATAATTCAGAGTATCAGCAATGATCAAGTGTAAAAATGCTTAAAGAGAGAGATCAAGATGTCAGCAAAAATGTCACCACTACTTTTCGCAGTACATGTTTTGATTTTTTAGCTGGATTCCTTCAAATCAGCCAGGTGCTTGAAATTCCATGATACTGCTTTTTTCAGTTGTTTCTTTCTGGGATTGACAGAGCCATTAACTATGGAAAATCAATAAAAGACCCTGTTTTGGTTTCTGAGAAGAGCCTCTAGGCTTCTTCCCTTTTTACTTTCCTTCTAGCTAGTCATGGGAAAACTGGTCAACCAGAAAAAACACTAAACACTCATTATATTGTACATGCAATCTGAAGTATTTTGCATTTTTCCATACTTCAGAATATGATTGCCTAAGGATATTTTCTAAATCAAAAGCTGGCTTGTTCGGCCCTGCCCTGCCTCCATCAATTTATTTTCTTCCTGTATCTTCAGTTCAATCCATTTCTTCTTTTCATGCCTCAGTATAAATCATAGGTTAAGTAGCTACTTAAGCAGTGGTTATAATGAGGTTTAATTGTTGGTAAGGCATTATGCAAAGGAAAGTGTGTGCCTTGGCAGTCAGAGTTGCATCGTAGCTCCTCAGAAGGTAAAAAGGCACAAATACCTAGATGCAGGCAGAAAAGCATAAGTTGAAAAGCAATTTAAATAATATCTTTAAATAATCCACAGCTTTATTATAATGCATTTATGTCTCTAGAAAACTGCCTTCAAAAGGCATCACTTCTGATTTTCAAAACTACATAAAGCCAGTTTGATCTAGTGGCAAGTGATTTAGATATGGGTAATAAATTTTAAGTGTAAGATTCATTAGGTAGGATTCATTAGCTGCTTTTAATTCATCAAAACAAGCACCTTGGGTGGTAAATAAAATCCCAGGGTATGCCTGAGGGCCTTGGTAGCTCTTTGTCTGGCAACAAACAGTGGCTGGCAAGAATCATAAAGCCAAATGAACATCCATTGTATCCCAATCCCAGCATCTTGGACATCAGCCTGGTACCTGTGCTTTGTGCTACCTTGCACGGGACAGCTCGGCCAGAAAGCTGTTCCTTGACACTGTGCTAACTGAAGAAAATAGTATCATTTTTAACAACAGCATAGTGTGGCTTCAAGAAAGAAGCTCTCTTATGCCCCCATTAAATAAAGCATTAGAAATTTCTGTGGTTGTGGGTACAGCTGGGAATGTAAGTGGCCATTCAATAGGTGGTAGGGGGCCCTCTCTGGAAAACCTGAGTTTGTCTCTGCACTCTAGGGTGCACAAATAAAGGTGCTCCCTGCCTAATGATCTCCATTGTCTGATGGCTGGGAGTTTGTCTGCTAATAGATCAGAACTTCATAAAATCTCAGTCTCAATCTCTGTTTAATCCTCTATATCTAAAAATGTACTTTAAGATTAATAAGGGTGGCTGCATTTACACCTACACTGTAAGGATTTTTGTAGCACAGTTGCCTTTGTCAAATGTTGCCAAGGCCATAGAAGGTCTTTGCCATGAGATAAACACAGTGACAAGGTGACATTATCTTCAAGATGGGTGTAGGCAAGATCTGGTTAACTTGTCCTGTGTAATACAGACAAAAATTCCCACTGTGAAAAACTGTGTAAAGTAGCTCCTACATGTATCTCCAATCAAAGGTCATACCAAATTATGGGACAGAAGGCATCTGTGACCCCCAATGACTATTTAATACTTCCCTTGAACTATGACTCCATGAATACCTGCAACTTGCACTGTAGGTTATGCCAGCACAGTGGGAACTCGACATAAGATAAAGGTGTACTATTATCTGATACCAAGGGAAGGCTTAACAAAACTTGGGGAGAAGAGTGTACCACTGGTAATGGACACAGGGATGTAGAATGTATGGGCCATAAGGAAAGCCAACTCAGAAACTGTGCTGAAATCATTTCTGACAGAGTAAAAGGTTATTCTGGTAGGAGGACATTACAACTACTGGTTTAAGAAACCCACCAACACATAGACTAAGCATGAGACTAGTTAGAAGCAAGAGAATAATTAAAACAGCAGCATAAAAGAAATCTGTAGGCAATAAACATTAATTCTGTTGTTTGCTAAAATGTATAAATAAGAAAAAGTTTTGAATGGCCTTGGGATCCACAGAATTAAGAAGCTCAGGGTGAAGAAGGACCAAGGGGACACCACTGGATCAATGGGTGGTGAGTGTCCTCTGCTTGATCTCACTCTGTCTCTCTCCCCCCTCCACACACACAAGCACTTTTTTATTTTTTCCTATCTCTCTACATAATATTCATTGTTAAATAAAGACTGTTTTATTGACTTTGGCATATGGTCTCATTTGCACCTTAGTTTGGGCAAAGGAATCTCTCACTAATTGGATCATTACACACACATATGTAAGCACCTTTTGGGGATGATATTCCTGGTTTCCTATTGTACCTATCATTTTTGAGAATGATTTTGTGTTCTTTACAGGTGCTCTGCACAGCAGTTAACATAAGAGGGTCCCCTGTTACCTCTGCCAGCTGTAACCCAGTAAGATGTTTTAGCAACTGCTGCTAAGAAAAACCCCTGCAGCCTTGGAAGAATGATTTAGAGATGTGTGGTGAAAATTATTCTGAAGAAGATCCAGGGAGGTTAAATAAAGAGCAAAATGAGGAAAGGGATAAAACAAGAAAAACAAAAGTAAAAGGTAGAAATGTGGCTACAAAGATAGAAAATGTTGGTTATGGCATTTCAAGTGAAAAATAAGCAGTCATATTACTCTGGGCGGTTTGTGTCCATTAATCAGTACTAGAATTAAAGGGTGTCATTTACTAGTGTATGCATATTCATACCAAAACCATCATTTCGATTCACTTGCATATGTCCCTCTGGGGGTTATCATACTTTTTTCTAGACAGAATACAGACTCTGGTGGTGAAATTTTATTTCATATTTTGGACCTGACAGCTAATGATCATGATTGTTGAAATTATAATTTTAAGTACAGGGTGCAAATGATAAATACACGCATAAGAAGGGAAGTTTCTTTGCATCTTTAGCTCTGGTCATGTCCTTCATCAGGGACTGGGTAAATGTACTTATAAAATGGTTGATGAGGTCTAGTCTTTGAAGGAACTTTTTCATCAAGTTCATTTGAAGGCTTGAAATCTTGCTCTTATAACTTAAAATGTTCCTAAATGTGCTACTGTGATGGCTAGGAAATTTGCTTTCATCCTGAATTTATCTATGATCATTTAATCTCATTTCTATTATTCCTGCATTCCTGTACAGGATAAATAATTTTTCCTTATGTTTTTGCTCCACCTACTCTTGGCTTCTGATGTATGTACAAACTTGTTCCCACTCCCCTTACTCAATTTTTTTTTTTTTTAAATTAAGCTTAAAACCCACATAACCTCTTTAAAGAGGTTATCTCTTCCTGATCATCCTACTAGCTGTTCTCTGCATATGTTCTCTTTGGATTAATCTGTCTTGAAGCAGATGACCAGAACGATACAAAATAGTCTGGGTGAAAGCCACCAGTATTTTGAGAAGTTATATTAATATTCCTTAGGGTCTAACAGGAATACATTTTCAGATTATATTTGGCTTTTTTTGTGGCTGCTTTAAATTGGTGCCTTAGATACTCTGTGACCAAGTAGTGAAAAAGAAGAACAGAAGGAGATCTGGTTGCTTCCAGCTGATGAGTTGGTGTATACTTGGTTTATGCAATTACATAGCCAGCTGCTTGGGATATGTCATTTGCAGGAAAATTTGAGAGGAAGAAAAGTATATGCACAGAAGACTGAAATTTGGACTCCATTGCAAAATGTGACTATGGGTCTCTAAAGCATCTAACAGCCAGGCCTGTTGCATGACTGTGACACAGAGAGGGAATATCTGTAAAGTGCGTAGGTGAATGTATGTCTGGATTCCAAACCCTCAGTGAATTTTAAAGTATTTAACTTAGATTTGTTCATGTTTCTCCTGCTTTAAAGGAAAAAAAAAAGTTTGTGAAAATGAGATTTATCCACATGCAAATTTATCCAAATGCAAAGTCTGAGGGATGTTTTGGATTTGTGTACATTACCCCCTGGTATCTCTTTTTATCCACTCTTATGAAGCTGTTTTATGATGCTTATTGAATGATGCTTAACCTCACAGACAAAATGTAGCCAGCAAGTTGAGAGAACACTTAGTAAAGAAATATCTGTTGTGCGCACCCTTTCTTGCCCTTCCCAGATGGAGTACTGGTAGACAGTAGAAATTATCTTCCAATCTATGGGTTTAGAAATTATCTTCCAATCTATGGGTTTACAGAGGTCAGGGAAAACTTTGTTAAACTGCTTTAATTTATCAGGATTAGGGTTGTGGAAGGTAAATTAATTCATTCAATTAGATATCAATCTCCTAATTTCCTTTATTATGATTGTGTTATGTTTTGAGGCAGAAAGGAAAACAGTCCTTATAGCTAAATCTTAGAAACTTAAATCTTCTGCAAGGTTGACCAGACAGTGGCCAACAGCTACAATGGAAAGACGCCCAAATTGCATGGTCCCATGCACAGCCTGTTTTGGTCCTCTGCATCAACATCATCTGTGGGAGGTGTAACTGCCAGATGTCAAAGCAGTTGTGAACAAAATTTAATAGTACAAGTGCTCAAGCTGAAATCCTCAGCTAGGTAGGGTAAGGGAGTGAGAACAGTGACAGGTGAATGCTGGTCCAGACAGGCCAGACAGTAGAAATTAAGCAGAAGTCATTTTTCATTAGACAGCATGGATCTTAAAAAAAAAAAATTAAAAATTTATGGATTTGACTGGACATAATTTAATTTTTTTGACTTCTAGACATATTTTTCTTGCCTTTTCCAGGCACATTCATGCCAAATGAATGTGTGTAGGGGGAATAGTCTGGACCTTACCTCTCAAAATTATTGAAAATCCTGCTGAACTGGGCAGGGCATGTACATGATGTCAGTTTTTTTTTCTGGGAAGGCAATACTCAACAGGCCACCGGAATTATTTGGATACATTGGTTCTCTGAATCTTTCGACGAGCTGGAAACAAACAACTGTTGTTTTGGTTTTTTGGGGTTTTTTTTAAGATAAAATACATTAAAAACCTTTTCTGCCGATCTCTAATTTAATTTCAAGGGTGTCACCTTTAAAAGAAAATATGAACATCTCTTTCACACTCTTGAGGAGTGAACCTTCATTCTTCACCCTCAATCCTGCCAGAAAGGGAGAACATGCTGCCAATATCTTCAAGCAACACTTAAGAAAATAGAAGAAGAGATTGGCCTTGTTTTTTTGCTTAGAAAAATATAATTTTTCCATTAAACCAGGCTTATTTTAGAATGGAAATACTTATAAAGAAAATTAATGTTTTAATGTTTACACATATATATAATGTTTGTATTATATCCATACCCATCTATTCCAGGTCTGTTTTTTTAAACTGTATAATTTCTTCACAAAGAAGGGGTAACAATCGAGACTGAGCATGGAATTTGCTTTTCTTTCTACATATTTAGCATGCTATTTTTTACTGATATTATGAAGATTACATTAGTTTCCAAACAGTATATATTTTTTTAAAGATTACTCGTTGCCTACTGGTTAACATTTTCACACTGTATAATATTATAGTCATTTTTCTCTGAAACTGTCAGCATTTTGTCAGTCTAAGTGAGCTTTAATAAAAGTCAGGCTCTGACAATTTTCTGGAATAACCTAGAGCTGAGCTCTATGTGTCTATGTGAACAGGATGTGAAGATTGGATCTCTTGATGAAAATTAGCGTGAGCCACTGCTGCACTTGGCTGACACTGTGCACTGGTGCACGATATCAGGTCTAGGCACTTAGAAGGAAGCTGTCACTCACTTTAGCTAATCAATCAAAGTTTGTCACATTCTTGTATGTTTTCACTAAAAGCCCAAACTGGGACACCAGATGTGGTGAATACATGGACAGTCTATGTTTTTGTATAAAAACATCTGATGTGAAAAAAGAGCAATGAAAAGCAAGTTTGGCTTAAAGCACATGGTTTTTTTGTCACATGCACACTCATGAATGTTTTCATTACCTATATCGCTCTGAGATGCTGTCACTAATTTTATTTGAGAAAACATTCCCCAGATATTTTACTGCAAATTGTGTCTAGCAAATCAGTTTTGCTAGTCTCTTGTAGTTAGATGAAGAAAGCTTGGTTGAGGGAATAAGTGAACCATTTGTTAAAATAAATCTCTTCTTCAGATACTTAAATTACAAATTTTTAGATACAATATATATGTACAGTATAAATGAAAGTAAGATGTTTCTCTGAAGGAAAAGAAAATATTTTGATTTTTTGCCGCCTCTTCTTGCCACCTCTTTCTTCTATTCCTCTTGTATTTCACAGAGGTTTCCATGGTGCCTTTTGGACTTTTTGCTGAGCTTTTACAGATGAAACCCACAAATATGCTGCTGAAGGCTCTAACTGCAGTCATTTATAAAAACACAAAGTGTCATGAGGCCTGTGCATAAAATGCATGGAATGGTGTCCAGGAAGGGGAGGTGATGACCTTTTCCTTCAGAGGGTATGAGAAAAATCCAATGCGGTTGTGCTTCTACTTGAAATGAACATTTGTGTCATCTGCCCACCCACAAGTGTGATGAGTTTTCAACAGTACTTTGTAGTCGTAACAGCTTGAAAATAATGAGTTAATTAACTTCTCCACTGGAAACCTTACTGGGCAGTTCTACTTTTCATTCGAAAATGAGATTTCACTACCAGTTACAGGTAAACATTGAAGTGAAAAAAAAATTACTCTCTTGATCTACCAGGCAAAGCTATTAGTGGCAAAGATGGCGCTTGATTTTTATTGGGATTCCATTTCCTAGATCCTGAAGAATGACTCATACTGTTTGGGGCTGTTCACACCTGTTGGGAGATGGCCAGCTCATGTTTAGTGCTTGGTTGTAACAATTTACCTCACATATGTTTTAAACTAGGATTAACTATAGGCACAAAGAGCCCTACTGAAAACATAATATTTTTTGAGGAGCTAGGAAAAGTGCTCTGGATCTGTTAGTTTTTAAGTTGTTCTCTCAAGATTAAAAGTCTTTTATGCAAACTCTTCCAAGTGTGTTGAGCCTCAAAATACCTGTTTAGAAGGGAACAGTAAGTACAGAAATGGCCTAGGGCTTGGGTGAAGAGAACAAGAAGTATTGAAGTATGGCTTCAAGACCAAAAAAAGGAATAGATTAAAAATCTCTCACCAAGAAAGTGAAAATTCTGCTTCAGTCTGACACACTGTCTAATTTTCCAATTTGCTGTAACTGCATTTGTGTGTTTGCAAATACTTGCAATATGTCTCTGCACTCTCAATTCTGTTCATTGATGCAGAGTGATGGTCAGTTCCCCAGATACCTGAGAGCAAGCCTAGCTTTTCTTTGAGTAAAGGAAGGCTGATGATGAAATAGCAATATATTAAAAGCATTATAAATAAAAAGAGATATCAAAATAGATGCTCTAAGATGACCATGCTTGAGCAGGAAGGTTGGACCAGATGATCCCCCTGTGGTCCTTTCCAGCTTTACCCATCCTGTCATTCTGGGACTAAGCAAAATCCTTGACCTCACATCATTCAAGAGAAAGTATGGAAGAATCCTGGCACTGCTGTATTTCACACCGCTGTAACCCCTGAAGTTAGAAGGCAGTAGAACTTAGAATTATACTTAATCCATCTTGCCTAGCATAGAAAAATGTCAATAAAGCAAAGGACAGAATTTCTGTAGGACACTAGTACATTTCTACTGCTTCTGTCAAGGCTGGCAATAGGCAAGTTGCTCAGTCTTTTTTCTTCTCACACTTCTCTGAAAATATGATAATTGCCAATGTTTTTCATGGATATATGAGGTTGAATTGTTGCATTCAATAAATTTTACTAATAATGAGATTATGTGAATAAGCAGCCAAACTCTGTGGTTTCCTCACTCCCTACCCACCCCAGAATCATTCTGGTCCATCTTTTCAAATCAAATCCTAAAGAGAAGCATACCATGAAATTTTGTCCATCTACAAGCTGCATGTGTCTGACAGCCTGATCTGAATGCACAGCTACATGATTATGAGTATAAACAGCAAATACATGCAGTTTCGGAGCTAGTTCTGAAAATTTGACCTGTGAAGCAGTAGGTCAATTTGGTACATACACAATAGTTTTATCTTTTGTATTTATTTCTGCACAGACTCTCTTTCACAGGGTACATAGTGGTGTTTTGATGCAGTTTTCTTGTCTGTTTTTTTTTGGCTATGGGATTTTCTTATATTTATTTTAATTACTAAGGCTTTTATATAAATAGGATTGTACCAATATTGTCATTCATATGGAATAGAAATTAAGAAATAAAAATCTCTAATTGATCATTTCATTCAAAAGCAAATAAAATAAACATGGGTAATGATGAGTTATAGTCAGATCTCCTGGCAGAAAAACTGACCTAGAATTTTTATGAGAATGGATCTTTTCTTTACAGTTTTCCAGAGATTCATGGTTTTTTTCATACAGGTCACAAATAATTTGTCTTCCTATTTTATCATTGTTTCTTTTGGTCCTAGCCTTAGCAATAAGGAGAAAAGGTGCATAATAAAAATGACCATGTGTAGGCAGCAATTTGAATATTTATTTATTACCAACTTTTGAAGGTGAGACAAGTAATTTTTGTTTTATTGCAGGTCATACAGACTCATAAATTCATTAAGGCTTGTACAGTTTTTGTTTATGAGTTTATTTTTTTTTTAATGTGTGACTCATCTGCTGTTTTTTCCGCTTGGATTGCAGATATTTTTTTAAAGTAAATGACATATTTAAAAGAAGTAGTTGTTCAAGTTATATGTATTCATATATAATCATAAGGCCTTTATAAAAATTTTTGACATTTAAAGTCCTCTCCTTGCAAGTAGGTTTTTATGGTATTAAACTCTTGGTCAGCCTGGACCCACTAGGCAGAAGGAGAAATATTAAGTCTTCATAATGTACCAGTAGCAACATACTCTTTTGCACCCTTTTTTCTTTTTTTTTTTTTTTTTTTTTTTTCTTTTTAGCTTGTGGCTTTGGGCTTTTGGGTTTTGGTTTTTGTTTTGGTTTTGGTTTTTTTGTTGTCTTTTGTTTGTTTGTTTGTTTGTTTTTTGGTTTGGTTTGGTTTTATTTTGGTTTGTTGCAAAGGATTCTCAGTCAGAAACACAACCTTTAGGACATCTTGTTCCCTGTGAAAAAGACTGTCCAGATTATGGGAAGAAAAGAATAAAACCAAATTGATACCTATTCCTTTCCTTGCAATACCCATCTCCTTTTTTTTTTTGTTGCCCTTGATAGGAAATTAAACAGTTAGAATTAGACTTCCGAACAATTATATTAAAAATAGAAATATAGTTGTACCAACTGCTCTCCAAGTGCAGATAAAGAAATAAAATGTATTCATTCAGTATTACTTTTTTAGATTGTTTGATTGAAAATTATTTTTTTCTTGTAAGTAACATCATATTTTTCAAAGTCCCATTTAAGGCTTCAAGATCTATTTGATGTTTGTTTGGGTTCTTTTAACTGAAAAGTTACATCTGCATGTATGCATAAATTAGGTAGGGTTGATTTTCTACAAATTAAACTCAAATGAATAATTTTTATATCCTCTGTAATAAGACTTAGTATTCCAAAAAGATGTATCACCTCTAGAGGGCAGTGCTAAATTGAGATGACCATTTTGGATTTTATAATGTAAACAACTGGATATCTGACTCACGTCCCTCTTTTGAAATTTTTTACTGGTGATTTGATGTTATATTAAGTATAGCCATTAAATAGCCTTAAAAATTGACATTGCTTAAAATCTTTAAATATAATATTTGTGCTCCTATGATGTTCCTATGTGAACATGTATCTTCCATGGCTACATGGAAGAAGTGAAAAAAACATGAATAATTAAAAAGGTTTGGTCAATATTCAGATTGAGTGAACAGAGAAAATAAAGGGAAAAATATTTTCCATAAAAGTAACTCTTCCTCATACACAAGACCTTTCTACCTGGCCACTTTATGAATTCAATGTGACTGCAGAAATGGGAAGTTCATACTTCCCATAGAGGTCATTTGGAAGTGAGAGGATTGAATGTTTCTTATCATTCTGTTTGGTTGGAGCTAAACGGTTCTTTTTCATAAGCAATGACTGTCTTTCTTCTGTTGTCCCTTGCAATGACTGCAATCCTTAGTTCCTCTATTTCTGTTTTGCTGCACTACCTTTAGTTCTTGCACCCATTCACTTCATACCCATGTGTATTAGATTTAGCATTTAATTCATACATTCATTTGACAACTACAAACTAACAGGTGTTTCAGGTACTTAAATCTTTACTAGTTAAATCTGAAAATGCTTAGATATCATTAAAAATTATGGCATCCATTTTTTCCCAAAGATAAAATGCATATAGAAAACATTGTACATATTGAGATAAAATGGATACTGAAAAAAATGATATAAGATATTTAGTAATCTTTGTGGGCTTTATAATATGGAAGTATTTACTAGAATTTTTGAGAATAGGAATGCTAAGAGTATGCAATCAACAGGTTGTCAAACATTTTGCTCTCAAAGACAGTTTTTTCTTAACACATTTATTATTCCCTGTTCAAGCTAGGAAAATGTCTTGACCCTTTACCCTGTCTTGATGCCAACATCAAGACAGATGTTGGCAAAGGATGTGGGAAACTTTCTGGAATGGAAAACTTATCCCTTCCCTCCAAATTATTACAACTTTGAAATTACAGGGCTTTCAGGCAAAGATACAGGAAAATAAATAATTCTTTACTAGACCGTGTGTGTGTGTGTGTGTGTGTGTGTGTGTGTGTGTGTGTGTGTGTTTGTGTTTAACAGACAAGCAATAGCAACAGAAATTATGAAAAAAAGCCCAAAACCCAATATCAGCCGTTTCGTACCTGTCAGGAACTTTGCCTTTTTTGTATAGTTACCACCATAAGAGGCAGGGGATGCTGATGGCTCCTGGTAAGGCCATAGCTGCAGTGACTCCCCCGAGGATTCAGGATGTGTTCCAATGAAAGCCTTGAGCCCCCCAGGGGTTAATGGAAGCCCTGGGAAGAGAGAAAAGATTGGGGGAAAAGGGAGTGTACTCGGTTTCCCCATGCTCTCACACATGTGATACCCTGATGATGGCAGCACTGTCAAGGTTCCAGTCCACCAGCAGCTGGGATGTGCTCTCTCCAGAGCCAGAAATAGAGAGAGGAGGTGTGGGCCTGATCTTTTCCCTTGGAAACACCCATGCAGATTGCAGGGATCTCTCCCAAAGAGGGTGGATGTTGCAGAGGGAGTCCCAGTCCACAGACAGTTCACTGTAAGCAGCGGCCTCACCAACAGGCAGTCAGGGGAAACTTCACAGCAGCACCAAACCGCTGACCAGAAGCCCAGCACCAAAAACTGCTACCATGGCCTTTCCAAGCTGGGCAAAGAATGAACCACCTCCAGCTAAGAAACTTCCAAAACCATGCCACTTCCCCCCTTGTAGAGTTGTGTTTGCACTGTATATCCCCTCTTTGTATCTGTTTGGTTCATCCCAGCTTTCCCATCAGTACCTGCATGTCCATCAAACCCCAACCCATCCCCCTGTCTCCCCTCAGGTGATGTGTCCATCACCTGGTGACCACTCCCCTTTGTCCAGACCCTTCTGGCAGGGTCACCAGGTACCTGGACCCTGGCTGGGACTCCTCCCCCACCCCCTCCTCAGTGGTCACTCTGAGGCCTTGCCCCCAGAGAGCCACTCCCAAGTCCTTCCCCCTTTGGCTGCTCGGGTTTCCCCGTCCCCCTATATCTGGCTGCGCTGGGCAGGGACACTCTCTCTTTTGCTTTGGATGTCCTTCGAGGTGACATCTGGCCTGAGATCTCTCCAGGCCCTCATTAAACTTTAGAACTAATCCTAAGGGAGAGCGCCTCTTTCCTTTGTTTGTGGGACCAGCTTGTCTTTGGACTCACGTGGGAGCTTCTCCAAGGCCCCCAGGATTCAAGGAGAAGCTTCCTTCCCCCTGCCCGCCTCACCCCACTGCCCAGCTGGCCGGGCTCCACAGGGGATCTGACCCGTGGATTCGAGGGGGAGACGCAGCACCCCCTCATCCCAGAACCATTCCAACAGTATGCCAAGGCATTTTCTCTTAATCTATGTCAAGAACATTTCTTTAAGAAACCTAACCCTCAACTACCTTCTTTCTGCAACAGTGTATATATATACAAAACGTCCAAAAAGAAAACTGATTAATTTAATTAATGCTCTTGTCTGATACAAATTAGCTTTACATGTAATGTATGAATGAGAGAATAATTTTAAAGTCAGCCTTAGTCCCATGGGTGCGTCTTGCAGGCATGCAGAGAAACAGGTGATTTCTGTACTCTGTGCAGTGGTACCTAGTTGAACAAAGCAGAATGGAAACAGGCATGCTATTTGGATATATAAATAAAACCCAATAAAATCTGTACCTTTTTTGTTTTCAGTGTTGGTAGTTTCCCTGCAATCCAAGTCACACACTACTGAGAAGAAATTATTGAGATTCTGTAGTGCATCCATGGAAAATTGGTGAAACCTTTCTGGTGGCTTCTTTTTGCACCACAGACAGAGCGTAGAGTAAGTAGGTCAGATATTTACTTTGGGATAAAAGTGGTTAATACAGCACATCTACAGCCCATAGACTTACCCTGTCACCATGATAAGGTACACATTTTCTGAATTTTGTGTGCTGTAGTAGTAAGCCAACTAGATGTTATCCCAGAACAATTTCATTTCAAGTGTCAGGCAACCCAGACTGAATCATGTGAGAAATGGGGTTTAAATGAGATATCTTTTTTAGTTTTTCCTAGAAGTTTCATGAGAAATCTTACAGAATATATAAAATATTTATATTTGTACCTAGGCAGGTTTTTCCTGGAGAACTTCATTGGGGACAAAAATATTTTTGAAAAATCAACATCTTTCTTTTAAAAGTTTTGGCTTAAAAGTATTTTAAGAAAATTTGAATGGCCATTACAGGAACTTCTCAAATGCTTTGCACTGTCATGGATGAAAATAAACAAATCTCATAATTTCAACTACTGTTTTAATATGACTAGTAGTCCACACTTATTGTTCACAGATATTGTATTTACTAGCTACAGTGATCACTGCATTTGTGTGAGTGTGTGCACACATATGTGCAAGTTTTCCCATTGTAGATAGTCTTGTGAGTGATTCATGATTGTCCCAAGACAGAGATTTGGGCCAGACTAATAAAAGCATTGCTTACAGAAACCTGGTTGTACTAAGTACAAACATAGAAACTGATCTTGAAGTGCATGAAAGTTCATCATGGGATACAATGAAATTCTCATTTCTAATCACATGCTTCTGTGGCTTATTAAGGAATGGTAAGAACACTATGATTCCTGAAGCAGTTATTTTGTTGACTTAGCTTGTTTTATGGTGACATTCATATTAAATTTTTGTCTCAAATGTATCCATAAAATGGGAGAGAGAATCACTTTTCTAAATTTATTACTTGCTTGTGTTTTACTGATAATTTATTCTATCTCACTAGAAATCAATGTATTTTGAAGATAAATTATCTATAACTGTATAGATTTTGTATGTCTTTCAGGGTGACTCACAAATTTGAATTTAATTTGGATAACACATAATCATTTAGAAATTATATGTCCATGGTATGGACAGAAGTGTCTGTGAACACTCTGACAACTCAAACCACTATTACATTTATTGCATTTATTTCCTTCTGTCCCCAGCTTATATATATATGGCAAAGAAGCATCATTATGAATGACTTCAGCCTCCCAATTGTTTACTGGGAACACCATACAGCTGACACAAACAAGCACAGAAGGTTTCTAAAACAACTGGATATTAACTTTGTGGTAATCTCACTTAGTAATCCAACTAGAAAAGATGCCTTCCTTGTTTTTCTGCTTGTTAACTGAGAGAGTCTTGTAGTTAGTGATTTTCAGCCATCGTGTCCACAGCCACCATGAGTCAATCAAGTTTAAAATCTGTGTTGACAGTAGGAAAAGTGCCAGCAAAACTTCAGCTCTCGAGAAGAAGAGAGCAGACTGCTCAGTATTATCAGTGAGTAAAGTGCCCTTGGAAAATCCTATTGAAAATGCTGGAGTCCATCAGTACTTCAGTCCACCACTTCTTAAAGGCAATTCCAGAAGGCCAGAAGGCAAGCAGAGAGGGCAGAAGGCCAAGTTGGCTCAGCAGGGGTCTTCTGCTGCTCCTAATGCCAAAAAGGATAGCATGTGCCCAGTAGAAGCAAGGTCAGGTGACATGGGAGGAATACAGAGATGCTGCTGTCACTGTAGGGAAAAAAATTGTGGGACCAAAGCTCAGTTGGGAGCTGGAAATTACTATGGGTGACAATTAATGTATTAATTATTCTTAATTAATTCTTAATTAATAAATGTAGCAATTAATTAATTACTATGGGTAACAATAAATGTATTAATGTATTTTAAAATACATTAATAGCAAAAAATAGTGCAGAAATACATCAGCCCATTACAGGATGAGGACGGTCACCTCAGACACAGGGACATGGACAAGGCAGAGGCATTTAAGTCTTTCTTTGCCTCTGTCTTCAGCACAGATGCTGGAGCAGCAGTGTCCCAGCACCCTGAATTGGAGGGTCATGTCTGTGAGAATGATCAACTCCCACCCTGAGCTTGTGTGGGATCTGCTGCTTCAGTTGGATCCCTATAAGTTTATGGACCACAATGGGGTTCAGCTGAGAATACTCGGCAAGTTGGCTGATGTCAATGTATCACCCCACTCAATGACTTTTGAAGTCTTCAGAATCTGGAGATGTCCCAGCTGACTGAAAGATAGTGAATAGTCTCCCAGTTTTCAAGAAGGGCAAGAAAGAGAACTCTGGAAACTACAGGCTTGTCAGTCTCATATCAATTGCTGGTGAAATTATGCAGAAAGTAATTCTGGGAGGTGTTAAAAACATCTGGAAGACAATGCACTCATCTGTCACAGTCAGCAGTGACTCATGAGAGGAAAAGTCCTGCTTATCAAACCTGATTTCTTTTTATGACAACATAACCCACCCAGCTGATCAAGGGAAGCCAGTGAAGGTAATCCTTTTGGATTCCAGTAAAGTTTTCAATGCTCTCTCTCACAGTATCTTTATGGATAAAATGTGCAGCACACAGCTGGATAAACACATCGTGGATGGGCAACAGGCTCAGGGGTTTGGCACAACGGGTGAATGGGGTGACATCAGACTGGTGACCGGTGGGGTTCCACAGGGCTCATCTTAGCCCTGTGCTCTTCAACATCTTCATAAATGACCCAGGTTTATACTCAAAAGTATGTTTGCCTGTAATAATAAACTATGAGAAGCTGTTGATTTTCTTCAAAAAAAAAAAGACCCTGTAGAGAAACCTCAACAAATTAGTGGAATGGGCAATCATGAATTGCATTAGTTCAACATGAAAAAATGCTGGGTAGGGAAACTGGGGTAGGGTACAGACCTACCCCAGCAAACCCAGGGAAGCCTGGGTAGGGTACAGACTGGGGAACAAAACACTGGAGAGCAGTGCTACGGGAAAGAGACCTGGGAGTCCTGGTCAGTGGCAAGCTGAACATGAGCCAGCAGTGCCCTGGCAGTGCCAGGAGGGCCAAGCGTGTCCTGGGGGGCATCAGGCCCCAAGCAGGCAAGGGAGGGGATTGTCCTGCTCTGCTCTGCTCTGCACTGGGGCAGCCTCACCTCGATTGCTAGGGGCCGGTTAAGTTATTAGAGACTGTCCAAAGGAGGGCTATCAGGATGGTGAAAGCTCTGGAGGGGAAGCCATACGAGGAGCAGCTGAAGTCACTTGGTCTGTTCAGTCTGAAGAAAAAGAGACTGAGGAGAGACCTCACCACAGTCTACAACTTCCTTGTGAGGGGAAGAGAAGAGGCAGATCTCTTCTCTGGTGGTGTCCAGTGACAGCACCCAAGGGAATGAAGTTGTGTCAGGGCAGTTTTAGGTTGATCACAGTGCCAAGCCTGACAGAGTTCAAGAAGCAAGAGAATACTTTCAGGCACATGGTGTGATTTTTGGGGCTGTGCTGTGCTGAATCAGGAGTGGGACTCCATGATCCTTTTGGGTGTCTTCCAACTCAGGATATTATATGATTCTATTAATAGTAATGTTTGTAATTTAAATTGCATGGAGGCTCTCTTTTTAATTCATGGGGATCACGTTCTTTTCATTGACTGCCATTATATAGATAAGGTGCAAAGTAATAAATTTGTACTTCTATGAAGAATGTTAGTTGTACCACAACTTCACAGAGCTGAAATAACATTATTGGTAAAAGCTTTGGTTTTAAAAGCATTGGCTATCTTGATAGCTGCAAAGGCCTTCAATTTTTACTACTTTTACATAGAACTGTAAAAGTTTTGTTTATTTGATATTCCGTACTACAACAAAATATGAGACTCGTTCATGACCTATTCTGTACCAAGTGTGAAATCAATATATGGTCTTAAATATAGGGGAGACACCATGGCAAACTAGTTATTGACATGCTAAAGTCATTTACACCTGACAGAGAAGACAGATTATGACATTATTAATTTTACTGACAGTGGGTATAGGAAGATAATTTATTATGTAAGCCTACAGACTTGCAGATATCTGCAAAATTTTTATTCTTATTTTATTCAGCAAACTATATAATTCTGACAGCTATGAATCATTTTGAATCTGTCAGTTTCAAAGACTGATATCAGAAAGTTCAGCTGAAGGAGAATGTCTTTTTGACTCATCTTAAATGTAAGATAATTACTGTTGGTCACATTTATGAATTATCCTATTCTTAAAAAAAAATAAAGTTAAACCACTTAACATGGTTATTGTGTAATTTGGAAGGCAGGATGCAGTAACACATCTTAAATAGATAAATACAATTATGCAGCAAAACTTGTTTGCTAATGGATGGCATATAACCATAGCAATAAAAGCAAAGATGGTTTTCATTGTAACACATAAAAATATGGAAAGAAAGGAAAAGTAGAAAAACTGCTGAATTTTCACTATTCTTTTAGCTATACTGTAGAGATATAAATACTGAAACAGATGACACAGTAGCAAAAGATGAGTATGATTCTCCAGATACAAATTAATGTATTTTTATGCTTAAAACACTTGTGCATATCACTGGCTTGCATAAAGATTAACAAGACCTGTCATAATTCTATGGCACTTTGTCTTATTTTTAAGCATTTGACATACTAAAGCATTTTTAAGGCTTTGTGCATGAAGCATTTTTAAGGTAGATTTTATTGGGATTGACTTTATAAGACGTGTTGAAGTTTTAGCTTTTCTTTAGCTGAAGTATCATGCTTTTTTGGGGCACCATGATCAAGTTTTGCCTAATGAAGTTCTTTCCACTACAGTAGTTTTTTCATGCTTTTAGCCTGTTCTTCAGTTCTCTATGTTTCCAGGGTATGTTCTTGCTCCCCTGGTAGCTCTGCCAGACACAAAAAAATAGAAAATTCAGTTTCTTTATCATTACTTCACCCTAGCATGAATCGGACCCCTGCCTCATATGCAAGTGGCACTTGTTCTTGAGAAATCTCTCTTCATTGTTTATAGAAATCACAAAACTGACTTGGCTTCTTGAAGTGCTGCCGTGTAGGGACACCAGGAGAAATTTAATTTCCACAAACGTGTGTGATAACTTTTGGCTTGTTAAAAGTTTCAATAATTCTACAGGGCCTTGAAAATGGCACTGTGTATTATTCTTCTTCATTTAGATTGGTATGCTGTATAAAACAATAATACTCAAAATAGTAAACTAAAATGCTAATTCAATATGGTGATTAAGGAGAAAAATAACTCAATATCTGAATAAAAAATCTTTGCTGCTAGATATAAAAAGAACTTTATTGAGTCAACAGTGAATTTCACCATGAACAAGTAGTTCAGCTGTAGTTTGTTCTGCCAGTCCTACTCTCTTCAATCAGAAAAACTTCCCTTTGTCTTGGAAAAGAAATTTTACCTGAATAAAAGTGAAAAGGTCAGAACCTGGAGGTTTCAAAAACCTAAGCAAAGCTTGTGGAATAATTAAAACTAATGATGGACCTTTCTACACATTATAGAACTAAAAAAGAAATAAGAATATCCATTCAATAAAAATAGAGAGAGTGGTAAAGAGTCCTTTTTCAAATAGACACATTTGCATTGTTGTTGCTGTGGTCTTTGCTGTCACTTAGATGCCAGTGAAGTCCATTGGCTATTGTATCTTCTCAGCAGCTCCTTATGAGCTCCTTTTACACTGAAGTAGCAGTGAAAAACAAAACCTTCTCACTGCCAGTGAGAGTTGTCCATGTGCACCTCAGGCATCCAATTTTTACCTGTTTCACATGCTTGGAATCACTTGAAGCAGGATATGAGAATGTGGGCTGCTTTGAGTGTTGAACAGTCTATATGATTCATTTTATCATATCAAAGCATTTCTTTTGAGGCTTAAGCAGGAGAAGCAAGCATAAATGTAAGCTTAAATATGTAAACATTTATCTTGCATGTGAGAACAATATTATTGTTTTTCTTCTCTCCAAGCTGTATTGCAGTGACTCACCATTCCTTTATTAGGACAAATCTATGTTTTTAGGTGTTGGCTAGGTCCCTCTTCCAGCAAAAGCTAAAAGCTTCTAAGTCTTTCATAATATAAGACAGGATGACATTTGCATTTCCTTTTCAAAATGTAATGTTTTGATGCTGTCTGGAGACTAGAGGCACCCACCAAAGCCACTTTATCACTCCCCTCAACAACTGGGCAGGGGAGAGAAAATATAATGAAGGATTCATGATTTGAGATGACAACTGGGAGAAATCACCCACCAAATACTATAATGGGTACAACTGGCCGGAATTAGAGATATTGACTGAATTCATTACTAACAAAATCATAGCAGGATAATGAGAGGTAAGATAAAACCTTCAAAACACCTTCCCTCCACCCCTCCATCTGTCCCATCTTTTTCCCCAGCAGCACAGAGAATTGAGAGTGGGGGTTATGTTCAGTTTTTCACACATTTTTTCTCCCACAGTGCCTTCTCCTATTCCACTGTGGAGTCTCTCTCATGGGAAATAGTTCTCCATGATCTTCTATGTGAGTGAATCCCATGGGCAGCAGTCCTCCTCAGAGTGCAGCAGCATGGGTCACTTGCCCACAGGGTGTAGTCCTTCAATGTCTCAAGGACCTACTGTCACATGCCTTCCACTGCATCACAGCCTCCTCTCAGACATCCACCTGGTCCAGGTTGAAGTCAGGGCTGCAGGTGGATCTCTGCATCCCCATGGACCTTCAAGGGCTGCAGGGACGCAGCTGCTTCCCCATGATCCACATCACAGGCTGCAGGGGAATCGCAGCTCTGGCATCTGGAGCACTTCTCTCCCTCCCCCTCCACAGACCTTGGTGTCTGCAGACATCTCACAAATTCTCACCCCACTCTTTTCTGACTTCAAATCCTTCTGTGCTGGAAGTTTTTTTCTTGTTTCTTTTTAAATCTGTTACAATAGAGGTGTTACCATCATTTCCACTTGGCCCAGCCTTGGGTAGCAGCCCATCCACCTTTGGAGCCACCACAGACATGGAAGAAACTTCTATCAGCTTCTCACAGAAACCACCCCTGTAGCACCCCTGCTACCAAAGCTTGGCCATGCAAACCCAATACAGAAGAAAACAACAGGAAAAAAAATTTTAATTTTTAATTTTTAATTTCTCCTCCCATTTATTTCCTCTGTCCTGATGTTTGATAGCTGCAAACCTAGCTTTTACCACCTGGAAAAGTGGATAGGCAAGAATCTCCTACTGGAACTAATGTTTAAGGTATCTCCTTGGATTAATTGGCAAGTAAATGGTACAGTTTATATGTTGCCTCCTTAGGAGAGAGTTCCTATATCAGCAACTTTGTGATATTTTGCTCTGAAATTGAGTTCTGTGTTTAACCACTTCCTGACAACTCGCAGAAATGAAGTCAGTCTTTCTCCAGTTGCATGCAATTCATGACTGCACAGCTGCAGTTTCCTTGAGAAATGTAATTTTTACTTAATATAAACTGACTAAATGTTTTAAGAAGGTTCTCTTTTTTCGGCTAGTATCATCTCTGGATAAATGCTAGTGTAGCATATGGAAATACCATTACATAATTATTTAACTTGAGCTCTTTTGTAAATATATAGATATTCAAGGGAATCTTATCAGAAAATAGAATACATACTAACTTGGATTTTAGAGCACAACAGGGTTTTGCTGGCTTAGCAATATTTTCAAAATCTTACAGAGTATTTTCCTATTGCTCATCAGAAATTAGTATTGTATATTTGTTACTGGAAACTCTGTGCAAAAAACACTCCTACACAATCTTCTTCCCAGGAACTAGTTATGGTCCTCTCTGGAAGGGAGTTTCGTCATTTTCAGTTTATAATTTTTAAAATTTCTTCCTCTAAGCAATATATCAAATTATCTACTAAAGTAAAGTGGTTTTATTTGCAGCCAATATATTTTGCATGTGAGTAAAATCAGTTGCTTCCCTAGTTAACAATGAAATTTTCTGTTTGTATGTGGGGGTGTTTCATCCAAACAGTCAGAAAGAAACCTTTGCCTTCACCTTTATAATTCAGTGGGTCATATTTGTAAAATTCAACTTATTATTATATTTAACTGAAAAACATCTTCGTTTTCTGGTTATGATGTTTTCCATGATAAAGAGTAGTTGGAAACAAAACATATTTATTTCCTGAACTCTTAGATAGATGAAGAACATTTTTAATAAGTTGGTGCCCTCCCACTGAGTTTCTACCGTCAGAACATGTCTACGCTAGGCAAAGTTTCATTTCTATTAAGTTTCAATTAAATGCCTGTAATGTAATTACATGGCACAGGAAGGATCTATTCATGTTGTGAATTTGGTTTGTACTAAGATTACAAAAAACCCTACACAGTGTCTCCATAACTTTAGAATTTTTTTTCTGTCCTTCTAGCTTCTTATGTGTAAAAGTAATATCTAGCAAATATCAAATCCTAAATATTTTTCCTGCTTTGAGAAATGCTTGGCCATTGATTTTAAACAGAGCGCTCAGAATAAAACATCCCCACTTGAGGAAAAGGCAACAGAAACATGGGTGGAAATAATATGATGGCTATTCTGGAAATACTGATAATTGCACAATTCCCATAGATTATATTACTGTGTAAGTCAGGTTTGTTTGCTTGTGCAACTAACTGAAGCTAAACAAGAAAGAACAACAACCTTTTTACATTTTGTAAAAATACCCAATTATTTTTTTGGTTTCACCTCATATTTGAGATTTTTTCACTGCTAAGAGAAGATGCCTTTCCATGTGCATGAGAGAAAAATTTCACTGTTTCATCAATAAATTCACCTTGAATCTATTCACAGAAACTTTGTCACTTGAGCTATATAAATCTCATTTAGATGAAGGACTCTAATAATATCTTATTCGGTGCATAAAGTAGAGGATTTCTTATGAGTATAGTAGTAATGTGTAGTTTGCATCACACTATTCTCCACATACAAACCATCTTTTTAGTGTTGCCTGTATCCATCAATTAACCGGTTTCTTCTGTTCCCACAAGCAAAAACTATCTCCGTTGCAAGTATATGTGACTGATAAATTGAAATTACTGGAAAGCTGAAGTGAAAAACTTGGAAAGGGTCCAGAAGCATAAGTTTCAACTTAGTTTTAGACTTGAGTTCCTATCTCATGATGATTGACCAAAATGTTTTTATTCAAACTGAAAGTTAAATGGATAGAGTGTAGCACCAATCATTTTCTTTCTCTGTATGAAGAAGGTTGGTTTTCCTTTACTGTTCTACCTTGATGTGTGACCTCAGATAGATTGCAAGTAACTTGGACATGAGCTGTCCAAAATGGGAAAAAGCAGCAACTAATGCTTTTATTTTGCTGTTGGTATATAACTTGAGGAAGGAATTAAAAATTTGCGAGGTTGTACCTCTTGATTTACCTGCTTTTGTAGGGAGTTAATTACACCCTGAGTCAGGCCACAGGCCTGATGAGGGTGTGTGTCTCACCCACCACAGCTGTTCTTGAGTTATTGCATGTAGTGACTTCCAAAATAGCCTCAATGCCTAATTCAAAGTCAGGAGAGAATGGTCACTGGAAGAGAGAAAATGAAGGAAGGTAGCTTACCTTCCCCTGAAAATACAGTTAATGCAACTCTAATGTATATGTGTACAAATTACATGTATAAGCACATTGTACTATGCAGATGAATCTAAAAAACGTAAATTCTTAGAATGTGTATCTGTGGTAGTTTGTTGTTTTACAGTTTGTTCCTCTGTAGTAGGTTTTAAATATCCCTTGTTATAAACTGTAATGGTTCATTCCATGTACCCCATTTGGCTTCCCTAATGGTTCAGCCCTGACTAGTTTACCCCAAGATTTTCCTGCCAAGTGTCTCTCAGTCTCCTTGTATCTCCTTTGTTCCCTTCTGGAATGTTCCCCTGTCCTTCATCCCCTCCTCGAAGCAAGACTGGGGTGCAAGGTTTGCTCCTTCCCCTTGGTGGCTTCTATTGGACAGTCCTTACCCTGCACTCCTCCCCTGATGCCTTCCTATTGGTAAAAGGTTGTGTCCTCCCCTTATTCCCACCTCTCCTTAAAAGCAGTTTTTTGCCCTCAGTTATTGTCATTTGTCCCTGAATCCTCTGGGGAATAAAACTCCCTAGAACTCAAACAAGTGACCCCTCTCTATTCCTTTGCCTTGGTTTCTCGCACTGTGCTGCTGCTGTGTTACTCATGCCGCAGCCGTCTGCTGCAGGGAGCTGCAAGTCCCCTGCAAGCACCACCACCCGGGAGATCTCAGTAGAGATCTTGGGGTGGCCACTCTCGTGACTGCACACCGGTCTTGGGGACTGAGCTGGCTGGAGAACATCTTCCTTGTGACTGCACCATGCAGATACATGTATTCTAGAAAAAGAGTTGAGATAGTAATAAAATTTTAGATACCATAGTAAACTTCTGTGGTATTGGCACTGTTTACATAACATCAAAAATTTTTCATTCTAAAGATTTTTGTTAATGAATGAAGCAGCAAAAAAAACCTGCTCATTTTTTTCTGTTTCTGAAAATGTTGTTTGCTTTAGGACTTTGAATGACCCAGTTAAATATCTGCTGGTGAGCAAGGAGTCAGGGTTTTTTTGGGGAATGGTTTTTCTGGGATTTTTAATACAAGTGTTGTGAACCTCTGTTCAGACCATCTTTGAAATGCCATTTCCTGGAAACAAAGGATGTCATAACTTTTTTTTTTTTTTAATCTTGCTAAAACTCTTTATTTGAACTAAGTTTTCAGAGCTTAATAAGTACTTTAAAATCTTACAGAAATGTCCTGCGACACAAGTCTAAGTGATTAGATACTACTTTTCTTGTTTCACAGATGTCTGTCTCAGAAAGTGATTTACAGAGAGAATCTGACACGACTGGAAATTGAACCTCCTGATTCTTAACTGTACACACACTGAAATACAAGAAATTCCATTTAAACCTAGGAAAATACTTTTGTACAGTAGAATGTTTAAAAAGTTGAACAGGCTGCTCAAAAAGATTTAGGAGTAATTAAGCTCGGAGATCTTAAAAACCTGAAGGACACAGTGCTGGGTAAACTGCTTTAACTCAGCTTTGAGCAGAGCAGTTGCAATGAATGGTTTCCTGAAGACATTTTCACCACCAACCATTTAAGGATTTTGTAAATTTTTAATCAGTGGGCAAATTTGCCCTACAAAATTATACAGGAGATAGCTGCAAAAAGTAGAAAAGGCTTTTCCAGATCTAGGTGTGTGTGCTGCTTGCTTTGTCGGGTGTATACATTAAAGCGTTTTAGTGAAAACTTTTTTTCCTTCCAAAAGAAATCCTATAACTATTTGAGGAGCAACTGAGCCCCCCCCCTCCTCTTCTATAGTGTCTCTTCATAGGATATTCCATTTCTGAATAAAGTCTAGGTGCACATGTAGGTTGGACTGAAGATATTGTTTCATTTTCTGGAAACAAGAGAATAGGGCTTTTTTTTTTTTTTATGTCTAGCATTGTGAGCTTTTTAAAATATATATGCCAATTAACTTTTGACAGAGAAAAATTGCTTCTGTTGACACAGAAATACCACAGAACGCCTGGTAGAAAAAGTTGTTTCAGGAGCAGAAGGTTACTTTTACTTAAGGTATTTATTCCTTATTCCATAAGGAATTCCATAATTCCATTTCATCTGGGTAGATACTATGATCTTTTAATCTAAACAGATAATAAAAAAGAGAAAGAAACAGAAAAAGAAAACATTGTGTCTGAATAAGTATGTGCAATTCCTTCCAGGGCAACAGTACATGATGTAACAAGCTTTGGAATGTGATCTGGGATCTCTTGAGAGAATTCTTCACCTTGTGCACTCACTGTGATTGCACAGCTATTCCACTTGCTGGACGTAGTTCCTTCCTCTGTATAAGGCTGTGCTTTAACTCATGGATGTATCAGGTCAGCTGTGTTCTCATCATATATGATGATATGTGTAGTCAACATATCATATTTTGTGCTGAGCATAACACTAACTATTAAATTTTTCCATGTTATTTAAATAAGATTCAGTAACAAGCCCTGTATCTTCTCGGTAGAGGTCCTGAAAGACAAATGAACTACACATTCTCTGTCTTCCTCTATTCTGTCAGTTTTATTTACATACAGAAGAGCAGCATAGAGAACAGCTGTCTATACAGTACGAGATGCACTGTGTTCAAGGTAGGATGTTAATGGTGATTAAAAGCAACTGTTAGATTATTTTCAAATTGAAAAAGTTAAAATACAAAAACAGCGTCAGAGCTTTTGTATTGGTATCTCATTTTCAATTAAAGCTGCAAGTAAATATGTCATGCATGCTTTAACTTTTGTTATTATATATGAAGGATAAACAGTAAGTTCATCAAAAACATACATTTAATATACAGAGAAGCAGAGACCTAAAACAATTTGCAACTTTGTCAGTGTTTCAAAGTATATGAAGAACAGTGCATAAAACCTGGTTATTCTGAGATAGCACATTGGTGAAATTAGTTGGATATTTTTGCTTTGATAATACGTCTAGCTTTTCTTATGTATATAGTTTGGCTTTGCATTACTAGTGCCAACAATTTTACAAGGCTGCGCATTATTGTTTGTGCAGCAGCTGCCATGCAAGGTTTTCTAGAGGCCCAAGACTGTCCTCTTTCTGCAAAGGAAGCTAATAAAACATCTGTGCTGGAGAGAGCACTCAGTCCAGAACCAGTCAGTGAAGAACAGGTGTTTTCTCCCTGTTTGATCATGTCGGGATACTGTGACCAGTTTGCGATCTGTCATATGAGCAAGATACTGATCACCAGCCGCTAGGATGATCAGGTACTGGATTACTTGGTGTGGGAAGCTGAGGGAATAGAATTTGTTGAACCTGGAAAAAAAAAAAACAAAAAAAAAAACCAAAAAAACCCAAAACAAAACAAAAAAAAAAACCCCAAAAAAACCCACCAAAAAACAAAACAAAACAAGTTTGGGGCCACCTTACTGCAGCCTGTCAATAACTACAAGAACGTGTAATAAGAAAGAAAACCATGAAGCTCTTTGACGCCGCGCCCCGGTGGCAGGGGAAGAGAGCAGCGCTGGCTGCGGGCAAGCCCCGGCCCCGCTCTCCGCCTCTGGCTGCGCTCCCTTAGCGACAGAAGCGGCCGATAGGAGTGCACCCACTTGGAGGGACCGAGGCGAAGGACGAGGGAAGGATCCTTTGCTGGCGTCTCCGAGCAACCTGTTCTTCCCCACGCGGGGGGCAGCAGCGCAGGTGATGCGCTGCAACGACCCGAAGAAAAGGTGAGGTGAAAGGGGCGTGAAGTAGGGAAAAACGGCGGCTTTTAAGGGGGGCAGCCTAACAACAAATCAAGGGCTAGATAGGAGGAGTATGGGGTGGATATATATAAACATAAAACCAATAGGGAAAGGGGAAGGAAGAGGAGAGTGCATACTTAATAAGGAAAACATCATAACTGACAGGGAAGCTTCCAGATAAATGGGTGTAGCAAATACTGACAGACAAGCTGCAGGGATGGGATTTGGAAGATAGACAGGGAAGGGTCTGGAAATAAGGGAGGTGTTATAAATAAAAATTTGTCCAGCCAAATTAAAATAAAATAATAAAATATTTATTTTGCAATCAAATTCTATCTAGCCAGCCACAAGGAAAGAACAGAGCCGAGCCCGGGGTCGGCCCTGGGTGTGCAACAAGGAGTCAGCCTCATCAGAGGTTTTCCTCCATGCCCACACACTTCCATCCTGGCACAAGCGGTTTTTATAGGAAAAATTCTGCCTGAGGCCAAGATTTCGGTAGTCAGTCTTTTCTTCCATTCAGAGTCCATAGGTTAATGAGATTTTCTTTTTTTGGAACAATTCGGTGTCCGGAGTATCTGCCCGAGGATTTCCATGATATCCATCTCAGGTCGTTCATGCCATGATCAGCCCTTGGGCGTCCCATATCTCTCCAGACATGGCCCATCCCCGTCTCCTGGCCGAGCCACATCCTTTTACTTGTAAATCGGGTTTCAACATACACCAGGTTTCACCTGTGAGGATGGCGGGGACTCCTAATACAAACGTGTATACTCCAACAAATATTCAATATCACATATATCATACTAGAAATGGTGCAAATTATACCTACTACACATAACAGAGGTGTACTCCAAGACTGATATGGGGAAAGGCAGGAAAACAGGTGGAAAACAACTTTGGAGAGAGACTATTAGGAAAACTGGGCAGGGGTAAATAGGAACAAACCATTACAAGTACATTAAACAATTTCTTAAACATAAACTTCAAAATCCCACTACCACAGCTCTTTACAGTGGTGCATGGAAGAAGGACAATCTGAGGGCAGTCAGGCACTGGAAGACACTGTCCAGAGAGGCTGTGAGGTCTTTATCCTAGGAAGTTCTCAGGTCCTGACTCTGAATTGATGAAATGAATAAATCTCTGAATTACCTGTTTTCCTCTCATAGGTGGTCCTGCTTTGAGCAAGAGATTGAACTTGAGAGCTGCTCAAGGTCCCTCCAACCTGAGTTATTCTAAACTAAATCCTCTTGTCCATATGTGTAGTTTCCCCCCCCCTCCACGCAGCCCCCGGAAGAATCCGACTAGCTCAGAGATAAGGGGCTGTGAGAGGAGGAATAGCAGGAGAGGGGAAAAATATTCAAAAGAAGCTTTTACCCCAGGGGGTGCTGGTACAGCTCTCTTTATTCTGTGATGTCCATGGGAGAGTGGGGCAAAAGAGGAAGAACAGGAAATGTCAGGGGTCTATATAGGTTTTGGACAGGGTGGGCTTTCCTGGCTCTCCGCCAACCCCGTTGGGGCAGGAAGGAGGATCCAGGGGTTATCTTAATCAGAGTCACAGGATCCTGGGGAAGTGGGGCACAGGGTGCCCATGAGCTCACTGTAACACATATGTTCTTAGGATGAAAATAGTTTAAATCCAAGTAATTTGAGAGAAAATCTGTAAGTAAAGGACATGACCTTTTTTTAAAATGTGTAAATCAATGGACAAAAAATCCTGTTCTTCATGTTATAATCTTTGAAGTTATGACAACACTTATTATGAATTATTTTTATGCCTCGTGTGTTTTGAAATTTTAGTGTCTTTTGCATATATATAGTTAACTTTTTAGTGTAATTAATAAAAAAAGAACATAAACTAAAAAAATGTGAGTATTTATTAGCAGGATGATTACTTCCTACTTCCAATCCATTGTTTTAAAAGATTTACTAACTAGTACAAAAAGTTTGCATGTCTGGGTAGAAATAGGGTTAAATACCAGTTTAGTAGGTTGCTCTTGCATTATGTAAAATTAGGTGGCTTTTAGAAAGCTCTGAAGTGTCTTTTTTCTTAAATATAGTTTGCTAGACCTGATTACTGTATGCAAACCAGAGGATGCTTTCTTTATTTCCCTCCATATTATTAATTCCTGTTAACTTAGCACAGAAGATAACTTCTTCTCCCCACATTTTTTCTATATTTCTTTTAACACATCTTTCTATTTTCCTATACTATCTTTCTTCTATGTTTTTTCTGTGGTGATTTCTGTAGAAATCAATTTTCAACTCAAATGGAATTCTGTTTGAAGGAAGCTTTAACTATTATTAAGGGAAAACCACTTTTCTTTTGATTTTTTTTTTCACTTAAACTTGGCTACATTTTCTCCACCAAGACTTTTCAACTGTGCCCAGAATTTGAAATTCTATGGTTAAGTACCTCCTGCTGTATCCTACTGCTTTCGTAAAACTCACCAGTTAGTCAATAACTTAACTAAGTCCTGGGCTAATTCTAAACCCTGACTATTCTGACTTATGTAGATGACAAATGGAACTCCAACTGCTCCAGTCCAATTGCTGTTAACTTTTTTCATAAACCTAGAAGGAAGTATATGAGATAAAGATGTATTGTTGATTGTTTTAAGATTGTTACTGTGAAATCAAGTAGCTTAATATGATAATTTTTTATGTCAACATATTGTAACTGTTCCTTTTGCTGTGTTTGATATCTAGTTGGTTTTTTTAAAATCAGAATTAATCTTCTCATGATATTTTTGATAGTAAAATAACAAGGGAAACCGTTTGTCCATTAGGACAGCCAAAATGTTACGTTATGATTTGTATCAGTGGAAAAAATAATTCCTATGATTTTGCATTTGAGATAAGGGATTGGCAGTTATTTTCATCACTTGACGAATATCACATGGAATCCAGGAAAAAACTGTGCAGAGCATTATCACTCTGAGGCAGTAGTTAAATGAAAGGCCTAAAATCAGTTTAAAAAAAAAAAATCAGACTCAGGAATGAAGTAGTGTCCTGTCCCCTTATTAATTTTGGAAGACATGTGAATGGTATTGCAAGGGATTTTCCTGGGATTTATTCTCTGATTATTTAATGTCTGAAAAAATCAAAATGGTGCTCAGCTGGGGCAGTCAATAAGCAGACTAAATATGTGACAGATGCACAGACAACTTCAAAGATGTTGTTACAAGTGCCCGTGGAGATATTTAAAGAGCCAGATGCTGCTGCCGTATATTTCCCACAGCTCGGCCTGTGTCCTGTGATCACCTTCCAAAGGGAGTGTGGGGTTCAATATGCTGCAATAAACAATATTTCATCTAATCAGTTTTTGTCTCTTTAGGTCTTTTAGCACAAGTACATAGGGAGCATATTGTGTGTGTAGTATATGTCTGTACATATACCCCCAGCCATCTCTGCTCTTACATGCTTTCATACCTTTTAGGCAATTTAAAAGAGACACTTCAGAGTTATTTTGAGCATATATTAATAGACAAAGACAGAAACCACCACAAAAACACTCCCTACAACATATTTTGAGAGTTTTCATTAGATTGCATGTCCATGGCTTATTTTTGTTTATGGTATTTAACAGTTAATATAAACTTTTTTTTTTTTTTTTTTTGCTAGCTCTTTCTTTGTCCTTGTCAAGAAGGAGATCAGCAGACTGATTCCTATGCCTGTCCTTGGCTTGCTTGGTCACTGAGATGCTTTTTTTTTTCTGAAGATATATATGACCTTGTCATGTTTAAATCGCAGAATCAGCTACGTAGAATTGACTTGTGATTCAACACCAATTTGTCAACTAGACCATGGCATTATAAAAATATTAATTTGGTACCCAGTTATTTTCTTCTGATATGTTTAATCTTATATTCCACGATTCTAGGTGTCTCCCAAGAAGTCATGGCAGATATAAAATAAAAGTATTTCAGCAGAAAATCGTCTCATTTTCAATTTACAGTTACAATTACAGAGAGACCTGTCAGTGTTTGAATCACTGTGTTTTGACCTTCCTGGATGGTATCACAGTTACTTCATGTTTCAGTTACAGTCCTAGGTTGACTGTATGATGGTTTTATCCCCAGTCATCTGTTCTGTTTATGCTGAATAATAAGTTTTGCACCTTTAAGACTTGTTCCAGGAGTGAAGGTAGGGGGAGGAGCGCGGAGTTTGTTTTCAGAAACGGCACTCCCTCCTCCACATTCCTGCTCCTGGACTGTGCTGTCTGCGGATGGACAGACAGCGGGACAGAGCTCTCCTTTGCTTTGTTCTAGTTAGTTTTAGCTAGCTGAGGAACAGAACACAGGTATAGTCCCTGGATGTCGCTTTTTCCTTTCCTTTGGACCTGCGCAAGCCTGCTCTGGACTGAACACCCAGAAATGCACCGGCAGCTCGCACCTATGGCCCACTGGGCTGTGCCTGGGCTGTGGCATTTCCAGCACTGGAGGGACTAATCGGAGATTGAGTGAGCTGAGCTGCAGCCCAGGGAGGGGGGGGAATTTTTCTGAGTTTGTCTCTCTTTTGGAGCAGCAAGAAGTCTTATTGTTTAGGCTTTCTTGTTTAATAAACAGGTTTTTTCACTTTTCTCCAAGGAGGTATCTTTTCCAAACCGGCTGGGGGAGGGGCCGATTGAACCTGTCTTCTAGAAGAACCCCTTTGGGAGTTCCCTCCCAAATTTGCCCTCAATCAGGGCAAGTAAAAACAGGATGCAATTTTATGTCTGAGGAGATGGGATAAATTCACCCCACCTATGGAATTCTAAAGGTTTGCCTAGTTGTCACAGAACTTTCCTGAAATATCTTAATGAAAATACTGCTCTTTGCTGTCATGTTTACCTCACTGCTGTTATAAAAACTGCACATAATATTTGGCTTTATGCTATGTCTAATCTGGGTGTTGTATATTATGAACAATAGTAGTAGTAGTGGTAGTAGTATTGCTGTTGCTGTTGTGGATAACTATGAATTATGATATTACGTTATTACTATATGCGACTGTGAATATTATGAAGTCATACTGAAGAGTTGTATGGAGGAATTTAATAATTTTTCAGAATAGTGTCTACCTTTATGCTCAGTGTTTTGAGGGAATTTCATTTTGAGACAACTTTTTTAAGCTTATGGAATACTTCTGAGCATAAATAATTTAGTCTTTCTCTGATAGTGGTAAATGGCTGTTAATTTTTGTGGTTGTTTTAACCAGGTCAGTAATTTGTCTATTTTATCTACCAGTATCATTTTCTTTAATATGAAAACTGTGTGCAATTATAAAATATATATTTCAATGCAGTTTTCATGGTTATTATGGTATGTGCGTGACTAAGAATGAAGATAATAAATTTCCCTGTAAAATTATTTAGAGATGAGGCCGAGATGAGTGACAAAAGTTGATACTCTTGAGGGAAGGGATGACAACTAGAGGGATCTTGACAGGCTTGAAGAGTTAGCCGCTGTGAAACCAGGTGTCTTGCACCTGGGCTGGAGCAATTCCCTTGTATGAATACAGGCTGGGTTATGAGCAGGTTGAGAACAACCTTGAGGAGAAGGATTTGAAAGTACAATGGATGGAAAAACTTCACATGACCTGGAAATGTGTGATATCCATATGGAAAGCTATGTCCTGAGCAGCATCAAAAGAACTGTGGGCAGGCAGTAGGTGGAGGGGATTCTTCTACTTCACTATCATGTGATTCCAGCTGGAGTGCTACATGCCACTCTGATAACTGCAACACAAGACAGATATAAATCAGTTGTAAGAGGTACAGAAGAGGTCCATGCAGAAACTCAGTGTGACGGAGAAGTTGTGCTAGGAAGATAGTCAGAGAGCTTGGTTTGCTGAGTCTGGAAAAGAGATGGGTCCAAGCAGAGCCATCTTTTAAATATACAGAAAGAGATTATAATAAAAACATTTTACTGCTGCCTGTACTGAAATGAAAAGGGATGATAGTTTCAAACTAAAAGAGGAAAGATTTAGATTAGATATTAGGAAGATATTCTTCACTGTAAGCATTTTGAGGAACAGGCACAGGCTGCCCAGAGAAGCTGTGAATGCCCCACACCTGAAAATGTTCAAGGCCAGGTTGGATGCAGCTCTGAGCAAACTAGTCTTGAGGAAGTTGTCTCTGCCTATGGCAGGAAAGTCAAATTAGATTATCTTTAAGGTTCCTTCCAACCCAAGCCATTTAATATGATTCTCCATATATGACTTAGACTAGATATAAGTGAAAAATCTTTATGGTGAGGGTAGTAAGAGAGCAGAACAGGTTTCCTAGAGAGATTGTGAATGGCCCATCATTGTTCTTCAGGAACAGGCTGGACACAGCCTTGAACGGTATGAGCTAAGTGTCCCTGTCTGTCATGGTTTGACGCTGGCACAATGCCAGCGCCCCATGAAAATACAACCTACCAATCAAATGCTGTGAAATGCGATCGAGAACAGAGCAAAGCAGGCCAAACTTAATAACAAAGGAAAAACTTCATTACACTACTACTACTACTACTACTACTATAAAAGGAAAAGAAAGGAAAGAAAAAAAACCACAAAATTCGAAATGAAAACCTTCCAAAACATTCCTCCTCCCACCACCCAACTCCACCAAACCACAGCGAGACCCCTTTGGATCCTTAATCAAGTTTTCACCCTTCAATATAATCACTACTGAGTCCATCGGGGAAGAGAGGAGTCCCCCTTGCACCATAGACCCCCAGGAAACACAGCTGCCACCTCTTGTGTTTCCATGTCACACGTGGCACTGCCCAGACACACCGGCCAGTGTGACATTCTCCTCTCCATGTCACAGTGCTCTCACCACTGTGCATGGACAGAGACTGCTTATAGGGCCCCTTTAAGGATGCTTTGCCAAGGACCACCAGGAACAACAGTCCAGTATCGCATTTCGGGACTAGAGTCCCCCCCCATTTTCCCCTGGGGCCGAGGGTCCAAGGACAGAGATCTCCTTCTCTTCTTCTCTGAAGATGGAGGGCATCCTCACACCCTCCTCAGCTCTCTCTGTCCATTCCAGAACTGGTAGTTGCTGAAGAAGGTCTCTTGGCTCACCAGTGCATCCCCTTAAAATGCAGTCCCTCTTGAAAGAAGGAGTGGTTCAGTCTATGGTAAACAAGCAGAGTCCAGCCAAAAGCTGAACATCTGAGGTCCCAGGCTGTCTCTCTTTCCTTCAAATTGAGGAGGAGTAATATTTCATAAAGCCTTCATTTCACAGGAAAGGGTTAAAATTCCCGGACTCCCCGGACAACTGAAATCTCAGCCCAGGACTCTGTCTCCAGTCTCCCACGCTGGGCATCTTCCCCCCTCCCTTCTCCTCTGACGGCAAACTCCCAGGTGTCTGCTGGCTCTCTATCTCTTTTCCCTCTAGCTTAGGGGAGGGGGAACAAAGACATCTCAGATGTTTTCCACCCTTCCATCTGCAGGAGCTGGCCCAGCTCGGTTCCGATCCTTCACCCCCTGGCCTACCTCTGCAGGCCGCATGGGTCCCCTCCCCCACCCAGCCCGGGCTCGGCGGGGAGGTCCGTACCTTGCGATGACCGGAGCCAAAGAAGAAACGAGTCCTCCTGGGAATTCCGCTTTTAACCCCTCTGTGTTCTCAGAGGCATGTCCACCTTCAACTGGTCACCCCAAGTGTCAATATCCAAACCTGACCCCTGACTGGATTGAACTCTTCCTTCCAAAAAAAAATTCTCTTCCCATGTCAAATCATGACACTGTCCTTAACAGGAGAGTTAAGCAAAATGGACTTTAAAGATCCCTTCCAACACAAAGTATTTTAGGGCTCTGTGTTTCTATGATTTGTGAACACTAATTAAGAAAATAATGTATTTGGGATTGTGGCCATGTTTTCTCATGCTTTCAATGTGGGAACATGGTCCTGTGGCATACTAGCAGCCTTTGTTCAAACCTCCTTTAATGATTCGGATGATAAGGGCAACTTTTACAAGCCATTGCTGACAGAAATTTCTATCAGATATTTCTTCCATAATTTCTAGGATTGTACAGAGTCTATGTCTTGTTCATGAATAGTGGGCAGATGTGTTTGGACATTCCTTGAAAATCTTATTTTTCATTAGAAGTAAATTAATTGTTTTGGAAAATTTAAATCTAATACTAAGTATTGGGAATAAATCTAATAGAAAACTCTATCTAGTATAACTCATATATATACACATATATAGATACAGATACATGTATTTCAGTTTTAAAGAAAAGATTCTGGTTTATTTATGTGTGCTAATAATATTTATTAGTATATTTCTACACATATTCTAAAGTCTCACCACCAAAGAAGACTGCATTTTATTTATTCCCCGAATTTGTGGGATATTCAAGAAATGAACATTTTTATATTATTATCCACATGAAAGGGGAGGGTTGCAAGTCAAAAATTAAGACCAAAGGATATTTTTCTTTCCAATGTAAACATCTGGCAGCATTCCTTGCTTACACAATTAATGGGCATTTAATTAGCAATGATCAGTTTATTGCAGCAATATGAAGCAAATATTTCCCCAGTAACAAACAGATGTTGCAACAATTTCACAGGAATTTAGCAAAAACCAGATGAATAGCAGTGTCTAGAATAAATTCTTCTGTCTCCAAGCAAATAGATTAGCAGTGAATCAAAGAAAGACATAAAAGGTGGACTGCTAGATTGATCTGGTTTTCTTTTTTATTTTTTTCACAGCTTCTGTAATATTGTTTCTAAATCAACATCATTAAGGGAAATTGAATGGATTTCTACAGTAGCACTAGAAGAGTCTACGTTTAAGCTTACAAGGCATTCAAAACAAGAGTGAGATTTTGTTTTAAAATGGCATTGTTTTATCAAAAATTCAACCACTTAAAGCCCCTCCAAATTTAGAATGCTTGTGTCATGTTATAGATCACTATTTGAATCCATTGGATGGAGATTACTGCCACAAACTTGTATCATTCACTGTTTGTAAGGCAGACTTCGCAAAAATAATTTTTCACTACTTTCTTCATTTTTGCCATTTGTATGATGGTTCTAACACAGCAGTTTGATTCATGTTGAGTTACAAAAAAGCCCACACAGAAAATTTGGCTTCATTCACAAATTACTGACAATTAAGTAAAAATATAATTATTTCTACCAGCTGTCTAAGATTAAATGTATTACTTTTTAATTTATGCTGCTTGTGAACAGACTTTCTATTATGGCTTAAATAAAGTTTTTAATCTTTCATTATGTTCTTTCATTACAAATGTAATGTAATGATAATAGCTTTGCAAACTTTGGATTACGCTGCTTTAGGCATAGATTAAAACACACATTTTATATGTAAAAGGCAGGACAATACTTGGACTTTTTGAAAGACAGGTTTCAATGGTGACAAAACTTATTTTACTTCAGCAGAATGACTTATTTACTATGCTATTTTGTATCAACCTGTGCCACAGTCTACAAGCAATACACCAAAATGAGCAAAGACTCAAGGGACAGATTATATAACAATGCTTTCACTTTCTTATGTTCACATTCCACAATAATTGTGGAGACAACTAATCATCATCTATTGTGTTTTTCTCCATTAAAATTACTTTTCTTGATATAACATAAGGAAGCTGCCTAAAAAACAGGAACATTCCTATATGTTTAAATCAATATATTGATCAGACTTGACAAACAGCTCTTTAAATCATTACTATGACAATGCAGTTTTTTTCATTAATTAATACATATTAATATTCTATTAATCCACTGTTATTTATAATCAGCTAGAAAATGCCCAACTATACATATTGAATGCATGGTTTATTATATTGCATTACCCAAATATTGTATCTGGATATTTTGCCTCATCAATAATTTTCAATTTTCAGCGTGAAAAGTTAATATTATCCAAGGCACTAAACCAAACATTGTGATTGTCTACAGTTATTTAAACCTGTTTCCCTCAACTGCTGGCCAGTTTCTCTGCACAAATGATCCAGAGAAGTCATTAATAATGTCCCACAAAAATTTGTTGACAAGAAATAGCACATTACAAAGCATTAGTTTGTTCTCAAGTTACTAAATTCAAATGAAAAAGATATATTTAATATTTTAGGTGGTTGGCAAAATTCATAAATATGCTAGTTATAAATCAATAACAATGAAATTTGCTGCATTTTATTTGTATGAAGATACAGAGTTGATACTTATTTATAACTGTCAGTTGCATACTTCACTTTTATCATACAGTGTCTACATGCAAGTAAAATGGTGATCTCTATAAGCTTGCAAACCCATCAATGAAATAAATTATAGAAGCTGCCAAGCATATTAGATATGAAGGAAATCGTCTCAGGACACTAGTGACCTGTTAAGAAGAACTTAGGTTTAGATACTATTGCATGTGGAAATTTTAAGGAAGGATTTAAACAAAAGAAGTTAAGTGTGCTCACAATTATAATCCATATATATTACCTTTATGTATCAATTAATAGTCTATAACATGAGTAGATGCTTTGCTTCTTCTGTCTTCTTTGGCTAGCAAGTAGGTTGGAGTTTTTGTCTATTGACTTGCAAGAGAGACTATAAAAGAGAAGATATTATAGATATTTAGAGAAAATTATGATGTAGCATTATTTTGCAGTTGGTCTTAATGACTGCACAGATTCGACCAGAAGGTGGTGTTAATTTTTCATGATGTAACCATTTTAAAAGGAATGCCCTTTTGATTCTGCATCTCCATTTCTCATTGTGAGAGTGCAGTAAAACACCTAGACTAAAATGTGAGTAATTTATAAAAAACACAGTTAAATAACAGAATTAAGTTAATATTAATGTATGCCATTAACTAGTGCAAAATTCAGATCCCTTTAAAACCCCTGAAGATTTCTTTAACCCTGTTTCCTTTTTTCTGAATTTATGAGGTCAGGCATGTTTCAAGGAGATTAAATCTTTGGTTTGGGGAATGTAAATTTAGTGATTTTAGCATTTAAAATATGAGACAATATGGATGATTTTAAGAAAATTTTCATCATGTTATAAATAAACATCACAAGTTAGGCAATCATTATCTAATTAAATTTTCTTAATATATTCTTGTTAAATACTTCCTAGACATTAATTGATTTTGAAGATTAAATACCTATTTTATTCATAACCACAATGTCAGTAAAAAGTGGCTTCAACATCTTACAAATGTAGTTCTATTAAAAAAAGTATTTCCTTTTTCTTTCCTTAAGTGTCGTCTACTAAGTAAATTTGTGGTAAATTACTGTAAGTAAATGAATTTGGTTTAGGGAATAACAAACTAAAAATAGAAGTTTTCATAGGAGTGATTTCCAAGATGTTCATATCAACAGCAAAGAAAAACCATTTGTGTCGTCTATGGTATTTTGATTGACATAATCATACTAGAAGATGTCTGACAAACACTCTGGATTGTTTAACCAAAGTCTAATTTCAAATTTTTCACACCAAGTGAAAGACAGGCAAAGCTCTGCTGTTCCATGATTGGTTTAACATCAGCCATTGCAGGCCAGTTAATGCCAACCTTTCCAGATCAATATCACCTGAGAGGAGAGTGTAGACTATTTTCAGTGATTTGTATTTTCCACTGGAAAACAATTTTTCTACTCTATTTTCTTTTCTATTTTTAAGTTGTTTTTGACTTCATAACTAGGCCCAGCTTCTCCCTGAGAAATCTTTCTTTCAGTGTGAAAATGAACCTATATGAATCGGTTGTCTACTAGTTTGTTCCCTCTCACAGTCTTGGAAAGACAATTTGTGAGCTGTAGTTACCCCAAATTAAAAGACAAACTGAAAATTAAGGGAATTATGTTAAAAAACCTGCTAGTAATTTCTTTAAGCTTATTTGTGAAGCTGTTACCTGAATAGCAGTTCTTCTGACTATTCAGTTTCATTCTATTGCTGTTTAGGATCATACCATGATGATAATTCACAGATAACAAGTTTTCAAGGATTCAAGTCATGACTTGCACTTGAGAGTTAGGACTCAAGTCTAGCAAACAGCCTGCCGATTTAATTAGCTGTCTGGTTTCTTGTGTCAAAGAAGTGCAAACTTGCATTGTTCAAAATTAAAAAAAACAACAAAAATGAAACACCCAAAAAACCCAACCAACCAAGCAACCTCTCCAAAAGCCCCAGAGTGTTCCTTCCACCCTCTTTCTTGACTGTTTAACTGAGAAATATTTTAGAGAATTCAAAAAGATTCCTATTCTAAAGTTTTCATAGCTGACAAGCAAATCCACAGGATGAAGGAAAAAAAAGGCTTTCAGTTTTTTCTATTGCTGACATCTTAGCTCTGGGTGTTAGCTGAATTTAATTAATACTGTCCTATGCTGGTAATGACATGCTATTTAGTAATCACTGGTGTCCTGGTTTAGGGCAAATTTGAGAGAAAACCTCCAAAAGGGGGCACCCCCAGAAAGCAAGCCCATACAGCCCCTCCCCGCAACTGGTTTGGGAAAATTTCCTCGGAGAGTAGTGGAAAAAAACCTGTTCATTTAAACAGGCAAAGCACTTGCCAGCACAAAAAATGAACAATACCAGATGACAAAACACATTAGTCGCTCTGAAGAGATGACAAATTCAGACAGTCTCTCCGATGGATGGTCGCTCTGCTATCGGTCCCTCCGGTGCTGGGAAAGGCTGCTGCCCAGAGCAGGCCCCCGTAGGCTACAAAGTGAGGGCTCTCGGTGTTTCCCCAGGTCCCAGTCCAGAGTCCCAAGTCTAACAGTTCCAAGAAAACAGTTCCAAGTCCCAGTCTAACAGTGCCAAGAAAAGGGAAAGAAAACCAGTCCAGGGAAAACTTGGACTGCTTCAGCTAGCTAAACTAACTAAAAAGTGAAGGAGGACCCTGTTCTGCTCTGTCCGTGCCCAGACAACACAGTCCAGCAGAATGTGGATGAGTGTGTGCAGGCTGATAACAAACTCTTTGCTTCTTCTTCTCCCTGTCTTCGCTCTCCAAGCCAGTCTTGGAAGAACAGAATATAATATCCAGTACAAACAGAACACATGATTGGGGTTACAAGAATCGTAAAGTCACCCTAGGACAGTGGGTAAGTTTATTTATTTAATAATGGTAATTTTAGTCTGTATATTCTTACTAGTCATCTGAGCCATCAACATTTATTTTCCTTACCTACTAAGGCAAAAAGGAATATTTTGTCTTAAATATTATTGTCTTAAATATTTATGATATTTCTTAATCTGTTTCAGGTACCCTGAACATTGTGGTTGGTTTTGTTTTGTTTTCACTTCTTGATGCAGCAAACCAAAGTTTTTTGTGGAATATTAAAAATACCAAACTATTCATAGTGCCTGTAAATTAAGTTAACCCTGCTAATGTGCTGGTTACTTGTTTTCTCCCTTTTAGTAGCAGATTTATTTGAAAGAAACTTTCCTCGTAATATATAAATATAGATTACATTCTTGAATCTTGCAACTGCAAATATTCAGTTGAAAATTAAGGAGTAATTAACTGAAGTATCTCTTTGTAATATTTTTAATATTGGTTGTTTTGCTCTCTTACTTTAGGCAAGTGATACAGGATCTAATGCAATCAAAATTCTATATACAAAATCAATACCCATGACCAGAATCCAAAAATTATTTAATAAATTAAGGTTATTGCAGAATAAGAAAAGGACTTCAGAACTTAAAGGACTCCTCAATATCTCTATATTGGCATATTTAAACCCTCTAACTGCTAGATATTTGAAGTTCAGACAAGTCATTTATTGTTGTTTGTTAGTACATATACTGTCCTTTATTAAAGAACTGCATGTATGTATCGTCTGGCTTTTTTCTTAATAAAAGAGTGAAATAATTTTGATCTCTGATAAGACCACAAATACATGGAACACTTCCTTTTACAGCAGGGGGTGGTAAAAAATTTCTACTTTCATATCTTAATGGATAATTTCTAGAAGGCACAGGTTGTTTTCTACTTTCAAAATGAAGAAAGAAGCATCACATTTCTTTCTGTGATGAGTGTGACTGACATCATGCATACTATGCAATTGCTTAGTTTTGTTCTCACAAACTTCTGATTTTGAGAAAATACATTTCCTACCAAGTTTATTTCTGCTACTGCTATTTGACTTTATTAAAACATGTACTTTTTTAAATTTAAAAAAATAATTTTAGAAATCTCAGTATGGCTGTCTATTTTGAATGATCAGTAAGAAAACAAATTGTACTATTTTCACCTTCTTATGCATATGAGTCATGATCATGACTTGCTCATGGTTAGACAAGGCAAATGATAAATGTAACACATTTGATGTTCAGTTGCTGCACATCACACTACTTCACAGGGTAGTCTGGCAGAATATGTGCTACAGAAGCACTCCAATGTGGCAGTGTTGCCTGTGTGAAGAAAATGTTAAATTTAGCTTTTTTATTTTAAAAGGCTGCTTATGTCACTCTGCAGATATACAAAGATGTGAAGAAAGTAGAAAAAATGCTCAGAAAGTAACATCTGTTTGGGAAGCTTCCCTAACTACAATGAACTGTTGTGTCATTTATTAATGGCTTCAGAAACCAAGATTTCGAGAGGATTCATAACATTGCTCAAAAATTCTCTGCTTTCTGAGTGTCCATCTGGTCTTTATAGAAAGATCTTATTTTGGGCTTCCTTTGTCTCTTTTGTTTCAAGTGCAGTGATAAAGTAACTGAGATGAGGTTATAATGTCGGAAGCAAAGGGAAATTAATTTTTTTTTTTAATTAATTTGGATTACAAAAACATTTTCCTATAAAATTTCAGGAATTTACCCTGAGCATTAGGGTTAATGCCAAAGAATTCCATATGTCAACTGTACATCTTACCTCAAATATAGTGCTTCAGTAGGTGATTAAGCACAATGGCAAAGCATATGTTGATGCAGCAATGCAGAGGAAAGCCTGCCACCTCATGAATTACTGGAATAAGAACAGATTTCAAAGTCTTCTTTAAGAACACATTTACCTTAATCTGATTGTTTCAGTTCACTAAGTCCTTCGCTAACTGGGACTTGAGGCACTGTGAATGAAGATGGGTTGCATGTACTGAGAATTACTGATTCCAGATGCTGTATTTCTTGCAGTCATGTATTTTAAATGAAATATAGCTTCATAGTCTTAAATCAAGTTGCATATTTCACAGTAATCAAAAAAGCAGCATTTCCTAGTTGGAGGATCACACTTGGATTTTTACCTTTGTTAAGGATTTGCTGAACCAATAGCATAAGCTAGGAAATGAATGTTGCTATTATGATTTCAATGGGAAAGTTAAAAATTGGTTAAATATCTACCATAGAATAGTGCTGTTTCTCAAAGACTAACATTATTTAACTTCATCCTGCAACATTGTTTATGCCATCTCACCTAAGCTTCTTTTCTGATAACGTTCTGTAAATTTTTAGTATTTTTGAGGATGCTAGTGCTGTATCCATGCAGAAAATATTGTGAATGGCCAGCATTGGAAGTGAAAGGAAAAACATGTGGTACTGTGCTTCACAGCAAGAGAAGCTTCTGCCTCTTGCATTGCACAGCACTTACATCTACTCACCTTGCACCAGTTAACAATAGAATTTTTACAAGTTACCTCCTGATTCCTGTAATCAACAAAATATTTTGAAATTTATCATATATTTTTCCTGTTGTATTGCTGAAAATTTTGCCTGATGGATGAAATTTGTCAGCAGCTTTGCATGTATGATTTTTTCATAAACAGTGTTCACAGTGACAGTTGAGCTTAGCTCTCTTGAGCCCCTAAAAATTTCTGTTGCAAATTTCAAAATAAACTAGAAGTTGTTTAAGAACCCTGTAGTAAAGCTTATAAGAATAAAACACCGTAGCACAATATACCACTTACCACAATGTAATTTGTATTTAAACATATATTATTTGCATTACTGAAGAGTCAAACAAGGTTTGCTAGCTTTTTTGTCTTCAGCTCTGAGCTTCTCATACTCATTGGCTTGAAATTTAAATCTGAATTTGAGCTTCCTGTTAATCTCAATATTCTGATGACATCAGCTTTAATTTTATGATGAAGATGTTTAACTAACCTTTGGTTGTAGTTTTTTGCCAGTTTAAAAATCATGCATATACACAAATTTGGTAGAATTAACAGGATTGATTAGATGTTAGTATTTAGAATTATTTCTGCATTTCATAACAGGGGAAAAATTGTCATGGTGGGCTTAATGGTGGTGTACATCTGGAAAAAGGGAAATAGTCAAAGTAACAGCTCACCGATTACTATATTTGGCTTCAGTCAGCTTAATTCACTGTGTTTTTTTCTGAGTTTTCTGTGGAAGAGGAAGTCTTGCATGGCTGTGCAGCAGCTGAAGGCTTTTCATGTTCTGTAGGTTCTAATGAACTCAAAGATTAGTGCAAACTGCATTTATATTTCCTGGCTGACACTGAATCAAAACCTGCTGGTTGACTTCCTGATGATATCTGATGCAAAAAAGCAGAGCTTGGGAGTCATCTTGTGTTTAAACAATCATTCCCTACCCTGAGCATGCTGGGAATGGTGCTGTTAATCCTCAAAGAGTTACCCCTGAAATAACAGCAAAATGTGGAGACCTTAATGCATAAATTTCTGCTTAAGCACAGCCTGTTCTCTTTTTTACTTCCTTCAGATAAATCTAGGTCTTGTGACCAGGAGTGCATAAATAAATTAGCAAAATGAATTGTGTGCTTGTAGCATGCACATATTATTTAGCATGTGTCCCGAAATCATGCATTCCCTCCACCATCCCAAACCCTCCAATGATTTCATGAAGAAAGCTAAGTTTGAGGCCAGTATATGAACTTGCTTACTGACACAGACCTCAGAAAATGAGTCATTAGGCACCTGATAAGAAACATTGAATGTTGGGTTATGTTTCAAATTCAGTTGTCTTTCTTGACATCCCTATCAGCTTAGTATAAACTGCCTGAAATTGTTATTTGAAAACAGTTGCCTAAAGATATTGTTTTCAGGACTCAGCAAAAATGATTCACTAAAAGACAGTCATAAATGATAGTTCACAACTTTAACCTTTTTTAATCTTTTTTGCTCCTTATGTTTCCAGGGAGTGTCACTTCCACCAGTCATATACCAATTTTGAAGGGATGTGCCTGATTCTCCAGTCATGCTGTGATACAGAGGAAATATTTTTTTGCAAGTAGACTATGAAAAGAAAACATTAAGGATATTTTATTCAGGCTAGGAATTAAACTATGAAAAGTTTTAGGCTCTTTATGAGCCTAAAATTTTAACTACCATGTTATGAATTTGGAGATCTTCAGTGTCCTAGAGTTAATTCTCATTCTTAAAATATAACTTTTAATCTGACTAAATGGTTTTGTTTGTATAGACACATATGAATGGGATAGAATGTGTGGCTTTTATGACCAGAGGTCAGGATGAGTTCAACAGAGGGTTGAGGTAAGTGTGGCTTTTGAGAAATCAGTGAAAATAATTATGGTTGTCCTATAACATTTAAAGTTTTAAGAAATGCTTAAGCAGTCATCAGCCCTGTTTGAGATCCTGTTGTGGTAGAATAAAATATAAGGTTACATTTTTCAAATAAGTGTCAGCTGATAGCCTGCACGGTCAGGTGAAACTTTGTGCCCTTGTAAGGAAAATTGAGTCTCCTATTTAAAAGATTTCTGTTACAACAGAAACAGTATTAATATGCCTCCAGTCAAATTAGCCAACAAGAAATAATTAACATTGGAATGCTTCCACTCTCTAAAAATTCTTGAAACAGTTTTTTCAATAATAGAGGAAGAGAATAATTCAAAGCTTCAAGGTATGCAGCACTAAATTACAGGAATGAGATGGAGTTTCATCTGCAAGTTTTTCTTAAAATTGGTAGTTCCCAAGGGATTGCCTCTTCTACCTAAGTGGGTTAACACTTGGGGATAATAACCAGAATGCATTTAAGATGCTCAAGTATCTGAAACACAACTTTAATTTATACTCTAAGGCCTTGTAACCTCAAATACTGGAGGGAGTATAAATATATGTGCATATGTATATTTGAGATATCTATATCTGTATCTATATATATTAAAAGGAGGAAAATCAAATTCCTATGGAGAAACCACAGCTGTATCTGGTGAAGTTGTTCTCATTCATGTCTCTAAGGACATGTACCAAGGTCTAGAGAGCTGCAAATGCTCTTTTACAAATCTCATCCAGAGAGATCTCTAAGTGTGATAGACCACACTTCTAACTATCCTGTAAAGTTATCACTTCTTGTAGTTTGGTGGTATTCTTACTTTATCCCAGTAAAAGCAGGATTAATTTATTATGGTTGTGAGGGCTTTCATTACTTTCAGATTATAATTTATGATTCTATTTCAACTATCAAAACAAATTTCAGACGTGTAATTTAATGCTTGTGACCCCTATGCTGAAGAGTTTCTGCTATTGTAAACCATCTCTAGGCAAGTTCATATTAGCACAATCTACAGCAACAGGTTTTAATTTTGAGTAGTTCGCTTTGTTATACCAATAACACGACTCCTTTATTTTGCCTGAACCTCTGCAATTAAAAGGATATTTGAGAGGTTTGTTCTGAAAATGTCACCTTACTTCATGACTGGCTCAGGTGCTCTTTCATCAATCTGTGATTTTATCATTACAGGTTGATTTTCAGTTTAACAGTGAGTTTCCTTTTTGTCTATAACTGTTTTATGGTTCTGTCTTGGAGCTTAAAAACATTTTATGGACTCATTTTTGAAAACAACACATCTAAAAATCAAAAAGAGTACTCCAACAGACATACCTGTCACAGGGGTGGATGTTTCTGAGCATGCTCAATGGTCTAATTCAAAGGTAGGAGTGAAGTAGGAAGGTGCAATTAGGTTAGGTGCTGGGTTCTGGAGCTCAGACTGAAATGGCTCATTTGAGTTATGAGATAGATACAGATACTAAAGAACCTAAAAGCAGGAGAAAAACAGAAAAGAGAGCCATCCCTGTCAGGGGTGATATAAATGGCAGAGTCTCTGTTTTGGTCCATTCAAGAAATGGCATAGTCCAAGTTTCTGCAAGAATTCATTCTATGATGAACTTTGTCCTTTATTAGTGAGGAAAAGAGGGGAGAAAGAAAAAAAATCTACTGTTACACCTCTTTATCTGTTCCTTGACAAATAACCTTCTAAAGAGGTTGATGGAGGAGGATTCCTGTCTCTGACCTGAAATATGCACCCTACCTGATCCACTGTTCACTGGATTTCTGGAGCTGATTTCAGCAGCTGATTTGGATTTTTTTTATCTATCCACATTTTGACAGTGTAGCTTTGACTCTAACCAAGTCTGAAAGTTTGTTTTTCAGGCAAGATTATATACATTCCTTGGGGGTTATTAATATTTTACTTTAGTACCTACTTGAGTCAGCTAAATTAGCTGCCTGTTCTCCTACTATTAATGGAGACAGTAGAGCTTAAGGTGATTTTCAAAATATCAGTCTAACTTAGACTCTGTGAATACCCTCCTCTGGTGCTTTATCTTATACCTATTGGTACAGACCAAACTTAAAATACTGGTATAGAAACCCCCTCATCCTTCATTTCTACAGTAGCTCTCTCAATATTTTCTTAAAAAATGAAGTTTACAACATCTGTTTCTATATGCACATAGTAAAATGATTGTGACTGTCAGTGGCACAAAATTCAGTAGTTTATTCTAATACCTGCTTCACTGTCCATACTTTTAATAATCTTGAAATTGTTACTTCATTAAATTCATTCTTTGATGCAATAAAATATAGTCATTAGCGAGACTCAGGCTCATTCTAAGGATTTGTTTTTGTAGGTCTAAAAGGGAGACACCAGTATGGAAAACTTTGACCCTTGATGAGTCAATCTAAACTTAAATATTGTATTAGCTTACAATGTATTTTATGCAAATTTATTTTTTTGAAAACTGATTCATTATAAATTTGCCCAACCTACTTTCTAATCTTGATGGATATATTCTAATTAGGAAAATTGACTTGTATCCCAAGTGACATAAATTAAAAACTTAAGGAAAAATACACACCTAATTGACTGGTGACATGCTGAGGATATTTGGTTTGCAGATGAAAGCGTTCATAGATATTATTTGGCAAAAAGCTATGTGAAAATATCTTATTTTTTTGGATTGTATTTTGCCCTGTAAAGTTATAATTTTTTAAAAATATTATTAGTAGCAAAATCAATCAAAGCATTAGGTTGTAGTTTCTGTTTCCTTATATGCTGTTTGTTATAAAATTGTCTCTGACATACACCACAAAATATTTCCTGTTGATTTATGTAATTTCATAGACATAGTTTCATCAGAGCCTTGTGAGCCTGCAGATACCACTGTTTGCTTAATATATGACAAGCACAATTCAAAATTTGAAACCCTCTAGGCTCACCAGGCCCATTTCCATAATCCTTAACTGGGAAAAGTCTTGAGAGTTTTGAAATATCATGCTGAAATTGAGCTCCAGGATTGGCAACACTAACTACCAAAACTCCCGGTGTAAGCCCACAAACAATAACACGTGCACCCTCTGTGCTACCCCTTCCCAATATGTGGCAATGGTCAAGAAAACATGCAGCTACAGCACAGTTAGACTTTTGAAGTTAATTTAAAATCATAAAATTATAAAACTTTGGGTTAATTTCATTTGCAAAAAAACATGATAATAAACTCTTATTTTTTAATAACATTTCTGAAGAAAAATAATGGTTTTCTATTTCTGCTCAAATAATAATTTATGTTATTTTTTCCTTAACTATCTGATGGGAATTGATTAATATACAAAGGCACTTGTGGTTTTTCAAATTATTCAGTAAGAGCAGGGTTATGACCAGTAATTCATCATTTTCCTCTTCATCCATTTCAGCTGCTCTTCTGAATTCTGCACAGTACTGGAGGGTCATATAAGTGGCTCCAAGTCACAGTAATATGTTACATTATAAGAAACATAGTGCCATAAACCTTCATGTTTTTCTACATTTTTGTCTTTTCCAAATTTTTGGAAGGTTCTTCTGCTCATCGTGCCACTAATTTTCACAGCAGCTTTCTTAGTAGCTATGGGCTTAAGAATAACTTAAAATACAAAAACCGAGAATGGTTGAATGGAACACAGGCAGAGCATGAAACAGTTTACACTGGTTTTGTGCTATTTTGCATTTTCTCTTGATTTAGATTTATCTCAGAACAGTGATGGCATATGTTGAATAAGTGGGAGAGCAGCTTGGGAAGATATATGTTTATTTAAAAGTGCTTTCTTCAAGGCACAGATAATTCAATTTGTTTTTAGAAAGGAAAGAAATGTTGTTTATCTTCCGAACCTCAGCTGGGCAAATATTTACTAGGCAGTGTGTGCTAAAACAGTATCAAAGTACACATTTGAACAGTGAGCTCCAAGGTGGGAAAGCTGTTGGCAAAACCTAATTTTGGAGGTTTCAAGGTTGTTTTTGGAAGCACTCCCCAGATTATTATTTAATGTAGTGAAGTAAATGTTACATAAAATGATAAATCTGTTGTCTTAAGCACCCCATAAAACATAAAACCAAACTAATAAGGAAAGAATTCAGTGAGTTCATATTGCATTTAGGTGCATTAGGGTGACAATTTGTTAATAGCATTTTGAAAATATTTTAAAAATAACTTTGGGTGAGTCTTCCTTTAAGTATATTGTAATATTCTGCTTGCCATGTTTTTTGTACCATTTTCTTTTATTTCCACACATAGATTGGCACACATATGCTAGCTACAGTAGCATGTAATTTTTAAGTGTTTTTTGAAGTTGCACTGAAATTTCTTCAGCAGCTGGAACATTTCTAGATGTAGAAATGTGTCTTTACATCTATGAAGAAAAATAGTAATAAAGTAGGTAAGATACACAAAATTCTGCTGCAATGATGAAAGAAATGCAGATGAGAAAGATGGTTTAAGATTTCTTTTCCTAATAGATCTAAGTTAACAATATTACCCATAACACCACAATTGAATTAGTATATTGAAATCTTGATAATAATTCCTAAGTATGAGTGAAAGACTTACTGCAAAAAGGATGCTAAAACTTAATTTCTCCTTATTCCTATGGAGAAATCAAATACTTGTTCAGAGTATGAGAATGAAAGATGAAGTCTGGTATACAGAGGATGTTTACCAGTTGTTGTTTTTTTGTTTGTTTGTTTTCCTGATTTTTGCAGTTCTGTTGGTTTGGGTTTTTAAATTTTTTTGTAATTGCCATTAGGCAAACCGCTAGCCACTTCTCCATAAACATCTGTGGTTTTTACTGGAGTTTTTTACCAAATCTGAGATTAGAAAGCAACTGAAAAAATTGCATGATATAAAAGAAATACTAAGGTGAAATGCCAGTGGTCTCTCTGCTACAGGTCTCTAATATTTGGTTTTGATGTGCTTCCTCTCTGACTTACTGAGTGTAAATCACTCTACCAAGAAATTGTAACTTAATCACTGCAAATAAATGTGATTTTCTTTTCTACAGGATTTGAATTTTTGATTAATACTTCTTACATCTGTGGTTCCAAAAACTTTTTCAAACACTAAAAAGACATCTCCCTCCAGACAGGTACACTACAAAAAGTTACAGATCGATGCTAAAAGAAATTCAAAATCACATCTCTTCTATATCTTTGACATACTATACTTCTGTGTGCTGACTGTTTAATGCAAACCAAATAAAATATATTAATACTCCCAACTGGTTAATATGTGAGCCTTTCCTCACTGATCTCTTATTAACACTGCTTAGCTTAGCTAAACAAATGGTAGTATGTGTATTGTTGGTGAGCTTGCCTTCTTACATTTATAATACAAATTTATAATAGAAGCAATATCATATAGTATTTAAATCTGACATTAAATGTTTGCCCTAGATGGTCTTTCTTTTATTTAAGTGCCATTACTTTTATGTAGTCCATTTTCATTGCATTTAGTCACATTTTAGTAATAATGTTTGCATGATTTACCAGGAAAATGCAATCTTTGCCCTGAATGGCACAGTGCAAGAAAAAATGGAAGCTGTTAAGAGCCTAAATGGCAAAAAAGTATTATTGACCTATGCTGGCAGCCATGTGTTTCAATTATTTTCAAGAATCCATTTGTCAAATAAGTGAAGCAATGTGGGACGTCAAGTTCAGGCTGGGGTTAGTGCCTTTCTACAGCTGATATGATATATCTTCTGTAGCCATTTAATTGAATTATCCAATTTATTTTTCAAGCAACAATGCTCTACCAAGAGCCATGATATTAAACAATTAAGTACTAGTTTAAAAGTCTGCATTTTGTGTAGTTCATCATTTCTCTGCAGCAGACAGTTGGCCTAGGGCTGTGCTGCATTCTGGTACAGTAAAAGCTTAGTGTCTCAGAGAGCACCCATCCTGACCCAAATAGCCAAATTTTGAGACCAGTACACATGGAGAATGTGCATGTCCTTTGCCTGGCGAGTACTGTAAAAGCTGTATTCTTAATTTCTGAGGATATTATTAATTTGTATGCTTCAAGGACTTCTGGATTTCTGGTTTGAGACTAGAAATTCAGAAAAGGGACAAAACTAAGAAATTATGAGAAAAATACTAAGGGAAAGAGTGGGCTAGTTTGCAAAACTTCTTTAAATTTTTGCGCAGTAAAAATCACCTTGATCAAATAGTTTGGGATTTCTGCTTTCCGTTTTTTTTTTTTTTTAATTTTTTATTGCAAATTTTTTGTCTGTAGTGCAGAGAAGAGAAGGAAGGAGTTGTTTAGCTGGGTACTCATATAGTGTAGTAGTCTGCATCCATATTCTTCCACAAATATTTAAAATACTTTCACCAGTTTTACTAAAAAATAAGTTTATTTCCAGGTGTTAGTAGAAATTAATGTAAATATTTTTTTAAATCTTAGATGTTTTCTTTTGTTGTATATATATGGATATATATTTTTATATGAGAAGAATAATTACTGAAACAGAGGGAACAGTAACGACTCTTTTTTTTTTTCAATTAACATTCAACAATTAAATTTTAATATGATCAGGGAATTGTTCAGAGACTTTTGTATGGGATACTGCACCTTTAATTATCTGCCCTCTGGTGCCAAGCCTTTTCTTTGAGTGCTTCCATAAAAGCTTATTGCAGCTAGTTATTGAGCAAATTAGTACTTGAGTTTTGGTGAAAAATGTCTTTATTAGTCCTAAAACCAGAGTCCCTGTGCATTCCCAGAAGGCGTGATTTTGTTTGATGAATAAATCTAGTAATTATCCTGCTGTTAGGGCTGTACTGCAAATGTCATAAGCAGATAAACAGAAGGAGTAAGCCTTCCGTAAATTCTCTAATTATCTGTGTTGGGTTACTTATTGCCTGCAGATGATTTATGAGCATATTGATATATCCTTAAGTATTTTCATTTGAGTTCACGGATGCAAATAATTAAGGCAGTAGTAATTTGCAAAAGAAAGTGGCAGGTCAGGGTCATCTCATAAAACTTGTGCTCATGTTCATGCCATGGGAGAAATAGGTATTAGCACTTTGACTAGGCTTCCTCCTTTGACATCTTTAGCATTCCCTTTTGGGATTTTTGTATAATTCCCAATCTTGCGTAAATGTGTCTTAGACCTCATTTTGCTTAGATACCATGAGGTCAAAATTGAGATGATTGTCAGATTTATTTCCAATACCCAAAATGTATATTAACCTGGAGAGCCACATTGGAAAGTGTTGAAGATGGTGATTTTCTTCGTCTTACTATTGTTTAAATGTTGGGTTCATGCTTTTGCACCATATTATATTAAATCCTATTATATCCCTGGTGCAGTCAGTATGGATGATATAAAGATTTCACCTTTCTTTCTCAGAGAAGCACAAAGAATGTAGAGAACCCTTTCTGTAGAAGCATACACGAATACAAATTTTTATATAACCAAAGCCTCTCTGTGTGTTGCAGGAGGAAGATAATTTTCTCCATTTCAGCTGTTAAGGGAAATTTCTGCTGAATACTCAAGATACAGAGAGTTTGCTTCTAGTAGTAAAAAGCAGCTGAGTGAAACTACTGAAAAGTTTGTGCTAGGCAATGTGTATGAGGTATCATTACCTTATTTCTAGCTGCATCTGGGATTTGTGTATTGATATTTGCGCTTATTTCTCTTGTCACATGCCTATTCATCTATCGGCCTAGTAGTAGACAAACTTTGGCCTAATGTGTTACATATTTTTTGGGTGATAATTTTAGTTTTACTTAAAAGTTGCAGTGGAACCAGCATGATTTATGGGCTTAGGAATAAAAATAACATAACTATGGCAAAAATGGGTGTTTAGAACTGTTGCAATCACTTTTGCTCAAGGATGATTCAAAGAGTGCTCTTCATCTCTTGTAATAACAATTTTAGTTTAATTTTGCTTTAGGAAGTATATTTGAGCAGGCTTTAACATGGGGAGCAGAGAGAACTGACATTTACAATTTCTATTGATATATCAAATATTTAATCTTCCAGATGTTATCCCATCATAATAACTTACTTTAGCAGAACTCATTTTTAGAAAACACAGTAATTGCATGAAGCTGTATCATACTGAAATGATACAATAGCAAGTTTAGCTGAATGTTTTTCTCAATTTTTTAAAACTGATGCACTGAAATATGCCCCAGGAATTACAGTAGTGGTTATGATGCTGTTTGATATGTTGCCCCATATGTTTAGTTATATAAATATGACTAAAAGAATAGTACTAGTTCTTTTCATACAACTCTGTTGTATGGTTATCTGATTTTTGATTTGTTTTTAGAGGTGCAGAAATGGGATGGTATTGATCTACTTGGCACACATAAAATGTGTGTGGGAGTAAAATGAGAATAGTAATACTGCTTTAAGATTATTACTAGTCTAGAAAAGTCTCGTCTAGAAAACCTGACCTTTCTGATCATTTCTTCTGGGCATAATAAACTTAGATGTCACTTTAAGTATTGTTGCATAACAATATAGGGATTGGACAGAATTGTAGTCTTTCTTTCCTAACACCTGCATACCATGGATCTGTTATCTTATGGACAAGAGTTGTTGTGTAATTAGAACATTCTCTTTTAACTGAGTTTTCTTCTCAGTCGGGCCTTACTGCACCCCATTTTTTTTTTTTTTTTTTTTTTGGAAATATTAACTGCTTCTACCCAGAGTCACAATATGTTTGTAAGAAAAAAAGATGGTTTATTGAAAAGACCAGAAGAATCAATGATTTTCAGAAAGACCATTAACAGTTAGGGTTAAATACTGAAAATCTGTCTAGCTACTTCTAATCAGCTAAACCTCACATGCCATCAGATATGGATCAAAACTTTTCATAACTCATGTTGCAGATAATCTGTCCATATAGACAAATCTGGTTCCCTTGGGAACATCTGACATAAATTATTCTTATTGCTATTTTTAATTTAGAATATCATGGTGATGTTTAGATTTTTTTTTTACTTCTCCCTGCATAGTAATATTAGTAATATGGCAGCCAGCACTAACTAGAACATGTGCCATAATTAGTGTACAGTGCTTTTAGGACTTTGGGAGAATTTTATTTAAATAACCAATCAAATATTTTAATCAATTTGGTGCAGCTCCCATTATGTTCTTATTCTGTCCTGCAAATTAATGTTGTTTACTGCTGCCGATGTTTATACAAACCTTCTTTTGGGGTACATGTTTGTGAACATGCTTGTAAACTGAAACCAAATTTCCATCCATGTTCTATGAGAGCTTTTTTTGGTCAATAATAGAAACAAAAAAATGTGATATCTGACAAATGACTGTATTTATGGAAAATCAAATATGAAGCTTAATATTTAAAACAATCTGTTAATAAGAGTTTGTAATACTTTTGAGATACCTATTCAAATAAATAAAAGGTTCAAGTATAGCATGAACTGATAAGGGGTGAATGTGATCATAACATTAGTCCGAATTAGTTGCTGGAAATAATTACTGGGATCTATTTTACTTATTGTAGTGTGTATGTAGTAAGTCCTTCATAGCACCTTGAAAACATCCATGATCACCTCATTTGCTGTCAACAACTTTTTAAACTACTGCCTGGTTCACAGTGAAGAAATGTGCATTAAGACAAAAATCCTCTTCCTAATGAGTGCCTTATTTGTGGATGAAGGAGGAATGGAAGCTACAACAATCAGAGGTTTTATAATTTCTGGTGGTTTATGTAACAGTTAAAGTCTGACAGCCATGAAGCCAAAAAAAATATGCTGCATTATGGAGCTGTTAATTGGTCTCTGTCACTGTTTTTTATCAGGCATTATATGAAAGCTAGCCCAGATGAGTGGCTTTTTACTTTTACAAGAATTAATAATACTTGGCTGTTCTGACTAAAATTAGTCTCATAAAGGTCAGATAGATATTCTAAAATGTCCCTCCTGGCTTAAGCAGAGGGTGCTGACAATTTACTTGTCAGAAAACTATAAATATCCAGGTTCTGTGTTTTTAATATCTAATTAATAAGTTATATATTAAATATATCCAGAAGAAAATCCTGAAAAAAATAGTTGTAACCATATTTAATTATAATATTGGTAGCATTTATTACTCTGTACCATTCAGAACTGTTTCATTCAAAATCTGTGCATCAAATATGGGAACAGGAATTATGCATTAATAGGTCAGTTTACACAGGGGGTTTCTTAAATTCATATGTTCAGTTTTGAATTTTCATCATAAATTCTTACCAATTTCTTTTTATATTGGTATAAATCCTTTAAGACGTAGGGTTTATATATATTTGTATATATATTAGTGTATTTGATTTTAAAATCAATGAGTATAATTGAGTCCACTTTACTTCAGGACTTATTATATACCGACTGTTTATTTGCATTTAATAAGCTTAGATACTAGGGGGAAAATCAGTAAAAAAAGATTACACCACAGATAATTAATAAAAATCAATTAGTTTGTTAATGAGTACTCTGCCATTACCCAAGGTAGCAGAAACCAGCTTGGGAAAAAAGCAACATCACTGAATAAGACATTTTAGATGCCTGAGATCTGCTGAGAATTTCAAAGGAAATTATTATAAGAGACAGCACTACTTGGGTTAAATCTGGCTAAATTTCCTCTTGAGATTGCAGGTCCTCTTGCTAATAAATCTACTAAAAAAGTGATTCACCTTTAGTGTGTGCTATAAACCATCTTTTGATGCCTTAAGTACATTGCTCACTGCCCCGTATTAAAAACAAACCCCATAGTTGTAAATGTCAATGACTAAGATTGTTAGAGCTCTTGCATCTCCTTGCTTTAGTGTAAAATCTGGAAACACCCATTACCTCTTAGATGACTTTAGGATAACATTTTGCAATCAGATATATAAATGGCATAAAGTCAAACATGATCTGGCAGCGAAATGCAAAATGCTTTCAAAATGTCCTTGGAATAAAATGGAAAAGTTCAATGGCAATGCTTATTCGTTTGTAAGTATATTTCTGTAACAAAATCTATAATGTTTTCTATCGCCTTCCTTTTACTTTGTCTCTCCATTGGTAGGCCATGGTAAATTTAATTGAACTCTATACAGAACTCAAAATAAAATTATAATCTATACACACACTGTCAGCCATATAATTTATTTATTTATTTTATTTTCCTTTTCTTTTTGGGTGGATATATCTGGGAAGGTATCTCTACAGTAAGAGAGAAGAAGGTGCTTGGATCTGGAATCATTGTATACAATCCAAAACTTGTTTTTTTTTTCAGGAAGCAATAGAAGATAACTATGTGTACAAGGTTAAAGTATTGATCTCACCAGAAGTAAAACTTTTTGTATTGATCAAGAGAGACATACAACAGAAAAAGAGAATTCCTCATTTTTAAAATAGTTGCAGATGATTAAAAACTATTGCTTCAAAAATATTTTCTCTGTGAGAGAACTTCTGTTGATATATACAGTAAAGGTACAAGACAGCTAAGTATAGTATTTTAATGTTACTGTCGTGATACAGTATCTATATATTTCTTATTTAAAATACTTTCAAATATACGATTGTCATCCTGCTTTGGTAAATTTGGCATGGAGTTCACTATGAGCAAAGTGCACAGCAGGTAATCTGAATGACTTGAAGTCCTAAGGAATGACTCATAAAACTTAATTTGTTTCCAAAACATTGTGATTTTAAAGTTAGAGAGATAAATATCACTTGTTTTTGAACCATTGTAATGTTTAAACTTCTGGGTGGGTAGTCAAGAATAATTCTGTATACTGCAGACTGACTGATTTTCATTATTTATGTGTATGTTGGCATTCCTTTATTGATATTACAATATTTTAAATTTTTATTTGAGAATCTACTTTTTAGATAGTATGAATTACTTAATCCAATTAAATAGTACTTAAAAGAACTCTTTATTCTCTATTCTATATTCTATATAGAATATATTCTGTTCTATATTCTCTATTCTTTTTCTTAACTGTGTTATCTCAAATCTGATGATTTATTAAATACTGATTATTTATTTAATCTGATCTGATGATTTACTAAACACTAGGATTGATTATGTTGTTTTATATCACCATAAGTTATCTAAATGACCTTTTAAAAATTACTGTCTTTTTAATACATAAGCCTAATAGATAAAATACCAATGCCATAACTTCCTCATTAAACTGTTTGCCATCACAAGAATTTCCTCATTAAACTGTGTACCTATGACATCTAAATGCTGTCATAACGTAATCTTTGTATCAAGTTAGGGGTTCAGACAATGAGCAAACATTCTGAAAAAACAGAGCAGAAAATCTCCATATTTACATCATTATCCCAGTTGCCATATAAATCATCTTAGTTTTGAAGAACCTATGCTAAGCTTACTGCTTTTCACATATAACACTGTGCTGTGGAAGCAGCAGAGAGTTGTGAATGATGGCAATCTTGGGAGTACACTGTACCTTTAACATTCTTAGTGGCAGAGTTAAATTTTACATTTTTAACCTCCAGTTATATAGCAAGCAGTGGACTACAATGTGATTCTTTGCACTCATTAAACCTTGATTGCCTTTCCATCAACCAGAAGGAAAAGGTCCTTGGCATTTATTATATATTTATAACTATTTGGGGCCAGTGAGGTACAGCACCTTGTGTTATTAGATGTTGCCTTGTGTCATTAGATGTTGAAGTTTCAAGACATATCAAGTTGAGAGATGCCCAGCAGTAGAATGTGAGAGCATGTTTAATTTCAAAACTGAGACCATAGTTTGCCTGCCTAATTATATATGGCTTTTCAGACTTATGCAGACTTCTCAGTGGTCTGTGAGTGTTTGTCATACTTTCATGGTATTTGCATACATCATATAATATAATGCATCATATAAGGTAATAGCAGTTTTATATGGATAATATTATTCTTAATATACATATTTCATGCTTTATATTTTATATTAATATCCAAAGAAACCACTCCTCCTAACACTACAGATATTTGAAATAGAGGGTTTTGAGAAAATAGCATGTTACCAGCACTGCTCTATACATTCTGTCTCTCTGGCTATAGCATAGAGATTCAAAATATGTTCTGATTGTACATTATTCTTCATGTGTACAACTAAGCATGTTACAGAACTATTAAAAGAAGCACCATGGCAATTTGTCAATCAGAAGAGTTTGTTAAAATTAATTCTTTGATTTGGATTAAAAAAGTCATAGCAACCCTTTTGTAGCTGTGATAATCTCTGGAGGAAAAAGGAGCAACATTTTTAGAAAGAACTAATATCCTTAACTCCATGTCTTATTTAGGCAGTTGACACACTGCAAAAATTAATAACTTGGAATGTTAGCTCTCTTAGTCCTCCACCCCCTACAATATCATTCTGCCCAGCAAGCAATCATCTTATAACAGTGTCGTGGTTTGACACGGAAAAAGAATTTTTCTGGAAGGAAGAAGTCAATTTATACATTGACTAATTAAAGGTGCCTCTTGGCAGGGCATCCTTAAAAGGAAAAATCCTAAAAGCAGTCTGTCCATTCATACATTAGTAGTGAGAACACTGTGCATAGAAAGGAGAGGGTTACCACTGGAAAACTTTTTTTCTCCGGGCGGTGCCATGTAGTGACATAAAATCACAGGATGTGGCATCTGTGTTTCTTAAGGCATCTGTAGCACAAGAGAGACTCCTCTCTCCCTGCAGATAGACTGGGTGTTGATTATCTAGAGGGTGGAAACCTGATTGGGGTCCAGATTGTGTCTCACTGTAGTTTGTTAGAGTTGGGTAGTGGGAGGAAGAATGCTTTAGAAAGTTTTCATTTTGAATTGTGTGTGTTTCTTTCTTCTTTCCCCCCCCCCCCCCGCCCTCTTTCATAGTAGCATAGTAGTAGTAGTTTAATAAAGTTTTTTTTCCTGTTATTAAGCTTAAGCCTGCTTTGCTCTGTTCTCAATCACATTTCACAGCATTCAGTTGAGAAATTGCATTTTCATGAGGGGCACTGGCATTGTGCCAGTGTCAAACCATGACATTTTTGGTGGAGAATGCGGGCAAATCAAAAGATAAGATAGTGATAAAATGAAAACTGTGAAATGAGATCAAAAAAGATTAAGAGCAAAGCATGTGTTAGGTGGAAAGGTGAATTGGGGTAGAGGTTTTAGTGTATGATGCTGTTTTATGTGGAAGTGTGTTAAATGTAATTTTAGTAATGATTTTTGTAATCTGTGTTCTCAGAGGCAAAAGGTAGAGTGTCGTGGTTTGACACGGAAAAAGAATTTTTCCGGAAGGAAGAAGTCAATTTAGACATTGACCAATTAAAGGTGGACACGCCTCTGAGAACACAGAGGGGTTAAAAGCAGAATTCCCAGGAGAACTCGCTCTCTTGGGTTCTGGTCAGCGGTCAGTGCAGGACTCTCCCCTGCCCGGCCACGAGCTGGGTGGGGGAGGGGAGAAGCCATGTGGCCTTCAGAGGTAGGCCCAAGGGTAGAGGGGCTAGAACCCGGGCTGGCCCCCTGCAGATGGAAGGGTGGAGAAAATCTGAGATGTCTCCGTTCCCCCCAGAGTCTCTTTCTCTCCCAAGAGAGAAAAACAGACAGCGGTGGTTTTGCCAGCAGTTCACCGCAGGGAAGGAGAAGAGCGGGGGGGCCGCAAGGTGCCCAGCCGGGCTGTGGGAGCTGGAGCCTGGGCAGCGAGCCATCTCTGGGAGTTGGGACTTTTAACCCTTCCTGAGAAATGAAAGCTTTGTGAAATTTTTCTCCTCCTTAGTTTGAAAAAAGAGAAGAAGAGAGACAGCCTGGGACCTGGGATGTTAGAAAGAGAAATTCTAGGTAAGAGGAGATGATAGAGTGGCTGTTTGGCTAGACTTTTTCTTAGTAGCCACAAACTGAACTAATCTTCTCCTCCAAAGAGAAACTGTATTTTAAGAAGATGCTGGTGAGCCAAAGAGACCATACTTCAACTGGGAAAAGACAGAAGTGGAGCGAACAGAGAAAAGTTAGGGGGGTTTATGGTGGTGCCCCCTATCTTCAGAGAGGAAGAAGAGAAGAAGATCTCTGTTCGTAGATCCTCAGCCCTTGGAATAATGGAGTACCTTATACATTGAGGGTTTTTTACTCAATTTATGATGAAAAGATGTGGCTACATTTTCTGATGACTCTTTGTATGCTTACACTTAGAATGCAGCTTAATTTTCTTAGTGGTTTTCTTTTCTCACTCCACATTTAGAGCTTTTTAGAGATGGGTATTCCCTGGATGACCGATTCTGCTGGAAAGATGTGTATCTACCTTTAAAATGTTCTTAAACATTGCTGAATTGAAAGCCTGATGGCTACTACTGCTTTTCTCTGCTTCCCATCCCCTCACCCTCCATCCCTCATCCCACACCTCTCAGCACCCCACACTGCAAAAGAAAGTTAACAGCTAAATTTATCATCTTCTGGACAAATACTACCAAATGCAATCACATTCAGTTCAAGGTATGTCTTGAATAAATACTTCATCTTCCACTTTGGTAGATGATGATGAACACTATGTTTTCGCTGGGTTTGGGGCTGTGAATTTTTCAGTTCAGGAATCTTGTTGCTCCTACCATGAATTATTGACAGAAATCACTTTTCTGTGTGCAAGCAATATGTTAGAGTCAGAAGGTCACTTTGAACTAGGCTGCTTTAGAGCTGCAGAACAGGGAATTTTGGGGATTTCATGGGGAGAAGCCATGAGCTGTTATCTGCTTCTAGTGATGCCTTTTTCCTGGTCCTAAAATCATGAGCCAGACACAGTTAGAGTGATAAAAATGGGTTACCTTTAAAAGGATCCTTAGGTGCACAGTTCACCAGATGGAAAACACAGATGTACACACAGCATAATACATACACAATTTTTATCGATTTTGCAAACTGGCATATTTGACAATGTGACATATGTGGTAAGGTAATTCCCCTCCAGTTCAACCCTTTTAAATCCCACCTTCCTCTAGGTAGGAATTAAACTCTGTTTATGCAAATGTGTCTTGTAGTACTGTTTTCAGCCTTAGCTCCCAGGGAGAACCAAGATAGGATAGGAGCCTTGGACCCCCACTTTGGAGCCCCTGGAATGTGTTTTGTCTTTTGGCCTTTCAGGTTAGGGAAAAGTACTGGAGCTAACTATGAATACAAAAATAGCCTACAGAGCTACAAATATAAGTGTAAAGAATATAGGGAATATATACAAGAAAAATGGGTAAAAAACAATTTGGCATCACTAGTAGCTCACGCTCTGGATTTGCCCAAATTCTTCTTTTGGTTATTCAATTTCATTGTTTCTCTGAGGGTATAGTAAATCATTTCATTCAGATTTGTGTCTCTGGATATCTGCTAGCAATCTTTCATGCATCTCTGGTAGAGCTGGGACTGGAAGTGGGGAGAAGCAGTGGCACAAAATTAATTTCTGGTCATGTTTTGAGTGTCTAGGCAGAAAGACTGGAAGGTGATTTAAGAGGAAACTTATTTCAAATTATGGCCTCATAAGCTTTCATGCTCTTCAATATTCAAGCTGTAAAAACAGTGCACAAAATGTAAGACAACTAGTTTCTACCTATTGCTGCGTAAGTAGAATCTTTTTTATACCACATGATTTTCATTCAAACTAGTCTGCATTTTGCAAAAGAGGGATCACTGACTATGAACTCCTTTGGAGAACTGTGGATTTATATTTCAAAGGAAAAGTGTTAAAACAAAAAACTCATGCAGAATGTTAGTGGATGAAAGTTTGGAACCCTTCTCTGCAAAAAACAGTGATAGAATTTACTTTTCATCAGGTTTTTTACATCAGCCATCTGCTGTGTGTGTCTATTGGACAGGGAGTTTAGGGTATTAGTGGCAAACACAAAAATCATGGCTATGTTGGTCATTTTGTTTCAACCCAAAAACCCTATAGTGTGCCTAAAGAAAGACTGATCAAAAATTAAACACTCTATACTGTTAAATTAATTTTGATATCTAAAAAAGCTGTGCTGAATAGATTCCCAATTCTTTTTTCAGAGAATTCACTGAATTTTAATTACTTCACAGTACTTTGAACCTAGAATTCTGGTCAGCAGCATCTAATTAATAACTTCAGTCATTTTCCAGCTTGAAACAGATCATGTTGGCAATTTGTAATAAATTATGAGTATAATAATATTGTAAATTAATAATTATAAATATTATAAATTATAATACTATAAACAAATAAATTGGAAATAAAATATCCACAAGACATTGAGAAGAGCAACAATCCTTTTCATCTATTATTAGTAAACCATCTACTAGTTCTAGGACTAAAGTTTAACTCTTCCACTTCTTTTCATGTTTTCTTTTTCTAATTGCTCTGTATAATTCACTTTCTTTATCTCCATCCTTCACCTCAAACAGAGGATAAGCACCATCCTTAAAGAGTCTTGTGAATCTAAATATTACACGTCTGAAGTTCTGCGGTTCATATTATGTGCAGTTGTGTCCCAAGTCTCCAGTATAAAATCACATTTTTCCTTCTCTTATTTAGCAATGGCTTTTGAGGTTTTATTGAGAGATAGATTAGCATGTGCTTAAAGTAATAAGAATGCTCTACTGGCAGTCAGTGTGTTTTGGGCTGCCACTGTAATTCATCAAACATTGGATCTCTATCATATAAAGAATACAGGAGTAACAGAAATAGAAACATATTCTTTAATGAAGAGCAAAGCCATGCCTGAGCTAAGAAAAAACTATACTAGCATTTGTAGAATCTGACTTGAACAGAAATTGCTTATAGATTCTCCATCTGCCGGTGAGATTGCAAAAAATTCTGGTTGCGTGAATGTATTAAGATATAGCAGAAATTAAAATGAAACCTAGAAAAGGCAAAGGTAAAGTAAAGATCTTGCTATTAGGCCATTGCTTTGATCATAAGGTTTCAAATATATCTATCATCCTACATCTGTAAAGCTGTATTAAAAGGTTAATGAAGTTTTGTACCTTTTTGGACTTATTATAGCTAAATTGCTGTATCAGCAAATATAAGGAATTTAGCACTCTGCGATTTATCAGGAAATATATTGGTATTGTAAAAAGAGCAGAAAGTAATCAAATTTAGTTTCAAATATATCTTAACATATCTTTTAGAGTAACATGTTAAGATTGTTGCAAAGGGCTGCACAATACTCCGCATATTCCTGGGGACAAAATAGCTTATTTAAAAAAGAAACTTTTCTGTTTGGCAGCTGTACTGCTGTGATTTATGTATAACTTGTAGACCTTAGCAGCAAATGCTCATAATTTTAATGGTTTCAGCAAGACAACTGGCTTGCATCAGTCTTGTAGTGTGAGACTGTGCATATAACAGTGATACTGTCATGTGTTAAATGAGCATAGCTTGAAGTATTATTTTTTTAAAAATTGAAAGGTTGTGGCAGTAATAAAAAGGTTGAATGGTAATGTCTCTAATTGAACAGTAAGGCCTCTTTCCTATTAAGTCACTCTTTTATCTGTCTTTTTAATTATTGCATTATCATTTTGTACTGCAGTTCACAATGAAACGACCATTTGTGTTTAAGTGAAAGCTAATTATTAGGACTGAATTATTGTGCAGTTTATTGATCCCTGTGGTGGATTAAGGGCTTTAAGTTCGTCTAGACAGAATAGTTAGCAAAATGACAAAAGGAAACATATAAGACCCTTGGGAAGAATCCCCACGCTCCATAAGCAATTAATGCCTGCCAGGTAATGGAATTTAAGTTTATACTAAATCTAGCATTGCTTTGACATTTCGGCTGCCTTATAAACACATTAGTCTAATGAATTAAGACTTATGAATTGTGTTGATATACAAGTAGCAGCAGTTGCAAATGCTAAAAAAGATATTTTTAGCCCTCTATTGAAAAATGAATACTTTTTTTTAATTTGTTGAAAAATGAAATGTGTTCTGTGTAATGTTTATCTCTGTTCACCCTGCTCTCTGCTGATGGATGTTCATTAACAATTTACATTTCCCAAAGAACACTAATCTCTCTTATTCATGTGAACAGTATGTAGTGAAAAACCAAGGGGGAAAAAAAACAGCCCCCCCCAAAACAAAACAACAAACCAACCTCAAAGACAGTACTGCTGAGTAAGAAGCCAAACTGGCCATTCATCTCAGTTCAGTGCTGGGCAAGTTTTAAAGCCATCTATCATTATCTTGATGAAAAAGGCACAGCTTGAACTAAGTATACAGCCCTTTGTTATTTATAAGAACCTGTCTTTGAGTGGACTGTGAGGAGACAAGACAAAGTGGTTTTACTGGATCCTCTTTTCTTATACAACTTTTTTTTTGTAAGAGGTGTATTATAAAAGACTTTCCAGACAACACATCAGCTAGGAGAGCTCTTCAAGAAAACAGGATGGCTTATAACACATTGCAGTTCTAGGACTTTGTATTTATTTTACGTAATTTTTTCTAATAAATATATTTTTTGATTTTGTGCGTCAATTTTTTTTCCTCCTAAATGCATAAAGAGTGACATTTGGGAAGACTGGTAAAATAGGGCTCCCTGAGAAGAACATAAGGTCAAGACTCAGGGCATGTGTGCTCTGTCCTTGATTCTCTTTGTGACTTGCTCAGAACATTGGATAACTCAGGCTAGGGTGCATCTCTATTGCATGTTTTGTGTTTCTCCACATTTCAGAGAGGAATAATTGGTTAAAGAGAGAGCCAGGCTTTGTGGTGTCTCTCAAGACCTGGTATGCCATGTACCCAATAGGAATGTGGCTGGAGTGACTACCTGCATTTGTTCACGTGGGGAATGTGCTGCCTACTTGTATTCCCATTACTGCTGCCTTTTTCTTTTGACTTAATAGAACAAAGCTTTCCTGCCCAAGAGAAGCCTTCTGTTTTGCTCATGATTGTGTCATTAACTTGATGCTCATAAATTTTGAGATAAATTAATAAAAATTTTTGCTGCTGATTTTGGTAAACTAGAGGAGTTATATAATGTAATCATCATTTCAGATTATCTATTTCTGAAGGGGGAAAATAATAAAAGCTGTCTAAATAAGGAATTACTGTTCTGTCACCATGAGACAAAAAGGAAGAAATATATATTTTGCTTTATTCTGCAGTGTTTGCCTGAAAAGATTGGAAAAAACCCCAAACCAATATTAGAGAACTTTAAGAAAGAAAATGTCCACTAAATAATGACTTGATCAGCTATATCACAAGTAAGGAATAATTTGAAGAGAATGCTTTTAGGGAAGGGCCTATCCTTAGGTGTCTTTTCTTCAGAAACAAGTTGCAAAGGTATTGAACTGTTGGCTTCAAGTCCAGTCTGAATTAGACAAACTTATCCAACAGGAGAATTCTATAACATAGCTTATAATTACTCTGAACATTCTTTTCTTTGTAAAATTATTTTCCTTGTAGAATGATGTCTATGTTATTTTCTAATTTGTGGAGTAACTGAAGCATAACATAAAATTAATCCATATGCAATTCCTTAAGTCAGCAGTGGTTACCTCTTGTACAACTTTCATTCATTCCACCAAATTAACAGAAATTTTTTTTTTTTTTTTTTTTGTTGCCAGAAAAGACAGTTTGTTATATGGTTCGGCAAAAATTCTAGAAAGGAAAAAAGGAAATTATTGAGATGATTGCAGCTGTGTAAAACCTTGAGCAAGTTAATTTGTCTGTATATATCTTCTATCATGGAGGTATTTTGATTATTTTCCTCTTTGTTTGACATGAAAGCAAATGTAAAAAGTAAAGAAACTCCTAAATGTAGTGTACCTCATAAATGCTTGTAAAATACTTCCAGACTCAGATATTGCACCTGTTTAAACATCAGTAAAAGATCTCAAACATGATTACTGTTCCTGACATTATTCTGGTTTTCACTAACTTAATAACTGAGGAGGTCAATAGTGTCCTTGAATCTAGTGAGATGGTTATTTCAGCCTTTTTCCTCTGTGAGAAAAGAACATGCACTATTTAAATTAGTGTGCTGAATATGCCCTGTTTGCTAACTGTGCAACTGTGCAATGCCTTTCATCATTGAATCAGGTTCCTTGAATGAATATGATAGAAGACATGCAGGCTGATGGGCTTAGATTAGCAGTGAACCTAGTAATTGTCCGGAAATATATATTTAATTTATAAAAAGTCTTAAATCATAACATAATGATGGGGAGGCTTTTAAAAGAAAATGAAATACTAGTAATCACAAAATAATTGAGGATGTTGGAACTATTCTTTTTCCTGACAGTATAAAACTTTTTTACTATTTCTTTGATGCTATGTATAATTTTCATTATATTCACATATGTAAAATAAATTAAAATTAATTTTCATAGCAATTTTTCTAAAAAGCAGCTAAGTTCTAGAAATAGGGCAAAAAATGAAAATAATGCATTGAAATTTATCTTTTTGTAAGAAAAATATTTTACAGAAGTGATATAACATAGTATATGTTACTACATATAATGTATGTAATAATATATACATGTAATATGATCTGGCATAATAAAATTCAATTAAGGTTGGGGAGATTAAGGCTGGCTGTGTATTAAAAAAAAAATAACTGTCTGTCTCAAATTATGTTTTGGAATGTGCTTCCAACAGGTATTGTTGAAACCATGATACTTCTGTTATTTCTAATTCCACTGAGAAACATTATATTTGCAGGAGAAAATATTTGTTTTGTGTGCTGGTCCTGCCAATCTTATGTTTTCCATTTCTAATTTACCTATAAAGAAATATTTAAATATATTTCCCTAAATTTCAAATTCACTAAGGACTTTAAATTGGTATCACTATTATTTCTGTGAGCAGTGGAAGTTGATGAGTCTGATTTGATGTTCTAACAATAAAGCTTCTCCCAGGCCAAGACAACTGCTTTCTCTAATAAACTATAATCAGTTTCTTTCAATGGTTGACTTTTAAGCTATCTGATTTTAAAGTTTTTTTGCTGCACTGGATGTCAGCACAGGAGTGTGGTGAATGTAGACCCTTTTGTCTTGCTTAGTCTCTTAAGATGAATCACAGCTCATTTTTATATGAAGATGAAAGCTTTATACATTTTTATGTTTTGGTTTTCACTATGAAGACTGAGAAGCCTTTTGAGTTTTTTTCCCTTTAAACCTACAAATTTTCTGTCACTGTCATAACTACTTCTGTCCTTCTCAAACATCCTAATGAGTTTAAAAGTTTCCAAGACTCTTCAGTGCAGGAGTGCTTGTACCACATGTATTAGAGCTACTTTATAAGATAATTAAATACAGAACAAATGTTTTCAGTTTTGAACAAGCATGAAAATTCTCAGTTCCAATGTCTTCCTTGCTGCTCACTAAACCTTAAAAGAGGGGTTTATCCTGAAGTGTCTTCTGAGTTGTAATTATAGTAATAACTTTACAGCACATGGTCTTTTCATTATTCTTTTACTGAAAGTATTCTGACAATCTTCCTTCATCAGATTAGATGTTATACTCTTATGCTTAGGTCGCATTGCTTGGTATTTCAGGCAATAGAAGAGTTGATCTATTTATGGCATATATCAGATTCTTCCCATCTCAATGACTCTGCTGGGCTTTACAGTTCATTTAAAAACAGATTTCTCTGATTCACACAAAGAGTGAGTTTGACTGACTAAGCTATGAAATAACTTTAGTGTTTTCTTTTGGTTTCTGGTGTGAACATGACTTTAAGTACTCAAAGGTGATGTGAACTACTCCTCTGAATTTTTCTGCAGTGGTCATTCATATCCACAGAAATAGCATGTAGTAACTCCAAGAACCTTATGACCCAATCCACACTGACTAAAAAAGTCTTTTATTCTTCTGCTGCAAATCACTATGTCTTCCTTAAATTTTAGATGTTTCCAGCATAAACTATTTTAAAAAACAATGTTTAGATATAGACTTACATATTCTTTAATGAAAGAATCAGTGTATTACTTCCTTGGAAAAATAATTTTTCTATTTCAAATACTAAAGAAAAAGTTTGTAAGTGTGAATCTACTTTCTTTATAATTCTAGAGGGAAAAAAAATGGGGAAATATGAATTTGTTCACATTGCTAACTTCAGGTATCCTGAAACTTTGCAGAAAATAAGACTATGAAAGTTAAGGTGGTGAGCTATCTCTTAGAAAATAAAATACTAAAATCATACAGAACTCATATGAGTGTAGAAATTGTCTAATTCACTGTAACCTTTGTCTGCATTATTAACTAGTGTAAGATTATATTAGAAATAGACTGCTCTCTGCAAGAGCAGATAGGCATTAAATGATCATAGGACAGAAGCCTCAGATAGTATTTTGATAAACATTCCAAAGTCTGTTTGTAAAATCAAATCTTCTATGCACTTCATCCTGACTATTTTTCTCACTGGCTTTCCTCCCAGCACTTGACTTCTTCACAGGTTGAATTGCCAAGCTACCTGTGTCAGTCATAGGATGCTGTGAAGGAGTTCAGTTCTTCTATTATGTTAAGACAAGGAAATATGTATCTTACTTCATCAACCATATATGACACTCCACTGGTGTGAAGAGAAACAGCATAACTGAGAAATTGCCCATCACTTCTAAAAGTGCTATTAGTGTCTGACTTTGTAGTCACTTTTGTCTTGCAGACATACAACTTAAATTAACACTCCAAAGTAGATCTTTAAAAAGCCCTTAATGTGCTGTCAAGCCAAAAAGAGGTTTTTACTATACTACAAGTTTTAAATTATCCTATTTCAGACAAGCCAAGTCCAACTTGATGCTCTGAAGTTATTTCTGAAGTCTCAAGGAGCATTTTTTCCCAATTATATATGGAACTGAGTAATATGTGCTGGTTTCGTATTTGATCACATATGAAGACAATATACTGTCTTTCTTCATTCTCTTTTTTAAAGGGAAAATTAATTTTCCATAGCCTTCAAATAAAGTGCTACCTCTTCTTTCAAGTGAGAAAGAAATATTTTCTCCTTCTACATTTTTAAGAGTTCCACTTAAAGAATTCTTTTGTCATTTTTATTTTTTTGAAAGAGCCGAAATCTTGAAGTACATCTTATTTGTCACTGAATGTGCACAAATCACCTCAGATTCTAGGTATGAATCTGCCTACTTATTTCTGCTGCCTATCTGCATAGTTCTTAGTTCTTTATACCTTTATCTCTTTTCATAATGCTCATAAAATCTGTATCTGCGTTATGTAGATAAATCCAACAGCTTTGAAAGAATTAGAGCTTGTGATCTGCACTCAGGTAGGATACACAAAAAGCCCTAAGTCTGTTTATGCAGCTCAGTCTAGTCTCCATTTTCCTTGTATAATATTTACTGCCAAAGTGGTAACTGCACTACAGAGAATAGTGTAAGAAGCAGAATTAGAACAAAAGAAATTATTGTGATTTGATCTTGAAACATATAAAAACTTATCTGGAACAGTATACAATATACAGAATACTATTCTCAGTATTCCAGTAACAAGTCCTGCTTCTTGTCATCCAAAACTGTAGAGCCTTGACTAAGACTCTTATCTGACTCAATTTGTGCCCAGAAACAATAACAAGTGACTTTTCTGGTAGAGGTAAATGAATATGTCTGTGTTAGAGGATCCTCATTATGAATTTTATAGTTTTCTTGCAGCTTTAGTATCAGAAAGAACATAATTGAGATTTCTTATTTAGGTCAAGTTCTGGTCTTTCAGACACAAAAGCTAGTGAAAACCAAATACTCAAACTCCATTAATTTGGCTGAAGAATTTTGACCTCTCTCAAACTTGATAGTAGTCAACATGATCATACCATCACATATCTGAAGAGTAACTAACTGAAGAATTGAATACCAACACTCCCATAATGCCATGACACGTCCCTGCTCTGTGACACTCTGAGCCACGCTGAATGCCTCTCACTGCCTATTCATCCACTGGAATGAAGAGCTGTGTGGCCATTTAATTCCCACTTGCAGTGGAGAGAGGGAAGTTTGAGGGAGATGCACTTCCAACCATCCTTAAACAAATATTAGTTTTCATTCCTTGGATGACATTTAGACAGAATCAGAAAACTCATAGTTAACCAAAAATCTCTTTAAGGCCCTTGTTGGGAACTTCTGCTTTGTTGAGTCTAGATAGTCTAAATGCTGGCAAATGAAAGGCAAGGAGGAAGGCAGGGGAGAAGTCCCCTCTTTTCCCTATTTTCCTCCCCTTTCATAGTTTTCTTGTCTTCTGGACTTTTCACTATTCAAAAAAGCACCTGTGTTGTTTGCCAGAGTTGTAATGAAGGGTGCAATGATATTAGCCATCATCAACTGCATCTCTGGTCCTTTTTACATTCATCAGTTGGCTTCAACAGTGTGTTCTTTGTATTTTATGGGATTTTATTATCAAATAATAGATAATTGTTGTGATTTAAATCTATTGTAGCGTGGGAACTCAGGGCACAGGGAATATTTGTCTGCTCTGAGGGGTCTTGACCCCTAGAGAAATACTGACTTTGACTTTCACTCATAGAGAAAGCTTCTAAGATTTTGAGGTAGACTAGAGTGTTTTTACAAGATAGTAGAGAATTGTATAGTTTATCACAAGGTAAAAGATTTAGGTTTTAGGTTTTTTTTAGTATAGAGGCCAGATGTAGGACATTGAGCCTTGTCCTGAGCTGCTTATTCTTCTTTAAGTAATTAGTTAAGGAAAGTTGTAGTTTTAGGTTATGTGGACAAACAAGAGATGAGTTATTAGTAGAGAAAAAAAAAAATAAAGTGTGTTTTAAGAATTGATTAGTTAATAATGAAGTGAAACAACTTTTAAAAACCTTGAAACTATAAATCTTGTAGCCCTTTCTGTAATGCTTTTCCTGCGTACAAAGTCTGGTGCAAACAGTGTACTGAAGTTTTGATAAGATAACAATAAACAGCAAGCTGAAGACCAAAAAAGTCCTGTGTGTCTCTCTTTCCTGGGACAGAACTACTACAAGGTTTTCCCCATCCGGGGAGCCCCATGCAGAGCCCAGCAAGAGGGGCAAAAACCAATATTGTAGGAATCATGGTCTATTATATTCACAAGTACATGCATTTGAAAATCAAGGAGAAAAATTGCCCTCACTTTCACAAACTTGAGAATTGCTAAAAGCTTGCTGCTGCCAGCAAGGTCAGTTGTCAGCCCAGTAGGAAGAGCTTCCCCTTGTATCTGTTCCCCTGTGGCTGGGACAAACAGTGGGGTGCTCTTATCAAAGGAACCTGTGGGTTCAATCTGCTTTAGATCCACATTCTGAAGCTTTTCTTTCTTAGATTTTTGTGGCCATTTTGCACACTGCATTTATGAACTGTAATTCATGAACTGGAATCAGAGAAGAAGAGTGGGATTTTTCTTTTAACAATTTTCTGTAAGGCCAGGAGAGAGATAAAGAGTTCAGTCCTCCCAGTGTTGTGGTCTCTGTTCGCTGGAGGTACTAGAAGCAAACTTTGTGATCTGAAGACATACAGGATCTGCAGCTTTTCAGATTTTAAATGTGTTCAGATTTTCCAATTATGTTACCCTTATATGTAGTACATTGTTGTTTGCATTTCACTTTCATAAAGACATTCAGTTTGCCTAAGATCCTGAAGAAGGTAGAAAAGCAGTATCATCTCATGAACAGAAATGTTCCTAGTCTTGTTTATATGTAAAGAAACAGAATTAAATAATGTGGAAAAAGAGATATGTGTCACTAATTCCCTGTGTGGGTATGCACATCATGCAAGTGGGAGGAAGGCTGAATACCTCACCTTGAAAAATAAAAATTCCAACTGGAAAACTATTTATATATATATATATATATATATATATATATATATATATATATATATATATATGTATGTATATGTATATATATGTATGTATGCATGCATACATATATGTACACATATATATGTTTCTTATTTAAGAAATATCTAGCCTGTTATAATCTGAAATAAAAGCAGAGTTTCCTGTGAAATAATCTCCTAATTTTTTTTGTTTGGGATATAAAGGATTTGAATATTTTGTCAAAAATATTTTAGAAAATGGAATTTTGTCTTGGAAACATTTTATATAAATCTAGCACTACATTATTATTATTCCACTGCTACTCAAGTACTAAATATAACACTGTTGCAATATGCTCGCAGTATGACATTTTTGTTCTAGTATGTGTTTTATTCTGACTCTGTTTTTGTCAACATTTCAAGGTTAAAATGAAAAAGCAATTAGAGAAATCACAAAGAACGAAACAGAATCTGAACTGAATCTTGTAGCTTATGATATCAATCTCTTCTTGAAATAAAGTTGGGGAGCAAAAATTACCATAAGTGAAAACAAGAGTTCAGAGGCCTGTGCAACCAAGAAAGGTTTTTACAACAGTTTTGTAGCAACTGGACCAGATTTAAAATGTCCATTTCCAGTATATTACTTAGTCTCATCTGCTAAGGAAAAGATAACTTAATCCCTGTTTTCACATGGTAGACAGTATTGTCTACTATAAAATGTTCATTATCATAATGTATGTTATTAACCTTCAAGTTGTGTAAATGTTGTGATACATGCATACTGGGTTTTCTTTATATATAGAAAATAATTGTGCTAATAGCCATTATATTATAAACTGTGACAAACTGCATATGTATGTTTCTTCTTTGCTTGTTTTTAGCTGGAATAATTCAGATTTTTCCTTTGGTTTGGAACTATTACAGCCTTCAAAAATTCATGGGTAGGCTATTTATCAATAGCCATTATTCTTTAACTGTCTGGATTTACATTTTATCCTCAAGATAAGTGTTTTAGAGCTGATTAAAATTTTATTTTCTTCTAATAGCTTTAGACATTAATATAGTTTTGTTTGAACAGAAGTATTTATTAAACACTTCTAATAATAGTTATATTTTCTTTTAGAATCTTAGAGGTTTTTTTGGGTTTTTTTTTCAATAGCTACAAATACATTAATTATCTTTTTAGATTTTTCCCAAGAAATATTAAAGTGGTACTGCAAACATAGTTATTTAGGAGTATCATTTCAGAGTAAATATCTCTAAAATACCTGGGAAAATACCTGATACAAAGCTCTCTGGACTGTAATGAACATTTATATGTTCATATAGATGTATATGAATATATATCTATTATATTCAGTACTTTTATTAATGTATTTTAATAGCAATACACATTTTGGTTTTTTCATGACATTTGTCAGTGTATTTTACTGAAAAATCTTTTGCATCTTTCAAAATGCAAACATCGTTAAATTGTATGTTCTGACAGAAAGAAGTCTAAAGCCTTATGATAATCTAAAGGCAATAATAGCTTCATATAAATTGAATCCCTTGCTGATGGGAACAAAAACCAAAAAAAAAGCAGGTATGAAAACCATTTATTGGTATTGGTACAAATCTATACAAAGTTCAAGTGAAAGGAATAAAGAACCATCTTTTGATGTAATTCTAATATGTTAATAAAGTACTTCGCAAAAATTGGGTAATTTACAAAAGGGAAGTGTGAAAAGAAATGAACACTTGAAGAACAGAAATAATAGCATGAAGAGGACATGAAAGATTAGCAAGAAGGCAGGTGTGGCATAGACAGATTTAAGCCCCATTCAAACCTGGGGTTCTGTTCCTGTTTTTCAGTGTTTATCAGAATTATGAATTTCAATTCTCATCTATTTAACTTAAGATATTCTGCATGTTTGGTTAAAGGTTTGTCTAGAAGACCAAGATATGGAGTGATTGCTCTGAGGCAAATGCTTATCTGGAAATACCAGTTTCTACCCTTTATTTGTATCAGTAAGTTCTGGTGCTTGCACATGGTTTCACTGACATAGTTTGCATTTTCTAACATATGTCTCATATGTGGGACCTCTGTGTGTGTTTTAATGGCTGTCTTGTTTCGGTGGGCTGTGTTCGTTGCTCTGGCAAGATTTCTCAAGGAGAATGCTGTGTTGTGTAAACTTGATGGATTTGGGTTTTTGCTTATTGTCAAAAGACTAGAAGGAAAAGAAAAAGAAAGGAAGTTTTAAGGAAAACAATAGATACTTCTAGAGTATCTACTAGTATGGGGTATCTACTCTAATACTAGAGTATTTAGTAGATATTTCAAGAAAACTAACTTGAAGCAGTTGTTCCAAACAGACTCAGCTTGAGAACTAAGCTTTCTTTACAAGTATTACAAAGACAGGATAGGTCATTAGAACAGCAGATACTGTTGGACATGAACAGATCTTCCATGTGATCTACATACAGAAAATTCCCTTTGTGGTGTCTCCTAATTTGAAGGAAATCTCTGGGAAGTCTCATAAAAGGAGACATGGGTGGATTTCCCCATCAAAATACATATCTAATCACAGAAAAGTTGGTTACTCTGAAGTAAGTGCACATCTCCATCAAGGTAAACACCCCTCTAAGCCAGTGGAAACAGTATTGAGTGTTATTTTGAGGTGTTAGATCTTCAAACTGAATCTCTCCTAAAAAACCCCTAGGATGACAGAGGACATTCAAGCCAAAAACTGAATTTAACAATAAAGCAGAGGAAGAAAACAAGCAGAAAGAATAGGTGTTTGAAAATTAGTGCCATGCTGAACATACTTCAAACTTTCATTGATAACCTTTAATTTAAAGTATCTCTACTAACATTAAATAGATGTTTAAACCCCTAATTTTCACTACCAAGGGAAATTATTATGTCTTTTCCAGTCTCTTCTTAACTTCTAATTGAAAGGTGTGATTCATGGCAATTCTTTTCAAATTTCTTCCCTATGGCAAAACTATTTTTAAATAATTGACAAAATTATAAATCTTTTACACTAAAAGGAATAAATAATTACAGTATATAACACACTTTGCTCCTCTTATTTCCCTTCTTTGTCATTTGACTCTTGGTCCAAATGCCACATCTAGATAAATTATATTCATTTTTTCCAACGTAGGAGTATGGTTATGTACTTTAGCACTAAAAGGCTTTATATTTAAACTGTAAATACACCAATGAAGCACTGAGAATGAATATTTTTTTTCAGTAAACCAAATCCTCAATGTCAGAGACTGCCTGAACTCTGCATCTTCTTCTTAAGATGCCATTTTATACCTTGTCTAGAAGGTCTATACCTATTCTCTATGTGAATAAGAAATCAAGATAGAAGGCAATGTCTTAATTTACTCTGACTCCTTTCCTTTATTTTTTCAGTATTTTTATGTAAGATGACATCATTGTATCCTTCCTGTTTTTTAGAGAACACTAAACTGCTATTTGCCCTCCTACACAAGAATTCCCCCTGCAGTCCTCCCAGTTATGAAAGATGTGGTCCTTTAGCATATTTCTCACCTCCATAAACTGATATAGTGCTCAAATTTGCTTAATTTTTATGGTTTTTTTTGAGGTGGTGTCCATTTTGCCAGATTAAGGAGCACCGATAAGGATTTCATTTGGGGAAAATTTTAACCAAACATGTTTTTGCTTTGGTCTCTTAAAGCAACATTTGATGTTGTAGCATTCTAACTATATTACCAATTGCCTATTGAACTATCCAGTTGTAATATTTTTATTTTTCAACCTACAAAACTTTAAATTCATATCACAATGATTAACATTTCTGTACAAACATTTGTACTCTACATATCTTTTAAGCTAAGAGAAACAAGTAGCCTAAGCATGCTTTTCCCTTCCCTTTAACACCAGAAAAGGTAAAACTTTATTTGTTTAAATAAGTTTGTTTAAATAGTTTTTTATTTGTTTAAATAGTGCAAGTGAACACATATGTCTGTCTTTGATGTGAGTCATAGATTTTTCTAATTCTATAAGGGAAGACTTTTACTTTTTTGAGCAGGCCTCTGTACTAACATTATACTTTGATTTGTTTTAACCTGCTTCATACAATGACTTTTCTTGCATTCAGTCCAGGTACAAGTTGAAACTGATAAGAGCTGGCAGTGTTTATTTTATTGTGAACCTTATTCAGCCTGATATTTAGTTATGTTTCCATGTGTTTTTGTAACATGGTTTAATAGTTTTATTTTACTCCTGTGATTAGTTTCTGTTTGTTCTAATTTCTTTTTGACTCTTTCTTGACCTTGAGGTGAAAAAACACAGAAGATATATTCCCTCAATTTAATGCCAGTCTGAGGTGTTTCTCCTGCATCATCAGATCAATGAAAAGTAAATAGCCTACATTTCTTGTTTCACAGTGCAGTATTGATCTTTCTTCAGCTTTTGCTTTGCTTTTTCCCTGTGCCTTGTGTCTTTCAACCCCTGGGACCAAAGTGATTGCCATAGATTGGACAAGCTAACAAGCACATGATAAGGAACTAGTGTTTTGTGGTATATTCACATTCTCATGCCTGGTATATAAAGCCTGGACCTCTCCGTATTTAAAGAGAGATGCCATTTTGTGTATGGCACAAGTCACTATGAAAAAGAGCCACAGGGAAGGCAGTGGTGCAGCAGAGGATTTTATTCTCCACTCCAATCTTTTATTCCTACAGCTGGTGCCAAGCTGGGTGAGGACATTACCCCTCTGAAAAGTACAAGTAGCCTGAAGGGAATGCCACAAGCTGCTGTTTTCTATGGCGATGTAGGGGATGGTAGCAGCCCATGGGTAAGTCTGAACTCGACCTTATAATGACCGTGATATGTGTGTCAAATTCCATTTAAATTTGGAGCAGCAGGGACCTATGCAGAAAGCTTGAGAGATGAACTGGAAATATAAAATTTCTAGCTGGAAATGGGTCAGTATAATGTATTGAGTATATTTTGTGGTTCAGCGTTGGAATGAGAAAAGCTAAAGTCACTATTTTATTTAGTAAATAAACTGAATTAATCCGGTAACTATGGGGAATCTGAGGGTTATATGCTTATTTTATTCAAAATATTGGGGAAAGCATTTTCCATTTTAATTTGTATCACTGACAGAACCCTAGTTTTTAATGCTTAGGAATACTGCCTATAGTGTCTACTTGTCCTCAAGTGCTACACAGATTGAGAAATAATATCTATTTCAATTTTGTTTCTGGGCCCTTAGCTGTGCAAAGTGGTCCCTGCTACTGAAAAGTGGTTAAATAAATAATTGATATTATATTACATATTATGCAGCATATTGTTTCTTTCGGGAGATAGGTATTGGTGTTGTGCAGTGGAGAAGTTTCCTGACATTGCTTTAGGTTTCTGAGAATGTGGTTTTTGTTTCCAGGTGCTTATTAGTCCCTAATGCTGCTAGATTTCTACCATACTATTCTGTTGTAAATAAGCCTCATATAATTTTTCATGCACTTAAGTTGATTACTGAATATAAATAATCCCTTGATGTAGCATGTTCCAAAATACTAAAGAATCTATACAGTCTGTAAGGAATACTTGCTATTTTATCTTCAATCTGGTAAAGCATTATTATTATTATTATTATTATTATTATTATTATTATTATTATTGTTATTGTTATTGTTATTATTATTAATATATTAGTATCTTACATATGCTTTTTTGGACATGCTATTTTTCACTTTTTATTACGTTACAGTAGCTAACATGAATCCTGTACTAATACAGTAGTAAACTGAATTCTGTAGTCTTATTATTAACAGTACATTGATATATGATTTTCATATTTCCCATAGACACCACTGCAATGCAGTTTGCTAGCAATATTTTCAGCTCTCCACTTTTAAACTGTGGATCTTTGTTGTTTAATGTATTTTTAAAAAAGTCAGTGTACACTACACAAATTATTCGTAATGTAGGAGCTATTCTATATCTTTCTAGTTTTATGATATTTTACACTTCTTGGAGCTAGGTGATTGTTCTAACCCAAGCTATTATGTAATCCTTAGGGTAACCCTGCTGCTGATTTGAACGCTATTAATTTTCTATTATAGTGTGCTAAAGATGTTCTGTAGTGTGAAGCTCACCTGCATTATTGAGTCAATGACCAATTGCAGAGTTACTCTGTGGCAGTTGGAGCTTAACTCAGCCCTTTGGGATCTCATTTATTATTTGCAGATATTGATTCTGGAAAAAGAAAAAGCTAAGATATGTGAATCTAATACTGAATTAGACCTAGCCTACAGCTGTTAACTCCTAATGGTCTGCTTACTATATGTGTGTCAACTGAAGCTTATATTTCTTTATGTTTTCATGTACAATAAGCTATTTGCTGCCACTGCATAAATATTTTAAATCTTCTAAGCAACCTGCTTAGTCAGATATCTGCTATATTCAAATTGAATTCAGTTTAAATTATTTTCCAGATTCCTTCTGAATATACAGATTCAGAAAATACTTAAGGGAATCAAGTTTAGCTGTTTTAAATAATTTACTAGAAAATTTATATTAAAATGTACTCTAATTCCTAAGAAAACTGTAGTTTTTTCTTGTGAATTTGTCTCCACAAGAAGGGCTATATTGTATAATATCCTATTTTCTCCTGTCATATTATCAATATGGTGACCCTCCAGCTCCTCTTCTTGCTGTGATGACTTAATGACATAGCAAGAATCATAGTAAGTACCATTTCTTTTCCCCCTCCATTCTGTTCTTCTCCTTTCCCACTATTTTATCTGAACTGAGGCTGCTGGAAGTTTTGCGGACTTGATTCACTGGTGTTCCATACTCACCTAAATGCCTGTTATAATGGACAGTGAAATTCTAATACAATCAGTCTTCATCAATTACTTGACTAACACCAAATAAGTAATGGAGGAGGTTTATAAGACAGAGAAATTTAAATATTTTAGACAGGAAGAAAATGAGAGGAAGATGGATCTGGAATGTCTTGGTAGATAAAACTTGGCCATATTCTTTAAAAAAACTGCATGCCACAGAGATGATATTGCCTGGAAGAAAAGTGGTGTGTTTAGGGCATCCCACTTTTAGGGACATATATGTGTCTACTTTCAGGCTATAGAAGGATTTCCTATTTTATTTTTATTTAGTGAGTATTCACTATGAGTCCAAAGCTATCTTGCATTGTCTAGTCTCTCTTTAGAGCAAGCAAAAAATGTGTACCCTGCTATAGTTTATGCACTTATTCATATTTAGATAGAAAACAGGTACAAAGATAAATGCAGTTAGATCTACTGCCGCAGCAAGTGGTAGGGAACATTTCCACTCTGGTAGCTTTGAAATTCTTTTTACACTTAAGTAAAGAATGAAGACAATTGGTAATAAGAGACAGCAAACAGCTCTTGCACAAAGTAGCTTAAAAAAGCTCAAAAAGCTTTCCTGACATTCAATCTTTATGCTGAAATTGTGCTTCTGATTTAGTTATCTTTTAGAGGCATGAGAAGGTATACTTTATCTGACTCTGAATACAAGGGCAAAGGCCATGTGGCAGCTTGTGGTGCATTTCCACAAGTGGGGAAAACAAACATAGAGTAGAGTTATATTTTAAATGAATCCTAGGACTAAGTTGTGTAAATGTTTAAATTAGGATGACTAAGTAGCATGTAAGAAAACCAATCATCTCTACGTTCATGTAAATATAACTTGTCAATATAATTTATATCTTATTTCTGTAGTTCTTAACTTTTAAATATCATGAATATAGATTATATTCCACTTATAGACCAACAGATACAAAAACATGCTACTCCTGTGCTGTGTAGCAGTACTTGAGTATGGTCCTGGAACACCGAGAAGCCTACTCTAAAGTTCAAAAGTACCTGAGAGGTGAAGGGCTCTTCTGAATTAAAAGATCAAGTGTGTCTTGGCTATTTGAGCAATGAAGAAACATGTTTTAGTGAGTAGTGTTAGCTGGTACAACAAGCAAAAGAGAGAAGCAGAGAGTTTGGTCTTAGGAATTCTTCCCAGGTTTGCAAAACCTTTCAAAATGATGCTGCTGTGGGCCAGGTGGAAGCACAGTTGTCAGCCTGTTAATGCAGCAATGCAAGACCTCACAGTAATCACTGCAAAACAAATGAAGCAGAAGGAAAAATCAGCCAATCAGAGAGCAAAAGAATGAAGTCTGATCAGAAATATATCTAGAAACATTAACACAAGTTCTGCTACTGACTTTTGGTAAAGGTGTTGGGGCACTGCCAAGACATGTTACCTGAAATCTCATGAGTAGTAGTGGAGATGACCACATTCAACCCTGGTTAACCATTTTCAGGATGCAGATCTAGGCTCTAATGTCCTGCTTTGGATGGGGGCAGTGCATTAACATGACTAAAATAAAAGGTGCTACTCTCCCCTTGTGGTTTTTCTAACAGTTCTCTGCATAAATACTGTGCAGATAAATACACCTAATGTACAATAATGCAGTCTCTTCACAATATGAAGCTATAAATATTTGCTGTCTTAAATGATCCAGGGATCTATCACTCTTTTCATAAAAACCTAGTGATGACAACATTTGCCCATGCCTTGTTTGTGCACATACTCAATTCTCTTCTTTTTAGATGCTGAACATGTCTCTCATTTAACGATTTGAGTACCAAGAGCTGGGTTATTGGGAAGTAGTCCTGAAGAGCCTTCCATATGGTCTAGAGGTTTCTATATGGCCCTGTACAGTTGTTTCAGGTGCCTCATATATATATATATATATATATATATACACACACTATATAATCCATCTGTAAGGATGAAACTGTTAATATCCTTAGATGCAAGTTTGTATTTTGTATATGGAAACAATAATTTAGATTTTATAAATAAAGACAAATTTTAAAGAAAATAAGCTCCAAAACTATTTTCCTTTGCATTAATTTTTATCTAAACAAAAAAACTTTAATCCCAGAGAAAATTATTTAATACTTAAAAAATATTTTGAAAATATCAGTGGCGTCCCTGGTGAAACAACCAACATTTGCCTGAAGGCTGAAAGTGCTTTGAAAGATGTCTTAAAACATTGAAAATCATGTAGGATTTCAGCCTGAATAATGTAAGTAAAATAAAATATTATTAAAAGCTGGAAGCTGGTTACTATGCAAGCAGTAGGTAACTCAAATAAAATAATCACTATTTTACAACTTCTCCAGCTGCAGTTACTTTTTTGAATTGAATAACTTGATCCAATATTTTAAATGGCATTTACCTTGTAATGCGTGAAATCAAATGTTTCACATTTTTCTAAACATACAGTTAAAAATTCAGTCTAATGTGTGATAAGGAGGTTTGCAAGGTAGCTAGTCCTCAATAAAAGCTATTTAGAAAAATTATTATGTAGAATGCTGAGAACTGATTTCCAAAAGTATGGCAGAGTTCCCTATTTATTTCTTACTCTGAAATTATTTTGTTCATTTTAAACATTAAGAGGTTAATTAAAAAAAAAAAAGAGAACATTATTCTTAAGGAAAAATACTTTTTATTTAGTCAATAATGTTAGTTCATTACATTTCACAGGATTCATCTAATTCTTCCTATTATTATAGCACTCTCAGGTAAATAGGTTATTTCCTGTGTAAAGTTTGCTTCTATCATTTGCCATGATTTACTAAAATACTATCTGGAAAAGCTAGAAATCTAAAAAAATACTGAAAATTATAAGTATAAGTTTTGTGTGTGTTCAGTTGTTAGGATTTAGAATGCATATACTGATTTTAAAAGAAATTTTATATTGATTTCACAATCATGTTTATTTAATGAATTTACCAAATAATTATATTATTTTAAGCAATAATAACCTACTAAAGGTACCTCTTCCCCATTTCCTCAGTTCATCTACAGGTATGTTCCAACTCTGCTCTAGTAAAAATGAATAGAGATCCACAAGAGACCATGACACTGCTGGATGCAAGTCCAGTGTATATATTTGCCTAGCATATTTCTGCCAAAAACTTCCTTATTTTGCTTATATACTTAATTCTCATTTTTAAGGTGAAATAAGAGGAAAATTAAAATTAAATCAGTCAAATAGATTTAAAAGATAAAGGTAGAAAGCCCATAAAGTTTGATCTTTCTTTTTTCTGTCTCTTCTGAATCACTCACTATATAATTCCAGCAAACAGAGAAGACAATGAAACAGTACTTAACCAAGAACCCTTGAGTGCTTAGATACAGTAAGTAATTAAAAAGCCAAAGAGAAGGAATCTCTTTCCCAACTCTGGCTATTTCTTGACAAAAGATGAGACTGCTGGCCAGTTTGGACTAGCAGTGCTCAGGTGGGGAGCACATTGAGGATTCAATGAGTCCAGACTGGGCAGTGGTGGAAATTTCAGAACTCAGCCTTGTCCTGCTCCCACAAATTATAATTTCACAGCAAGCATCTTATTGTTCATCAATAAGATGATTACTGAAATACTGATCATCATTTAGATTACTAAGCATATTATTTTTATCTAAAAATCAGTTATTTTATTCCAAAGTCACATTGACTCCTTACAGAGGAAAAATGGAAAATAAACAAGGATATAAAACATGTGATTGATTATATTCCAGCTTTTCTCTTTGGATTTTTGTACCCAGTACATCTTGACTGAGCCAAGTTACAATTCCTTCCATTGCAACCAGTTTCAAACACAGAGAGAATATAAGATTAATAACATGTAATATTAATATACATCGTATTTAAATTATTAGAGTTTGTGTCTCTGCTCTAAATCAGCTGTTTCTTCAGTACTTATCTGAATACAATTAATATACAATACCAGGAATTTATTCTGTCATTCACTGGCAATGAACACTGCAAGCAGCTGACCAAGTATCTCCTCTAATATGCATTCTTCTTTGCCTTCTTCCTATTTAGAAAAATATTATGTACTGAATTGCAAAGTATTGTGATCTGAGCTAACAGTGTCAGTTCCAGGTTAGTCAAGGCCTATGACAAAATTAGATCATATGAGGGTGTAATGAAAAGAGCTATAGCTAGTGCATTTACAAGCGCCAGGCTGACATATTAGTTGCTTTTACATATCTTGAGGAAACGGAGATATTCTTACATGATTATGTCCTCTATTCTTGCTTCAGTCTGTAATTACTATCAGTTGTAATTTAGAACTACACAGTGATATATATTTTTGCTTAGACTAAATTTTATTATAGATTAAATTTTGCATAAAGGATGACAATATTTATTAATAAAGGCCAGATGCTGAAATTATACATGTTAGATCTAACTTTCTATTTAAATATTAATAATATTATAGAATAATTTGAAGAATTAGAAAATGATGGCAATTAGGAAGACAAGCCATGAATTGAAGTGAGTGGGATACTTCCACATTGAACTAGTTTTAAAAAGGTCAGAATCTGATCTCAATATTGATCTATTATATATTGATCTAATATATTCTATTATGCAAGAAAAAAGAAAAAAATTATCTTTGAGCAAAGAGAACACATAAATGAGAAGTGTCTTGAGGGTGTCCTTTTTCTCTGTTACCTATGGATGCACAATTGTTCAATCGAATGTAAAAAGTGCACAGTAGTTCTGTGGGCTAATGCCCTTTTTTCTGCTTTCCATCAAGGATCACACATGGAATGTGAATAGGCAGGACTAGAGCATGCCAGAGATATTACCTGCATCCACCAGGAGATGCTCCAAAATTTGTAATTAAATATATGTGTTTCTTTTCCCCTATTATTTGAACTATACTGTTTCTACCAAAAATACTTTAGAAAAAGTATGATATTTTTCCCAAGTTTCTGTACTAATAATGTTGCCATCATCATCCTAATCTGCTATGGTAACAGAATACTCTCACCACCCTCCTCATGAAAGAACCTGTCAGATTGGTTATATTATCTACTGCCTTTAAATATTTGTGGTTAGAAAATGGTATGTGCTTTTACTAAAGTTTTGAATCAATCTTCTGGCATTTTTTTTGTCTTCACAAAATAGCATTACGCTCTATTATGAAATGATTGGGGTCTTACAGCTCTTGGAAACTATCACTTTGAAGACGGAAAAAAAGAACAATATATCATTATAGATACTATATTATAGTTAAATTGTGCTTTCTAAATAACCAAAATTAACTCCATATGACTTTTTCTCCCTCAGGAATCAGACAGCATGAAATTTTCTTCATGGAGTCTTTGATTAGAAGTACTTTTTGAAATTATATAGTAATTATATAGTAATAATTATATAGAAATGATATAGTAATTTCAAAAAAATTTCTATAAATTATAATGGTCAGTCTGATTTGTAAGTTCTTGTCTGATATTTTTATTGTTGCTTTGGGTATTTTAGTAAACTCTGAGTCAGGGTCCCTCTTGTACCTCTTGTCTGAACAGTCAGTGGCCCACTGTACCCCACTTGGGATGAGTAAGGGAGATGATAATTTTAGACCAAAAATTATAAACTATGCATGTAGATCCAAATTTTCTGGAACTAATAAAGTGACAGAAAAATACAGATTTATAACCTGTATTTCGCAAAAGCAAATTATATTACCTTATGGATTTTAATTTGAGGGTATTTGGATAACTCATCTGAGAAAGAAAATTTTTATGTCCACCCAAAGATCTGTTCCTTGAGACGAGAAAGTATTTTTTGTGTCTGTCAAAAGAGGCCATTGAAGAGCTGGAAAACAGAGAGAATCTGGAGCTGTTTTGCTAGGACATCTGGGCTGGGAAAAAAAAAAAAAAGCCAAAAAAAAAAAAACCTAATCTAAATGAAGTTATTTACAAAATGTTTGTGTGTTTCTGCGTTGGGAGCAAGCAGACTGTTCTTTATTTATTTTTCAGCCTTTAGTTTTGCAGTGATCTCAGTGCACTTGATTATCATTAGCTGAACAAGAACTTCAACCAGCCAAAGGCTATTGTTTTAACCACTTGAATTTCTTAATATGTATTCAACAATGTAGGTGTCCAAAGCACTTGTGTCCATTTGCTCTGCATTTCAAAACCATTTACACATGCACTTTCTGTAAGCCCAATCTTCTGCAGAGGTAGTTCCTTCAGAAACAGAAAATAGAGAAGAAAACCCTATGCCTCTTAAATAAATTGATTCTAGAGTCATTTGGCAAAAAGGTATTTTACACAGGTTTCCCTTCACAGTCCTAAGAAGAACCTGAATTTTCTCAGTAGTCCACATTTAAAACCACATTTGTTCTGAGATACTAAGACTATTGAAAATGTACCATGTAGAAATGAGCATGCCTTTGGGGTGAATCAGGATTGGCCTATGATTGTGTCTCCTTATAACTTATTTATTCACTGTCACATTTATTCTTGAAAACCTATAATTTATTCATACTGAAAGGCTTCAAAATATGAACAGAGGCTCAAGCAGGAGGGTCCTGAAATCCAGCTCTGATTAAGAGACATATTTATTCTATGCTTCTAGGTGAGTCCCTCAAGTTCCACAGGTCTGTACAGCACAAGTGATTTGAATGAGGTACTGGGGAGATTAATTAGGTTTGTAATGCGTTTTAAAGATCAAAAAATAAGCTAATGTCAAGGATTTTTTTTTCTTTATCTAGTATTGATGAATGCTTCTTCTGACTCTGAGAAAGGAGGAAGAGCAGCTCCTCTGCATAGTTACTCAGAAGAGCACTAGTTTTTCACATATAGTTCTGTATATTAAATATTAGTGGTGCTAAGAGTTTAGCCTTGAATGGGTCTGCTTGGGGAAGAATATGAGTAAAAAGAAATGTGGAGGAAGAGTGAGGAATGTCAGAAACTGAGAGTTTGCTATGAGTCTTTAGCTATTCTATTAGTAGAAGCTACAAGAAAATAAAGCAAATCTTTATTCTCTGGAATACTAAAACAGCTTTACATTGTGGTCAGAAGTGGTTTGGTTGGAGAGGATCTCGAAAGAGGAACCCAATGACCAGCACCTCTCTCCTCTGTTCTCAGTTCTCCTCCTATTCCATGAATACATTTTTCCTCCAGTCCTGTTTACAGCCTGACAATAATTGAAAAAAGTGTTTATGTTGCACTGGGAGGACAATCTGGCTCCTGACTATGAATCATGCAGCAGAGAATGCTGTGCAGTTACATCAGTCTTAGACTTAAAAGTATGCAAATTATGTTTTCAGATGCAATTTCAGTAAGACTCATCCAGTACTTTTGCTTCGAACTGTTTTAATTATTGTTTGATTTTAGAACTCCTTTTACACTTTCCCATATAATTAAAACTAGAAACAGTAGAGTTGATTTCAATGTGGACTTATAAATTTAATTTTGACCTTGTAATCCATCTTACAACTAACTATTGTATATTTTGGTTTTCCTTAATACAGATAGAGAACAAATCCAAATAGCATACAAACAAAAAGCTAACAGATTGTTACCAAATTTTTGTTTTCTGTTTTGCATTAATAGAGTACTTATGCTACTAAAATAAAGTGATCTGAAACATACCAAGCATATCAAACATGTTCAACTAACAACTCATATTAAAAATCTCTATATCCTCCAAGATGAAAAAAAAGGTTTAAGTATATGCATAATTGAACATTGCAGGATTATTCATAAGATTATTCATTATTTTAATGTCTGCAGGGTTGGTGTATTTCTGATTCAATATCTATGCTGAGTATTGCTTACAGATTCTTCTGTTAAAATTGCACCACTTATTTTCTAATTATTTGTACAGAAGCTTAGTCTCATATTTTATAATTTTGTGAAAATGACTTAATAAAAGCTCTTGTTTCAAAAACTGTGTAATTTCAGGATAGAAATAGAAACCATTTGTATGTTAGTCAATGATGATTAATATTAAAATTGTGATAAAATTTGGGATTTTTTAGGCAAAATACTGTGAAGCACTGAACTTAATGTTTTGTTTGGGTACTATATAATTCTCAAAAACTATGTTCCTGCACCATGTGGAAATTTGTTTTACAGGTAGAAGATATAAATTTCCTGCAGCTGATAGCACTGTTCATAGAAGGTTTAATATATCCTACCTTGCACAGCAGAGCTGGTCCCTATAAATAATTTTATAATGTTTTTTATAAGCATTTTGGAAAAAGAAAATTCTTAGTTTAACACAAAAACACATTGTATTTTCTTTGCCCAAAGAATTAGATTGATTATAGTGGCATCTAAGACTGATAATACATAGATTTCTGTTATGACACCCATTGTTTTAGTGCTGGACTGCAGAGGAATTCTTCCTTAAATGCATCCTTGTAGAAAATACTGACCTAGAGGACTTCATTATTCAAGCTGGAGAGACAGTCACTACTTAGGAGTAATAAACGGTTTCTGTGTTACATAGAGAATACTTCAGAAAATATGAGAGTTGTCAAATCTCTTGAAAATCCTGTCTTTATAGTACACATGACACTAAAGCTATGGCTGTATTTTCTGTTAATAAAAGCAAAGGCACAGGCAGATGTGAAGGATATCACAGCACACTGACAGGAAGCTTAAAAAAATGAGTACTTTGTTGAGAAGCAGAAAAAGACACAGGGCAATGACCTTGGGAAGATTTAATAGATATAGTTTGCTTTTTTCCCCTTCTTCTTTTCTTTTCTTATTCTGCCTTTTTTTTATTTTTTCTGATAGGGAAAATAAGGATTATGCAAAGAAGTATAAAGTTAGCATGAAAATTTTAGGCATACTAATTAAAATTCATCATAATGTTTCAAAACAAAATCAGGTAATTATAAATAAAAAATTAAATTATCATCAAAAGCACTGAAAAATTTCAGCAACTCAAAATTTCTAATACTATCTCCATGCCTTGGAAAAACTGATACCTACTTAAGATTAGTTATCCTATATTTGACTGATTCTTGTACTAATGTGAATATTTGGGCATGAATTGAAGAAAAAAAAATCCGGCAGCAGCAGTGACTGTTTTTTTCTCTACTTCATGTAGAGCTGAAGTAAGTGGTAGGAACTGCCATCCATGATGGGAAAAGGAACAATATTTCAGTTGGTCAGAAAATGTAATCATAAATTTAAGGGAGATAAAGATAAAGAAATGAATAAATTTTGTTGAAAGTCAATTATGAATTAGATATCTGATTTATATTTCCTTCTAATATCCTTATATCTATTTATGTCTTTGTATATACATGGGTAGAAATCAATTATGCTCTCAGGACTGTAAAATAAATGCATGCACCATGCATCTCTTATCTGACTATGACCAATATCTTAACTTCATCTGAATCTTTTCTTGATTCATAGCCTGTGCATCCTAGTTTACTCAGAAAAATAAAAAAAAAAAAAAGATTACAAAACTGAATGGTAATTAAGTAAGCACATATAGAGAAATGGCCAATAAATGAGTCTTTGGTTTTGTTTTGTATTGTAAAAGTCATTCAATTTCAATCTGAGTCCACATACTCAAATACACCATTTAGATGTAGAAATAATAGGCTTCATTTTCATCCATGCAATTTAATAATAACATACTGTGAGCTTCTAATACTCAGCCATAGACAACTTTGACTCAGGTTGTCACAGCACAGTGTAGCCTGTGTATTGTGAATGAAGATAAAATCAAACTGCATAGAAAAGTAACAGGAAATTTTGAATTTCTCATTGTATCAAAGAATGTTAAGTATATTTACTGTACAATAAACCTTGTTTTGGAGAGTTATTTCTAAAAGCAATTCCATGCCAAACAAAAGTGCCCCTTTTTTGACTCAGATGCTCCTTTTCTGGCAGATGCTAAGGACTTCGACATCTTAAATGTACAAATCCTTTCTTTCTTGCTCCAGAGCACTGCTATAGTTTTGGCAATGCTTTAAGAGTAGGTCAAAGGTCTGCTTCTGTGTCTTCACTTTTCTGCAAGTTTCTCTAATTAATATTTTTGCACTGGGCTTAATGTCATATTCCTGCCATTTGGTCCCTTTTCTTTTTGATCAGGGTGGGGGTTAGTATTTGGTTGTGTGAGTGTGGAAACAGTAAAACTGCTTTCTTTTCATAATAAGACATATGCTTTGGTGGGACTACAGAAGTCTAAAATCATTGATTTCTGCAGCAACTTGCTTAGCATTGAGGGAAGGTCAGGGAGGTTGTGTGGCCATGTTGATTTGCACCCTTTGATATGTTCTTCTCAATAACCTCATCTGTTTTCATGGCTTTAATTACCATCTCTACACACAAGAACCAGATTTATCTCTACCCCAATGACCTTTTCCTCACTTTTAAAATTCTTATTTTAGTTGTGTAAATTCTTTTGATTATTTAAGGGACCACCATAAATACTGTGTATTCTGCAAAAGTGAGGATCTTGTTTTCTGCTTGAGCACTGAGAGCTCGTTTGAATGGTCTACCTAAACAAATGCAAAATCAAATTCCTATATAGGTTCTAGTCTGATTTTATGGGCAATTGAATAATACATGAGAACTCCAAATACAAAAATATTTTTAATCAGATCTATGCAATTCTCCTGCATATCAGTTTCACTGCAATCCTCTGGTTTACAGCCTCAGGAATGAGATGTCTAAGTTTTTCCTTCATTTTCTTTTCCTGTGTACATTGCTCTCAAAAGCCTGATGTCATTTGTGATACTCCTTGTTCTCCATGGATTATGTAGCTACATTTTCTTAATTACCAAAATAAGTCAATCCTGTAGCTGAAGCAAGTGAAGAATCAATGGAATAGTTCTGTGCACATCCTTTTAAATATGGCTGGACATTTTTACTGCACCATGATATACCTGTATCTTACCAGGTTTGCTTTAAGAAAATACAAAAATGGTAAACATTAAAGAACATTGTTAAACTCTGCCAGTATTTTAGATGGAATCAGAGAATCATATGGGATGGAAAAATCTTTAAGTTCATTCCGTCTGACCATTAACCCAGTACTGCTTAGCCCACCACTAACCCACGTGTCAAGTGCCCTATCTACACATCCTTTAAATACCCCCAGTGACAATGATCCCACCACTTCCCTGTACAGCTAGTTCTGAAGCTTGCCAATCTTTTCCATAAAGAAATTTTTCCTAACATTCAAGCTAAACCTCCCCTGGAGCAACTTGAGGCCATTCTCCCTTGTTCCCTAGGAAAAGAGATTAACTTCCATCTGGCTACAATCTCTTTTCAGGTAGCTGTAAAGACTGAAAAGATTTCTTCTGAGCCTGCTGTTCTCCAGGATAAACACCCTCAGCTCCTTCACCTGCACCTGGTCATGCTTGTGATTCAGACCCTTCTCCAGTTCCATTACCCTTCTTTGGATATGCTCCAGTACCTCAATGTTTCTGTTGCCATGAGAAGCCCAAAACTGAACACAGTGTTCAAAGTGCAGCTGCTCCAGTGCTGAGTGCAGGGGGGATGATCACTACTTTGGTCCTGCTGACCTTTATATTCTATTAATTATTATTAGTCTATTGGGTTGCTTTGAGTAAGTCCCTTCATGTAGCTCTACTTTTGCATCTTTTTCCTATATATTTTTCTTGTTCCTTCAGTCTATAAGTCTGAGCTGTCTTTTGTATCACTGTGTTCACAGAGTACTTAAAAAAATGAGACTTGCCTAGATCCTTAGGCATTACTGTAAAATGATAAGTAATCAATCTTTTTAACTAAGACTTCCAGACATCTCCTTCCTTTATTGAAAAGGGAAGAGGAAGTGCAGATGTTAATTTTTGTAAGCAGCCAGATTTTACTGGCCTTTATTTGTCCATTCTTTTGCAAGTAGAACCTCTTTTGATTGCATATGGGAGTGTAGTTTTCGTAGCAGGAGTTCAGGTGGGTTTTACATTAGGTTTTTTTAAGAAAAAAAATATCATAGAGGGTAGTATTGAGAACAGATTGGAGGATTTAAGTCTTGGAATTTCATAAGAATATCAAGTATTTTTTCTCATCACTTTTCAATACCAGTTAAACTTTTTTACAGGAAAATAAAGCTATAATCTCAGTATAATCTGCATGTTTTGATGCAGATTTGTTGTGACCAGTGTATTTTGAATTTATGGAAGGGTTTTTCAGGGCATTCTTCAGTTTATGACAAAGATTTCTCCTCCTTCATGTATTGGTAATAATATATACAGGGAAACTGAGGCTTAGGTTCTAGGAGTGGCCTCCAATGAATTTTAGAAGTTTGCATGGAGTTGATTTATGTTTGAATTCAAAGCAGACTTCAATGGAGCATAGCAAGGTACAGCATTGCAACAAAATTATTAACAGAGTATAGGAAGAAGTTCTGTAGGGCCTGGTGTTGTTGCATTCACAGGCATTCATTTAAAAATGCCAAAATATGTCTGTGTTATGCACCAGAAGCATTGAGAGATAAGAGGTTTTCCTTTGCAAAAAAAGGACACCTTAGGAAGAGATGCTAGAGAAAAGTAATATTTTTTCTCGGGTTGGATGGCCAGAATTTGGTGGGTGGGGGAGCTACAAGGGTTGTTTCTGTGAGCAGTTGCCAGAAGCTGCCTTCATGTCCAGCAGAGATAATCCTCAGCTCCAAAGATGGATGTGTTACTGGTCAAGGCTGGGCCCATTAGAAACTATGGTAACACCGCTGTGATAATAGATTTAAGATGGAGAAAAACATGTTATTACGCAGATGTAATTGAAGCCTAAAAATTTCAGGGTGACAATGTGTGAGAGGAATTACTGCAGACACCAAGGTCTGTGGAGGAGAGTGAGAATGTGCTCAAGGTGCCCAAACTCAGATTCCTCTGCAGTCCATGGTGAAGACCATGGTGAGGCAGCTGTGCCTCTGCAGCCCATGGAGGAGCCCCACACTGGAGCAGGGGAATGCCTGAGAGAAAGCTGTGACCCTGTGGGAGGCTTGTGGAGAGAGGACGCCACACTGGAGCATCCTGTCCTTGAAGGACAGCACCCCATGCAAAAGTGACCCATGCTGCAGGAGTTTCAGAAAGATTGTTCCCCATGGGATGGATTCACACTGAAGAAGTTCATGAAGAACACTCTCCTGTGGGAAGAACCCCATGGTGAAGCAGGGGAAGGACTCCTCTCGCCTCAGCAGAAAAAGGAACATGTGATGAAAAATCCTTTAAACATACATATACAAGACATCCTTTCTCTTCTCAGTATCCCATGCTGAAAATGGTACAGTAACTGTAGGCAGCTAAAAAAAGTCTTTATAGAAGAAATATTGCCATAAGAAATTGTGTTAGGAGCAAGCAGCAGGGTGGACAAAGGTGAAAATAAGGGAAGAAAATTAATCTGCATACCCAGCAGGCAATGGTCATTTATATATTCATCTGTTTTTGGCACTGAACTTAGTGAGTCCATGTCCATTTCATGGTGTCGTGCAGAGAAAATGAGGTGTGTAAGGTCATTCAATAAAGATTAAATTAAAAACATATTCCTATAGTACCCTCAGGGTCCATTAGTCTTGATGAGTGTACAAATACTTTCTTTGTTATATGTGCTCCATCCTGAAAGGGATTGTGTGCTTCTCTCATTATAAATGTGCACCTGAAAAGATTGAACATTATCCCCTCTTTTTTAACTGACCTGTGGCCACCGCTGGGTTCATTAGTGCAGAACATCTTTTCCACTGGCTGAGTCTGCCCTATTGTTTTCACTGGCCAGGGTCAAGTCAAGGGCATTCAACCTAGATTGGAGTCATTTGTCACAGGGTCTAGCAACAAAGCTGATTTCAGCAGAGACGGCGTGAATTTCATGGGGCTGAAATGCAACCTTTGACACAGAGTGCCCAGGGCTGCTCAGGCTTGCACAGATGGCCTGCCACCCTTAGATATCTATGAACAAAGGATTGGTGAATTATAGCAAAAATAAAGTTTCCACAGTCAGCATATATTTTAAGTGTTTAAATTATTTGCAGGGTTGGTTTTTATTATTTGCAGTCTAAAATCATATCTTGAACATTTGTGATAATCGCTGTGCATTTTAGACTATGAAGGGAAAAAAACAATTCAGTAGGGGGCTTACTGCTTAACTGGTGTAACAGTGTAAAGTGTAGCAATTTAGTGCAGAGTGCAGGTTTTCATGGTCAGCAGGAGCCAGCATGAACAATGGGTCGTGCTGAGGTAGCATGTGGAAAATGACTTTAATACACTATACAGAATGGCTTATTGCTTTGGTCAATAGGCTGCAGTGAAGATGGTGTATTCAGCCACTTGGGAAGGTTAAACCTGTCAGGGTACACTGTGACTGATATGCAGGGGCTGCTTATGAGGTCTCTAATGGAAAAACCTGACAAGCAAAGTTATAAAGGTTACACTTGACACATACTTTAGCATTATGCCTTATATTAATCCATTTTTTTAAAGGTAGGGTACTTCATATTTGTTAGAAATTGATGCCACAATAATGTTTCTAGAGGAAACGCTTAAACTTTGGAGTAAAATAAAGGACAGGATGTTTTGCACCTGCACAGATAAAATCTAAAGACAATAGTCTAACATATTTAAATCCCACTCTGAATATACTGTTGTTTTTTTAGACATAGTTGTTTGAGTTGAAATAATTTAAATATGTTATTTCCTAAAATGGTACATTGAGATGTAGCAGAGAACACTGAATTAGCTGAGGTGTTCAATAACTAGAAATCAAGCCCAGTCCTGTTAGATAGAACTTTACTTCAGCATTCAATTAAGTTCTAGATATTGATAAGAGGAGGTTTTTTGTGGTTTTTTTTTTTGGTTTTGCTTTTTTGTTTTGTTTTGTTTTGTTTTGTTTTTCATTTGAAGAGTAGGATTTATACAAATGGTGCTCCCCAAAAACCCAGAACAAGAAAAATCTTAGAAAGACTGGTTTCCTTAATAGGATTTCTACATGATAGCATTGCACTGAAAGTAGCTGAAAACATAATATGATCCATTCTTTATTATTAGAAATAGAAAATGGGTGCTTTTGTTGTTTTTTGTTTTGTTTGGGTTTTTTTTTTACTGTTTTTTTTTAATTGGGCAGGTGGCATCTTCTACTAGAAATGTGCATTCTAAGGAATATAAAGTGCTCTGGTATTTGTTGCGAGTATTATTTAAAACCAAAACCATGATGCATGCACTAAAGGGCTATATTCAGTGATAAATTTCAGTGTACTGAGACTGATTTAAGACACTTTTAAGAGATAACTCTAGTAAGAGTAAAATTAACAGGCGAGACACAGAATACATTTTCTGTGGGTTTATTATATCTCAGCTAGGAGACCTAGATGTACAAGTACAGGGAACCTAAAATAGTTTGGATTTTTTTTCCTTGTATTATGTTGGATTCTTGGTGATCTAATTCACTTTAAGTGGATGTATCCTCATAGAGCTTTTTGAAAGGTGCCACATTTGACAGCATAGGAGAGTAAAATCTTTTTATATTACAGTTTGCTTCTTCAACAAAAAGAGTGGTTAAAATATTTATGTAGAATGCAGACTATTTTAGATGATAAAGATAATTAAGTGGTGAAATGGTAGTCACTGATTTGTCAGTGAGTGGGGGAAAAGAGCTGAATAATTTATAATGAAAATGTACTGTCTTCAAGGGAAACGTACGTCTATACTTATACAGGTCTGACTATGGCCCAGAATTGTGCTACACTGCATGGATTTGAGGAACTTGAATGGGAATCTGTAGCACTCCAGTTGCCAAAAATTGTTTTTAATGAAGTTAAAATGTAGCAAAGGTGGAGCTGCCTGCTAACATCCGGTAGAACATTTTAATGTATAGAATTATTCTTGAACCTGCACAGCTAGGAAAATTGCATAGGAACAAATTAATAACAGTCTCATATTTTTATTATGTCAGAATAAACAAATTACAGGCAAAATCTTGAATAATTTTTGACAATGAAAATTCAAAACCTTAAATACTTTAATGTTCTCTATCTGCCAATAGAATGATCCATATAGACAAATAAACAGAAGATTAAGAAAAACACATTTAAAGAAACTTGTTGGGTTACTACCACAACCCAACAAGAGATTGTTGAAAAGGAAAGTAAAATTATAAATGAGAAATTAGCCAAAAGTAAACAAAGGATACATGTAATCTCTTAGATAATGTTAGATACAGTTAAACAGTACTGAGTACTTGGACTTGAATTGGCTCCACTCTTAGCTGATTGTGAGTTGAGTATAAGGCTTTAGTCGACCCCACAGCACAATGTACCCTGATGCCATCAAGATGTGTAGGGCAAGAATACATTTGGATTTCTGGGGTGACAGGGGGATCCCAACACATGACTGTCCTGGAAACTGAAGTGAACCTGTCTGGGAATGAATGGCAAACGCACCCCATTGTTACTGGTGCAGAGGCCCTGTGTTTCTTTGGCAGATATTACTTCAGGAGAGGGTATTTCAGTGATCCCAAAAGGCCATTGTTTGGCTTTTGGGAGAGCTACTGTGGAGACAGAGCAGCTGTCTTGTCTAAGACAGCTGAACACCTTGCCTTGTCTCTCAGGGGACCCTTCTGCTGTGGGACTGCTGAGGGCTGAAGAACAACAGGTACCAATCACTACCAAAGCAGTGCACATCGATAACACCACACCAGCCAGGACTCTGTGACCCCCAGCCATGAGGTGGGGTCTGAACTGGAAAGTCAGTGAGTGAGCAGCAAGACTTGCTCATCTTTTAATAGTCCTATATGGCCAGTGTGTAGATCCTGTGGAGATTGGAGACTGACAGGACACTATCATTGAATGCAATATCCAGCAGACATTTTTGAGAAAAGGCAGAAGATTATCCAGAACCTCCTGAAGGCTGGTTTTGCCATAAAACAAAGTAAGTTTGAAGTAAGGGGATGGTCATTGATTATTGAAGTAATATCTGTGCTTGTGTATAGTGTATATATATGTATACTGTAGCTTTATGTATATATTTGGAAAGTATGAGATCTGGGCATAATGTGCATGGTATAGAAGAAGGGGTGGAAAATGTCCTGGTTGCAGAGAAGAGGGTGCAGATTAGCATGGTATGAGTGTGTCTACATTATTCTGCAACACTTAATCACTGATGGGGGGCATGGTTTTCAGACAAAAATGAAAGCACTCCATGGAAGTCAGCCTCTTTTTGTTTCTCTCTCTCCAGTGGGAAGATGTCAAAGTTAGACCCTTTGGCCCTAATAAGTTCCCCTCCTGTTTTCTCCAGAACCAGTTTGAGGGGTATGGTACTGAAGGGGAAAGCAGCAAAGGTGCAAATTAATAGTGATGCTGAACTGACAGAACCAGCACAGAGACTGCTTCAGGCTGAGAACTGGCAGGGTTGACCCTAGCCCAGCCAAGCATAGGAGACCTCAGCTGGGCCTAGCTGAGTTCAGCCAAAGAGAGCAGTTGAAAAAGCAGCAGCAACACACAGGAACAACCTCCAATATGGTGGAGTGGTAAAAAGGGCAGTGCAGCCCAGAGGGGCAGCGGCACAGCCTGACTTGGATGGCCCAGCTTTAGTGGGGCTTGTTTGTCATGCTCTTTCATTGTTTCAGTCTGATGTGTGGGAAACACTAGCCATGGCAATTCCCCTGCCGTCTTACTTTTGTGCTGACAGCTGCATGAGCAATGTGTGGGAGCAGTTGCCATAAGATTTTGAGGAAAGCCACACAGATGCGACCTCTGGGAGGTGGCTGCCATCTTGGGGTTTTTTTGTTCCCAGAAGTAAACACCTTTTCTCTGGGTAAAATACTGTCTCTTTTTGTGTAACTTTGCTATCAATATTGCTGTTGTTATTGTGTGTGCCTTATTCTATTGCTTTCAGTAAATTGTTATCTCAACACATAGTCTCTGCATTTGTCCCTCCCTTACTGGAAGAGGAAGGGGAGTGGCTTATTTAAAGTTTAATTTATGGACTGGTATTAAAGGCAGAACACTCAGAATTAAGACTAATTCTTACATTGATGAATTTTTTTTAAAATGTAGTTTTAAGTTGCTTAACCTCTTTCCTCCTAAATTGAATCCTGCTTGATGACCTTGCTTTAAAACAGAGAGAGTTCATCTTAACAAATATGAAGGTCATCCTGCCCAAAGTGTCTTATTTGTGTTTTGCAATTTAATAACACGGTGAAGTGTAGCACTCCAGAGGATGGCTATAATAGCTTTACTGCTTTTTTGTTATTAAGACCTCTTAAGATAATTGTTTTCAAAATTATAATATAAGCTTTTAAGGACTTCCAGCCCAAGCACTGATTTATACTGTCTGTCATGCCATTTCTGCTCGGTTTCACACTGTGTTAATTTTCATTAAGTTCATTCATTATGTTTGAGAACTCTTAAGGGATTTCTTTAAAATTCATCTCTTGATTAGACACATAGTGTATACTTTTACTGCTGTAACAATATCTATGTTTTTCCCAGAGATAACAAGACTGGAGTTACGGCTGTAATGCTATTCCTCAGAGCACCTATATCAAGTCTCTTAGAGATATTAATATGTTGCTGTAATTATTTTTGGTGCATGTAAGACGTATAGGATTTGATCAGGAAAGATATGTTTAACATAAGTGGATTAGTGAAGTAAATCCCAACCACATATTTTACATTGTTTTTTTCTTTGAGGTGTTATAAAAGATTAGATACGCTTCAAAATATGCATTCAATATAATTTTAAAGGATTTTGAGAAGCCACTTCATCAGAATAAGACAAGTAAAAATTTAACTTACAAAACAGCAGTTTGCAGACTGGAAAGCTTTTTCTAAATACATTAAATCTTTTCTTGACTTAAGGAGTCTTTCAAATAAAAGACAGCTACACAACAGATATTTCTTAGTTGGTGTGTCATTATTATTATTATTTGCTATTACTATTATTATTATTATTACTGTTATTATTATTAGCTGCTCAAATGTATATTAAATTAATTAACAGTAACTGTAGTCCATGTTTTATATATGTAGATATAAAAAACATTTGATGAAATAAAAATCTCACAGCCAGGACATATTTTCAATGTTACAGAATATAATAGTTTCTCTCCTTGAATTATGAATTATCAAAATAATACAATATATTGTGTGTGGATAAAATATAGCTTAATTCTAGAGAGGGGAGAAAAAAAAAAAAAGGTGGATGGACTGAGCTATATTTTCTCAGTCTTAATACCAAAACCATATTTTTGTTATAGTTTCTGTCTTTTAAGCTTCAGCTACTCTTTCAGTTATTTGATGTGCTCCTGGACACTTCATTGATTGTGAACAGGCACACAGCTTGAAAATCCAGAAAACTAGGTCTCTGAGGATAGTTATTCACATGCAGTACCATGTTTTCACCTTCAAATGAATAACTTGTCATTGTTGTGCTGTGTTACCTTCTTTCTATGAAAAAATTCAATTTTTTTTATATTTAAGGAGATTTTAAAAGGAAAAAAAAACACTTTAAATTTAAAATGTGTAAATTAATGTTCTGATTCTCCTGGTTTGGATGTTATTGATTACCTCCCCTTTCTGTACACTACAATGGTTACTTTGCATGAATGGAAGTTCTAGAAACTTCTATTTTGGAACCCAGATGCATTTAACGCTCAAAGTGAAATAAATACTACTGCCTTCTAAGCCACTGCACTTCATGTTTGGTTTAAGCATATATATTTTTCTTGTTTCTTGTTATGGTGCTTTTAATCAACATATGTATGAAATTTACACAAAAAAACCTTGCTAATCTGTATGGACAACTTTTTGAGAAAATTTTGAGAAATTGACATGCTCATGAATTCTTCTCATCTGTTGAAGTACATATTCTGTGAGTTTTTCTCTAACTGTTGTCCTTTCTGATATTTTAAAAATTTTAGTTCTAAAAAAAAGTGTATCCAGAAAAAACAGAGAGGCTTGAGACAGGTATTAAATAATTGGTTCAAGTAGTAGCCTCCTTTTTCTCTTGCACAGTAAAGTGGCACATCCCACATTGTGAAACTCCCAAGTCATATGTATCTTGAGGCCAGCTACTGGGGCAGTATATAGTTCGGTTTGCCAAGCTATCTGTGTACCATTGTGGATGTGCAAATACTAGTGAAGGGCATTCTTTTTTACCGTACACTGAGGCAGATCCTCTTGTGAAACCTTTGAATTATTGTTCTGACCCAAAGATTCCTAGTGAAGAGTACTTTGAACAGTTAAACTTCTATCTTTGTATTTCTCCACATGGCAGAACACCATACAAATGCATACAGTAGGCTGTCTTAAACAAAAATTGTTCCAAAGTTAATGTAATGTATTTCCTGCAGCAGCAGTCTCTGTGGTCTATACTTTATACTACTAAAATTCCAAGACAGGAACCTCAATGTTCATTTTCACTAGATACATATTCCTGGTAACTGCTCTGTGCTGCTTCTCTGAAAATTTCATATATTCTCTTGGGGTGCAATGAGTCGGTTTTTTAAAAAGGAAGATACCATACTTCATAAAAAGGTAGATTTAAAAAAAAAATACATAAACATGTTTAACATAGCATAATTTTGATTAAAAACTTGAAGGTTTTCAATAGCCTAATTCTTGAGGTTTCTCTGCAACAGTACATATTCAGTGAGTTGCACTAGTAAGATAGTGGTAAGAAGCTGAACAGCCTCTTCAGTTCACTCTTCCATAATTGCAAGTAGAGTGCATTGCCTATAGAGCACCTGAGGGTGTCCAGGATGATACTCTTACTTGTTGAAGTAATTTTCAGTGGGAGCAGGTGCAGTGGTAGTACATCCACATTCATCCACCTGCAATTTTGGAAAGTTCTTAGGTAGATGCAAGAAGACAGCTATATAAATCTTTAAATAGCAAAAACAAATGATCCTCTTTTGTTCCTGGAACATCCGGAACCCAGAATCTTTATAACACTTTTACAATGTTAAGAAATTAACAGAGGACAAAGTGTATAGATGTTAAATAGACAATATCTTTATTTAGTTACTGACTCTCCAGTGGCAGCTCAATGAGTTTTCAGTTGAGGCTGCCCTTGTGATGCTGGCATTGTGAAACAACTTATTCTTCATAATACTAAAAACAAAAACAAACAGTAAAATTAATTCTGTAATGAGAAACATACCATAAGTTGATTTATAAGGAGACATGATTTTCAACACTTTTTCTTTGTCTAAAGTACTTATTGCTGTGAGCCATCTCATTTTGCATACTTGTACACCAAGTGAGCTTGTGGAAGTTAGCATGTTAAAATAAATGTTCTTTGTGTCTGCTTTGTCATTACAAATCTCTGCCACTGTGTTTACTGCAGTATCTGTTTAGAGGTTTAATCAGGAAAGTTGGAAGCAAAATTGACCTTGTGGGCTATGAAGATTTTCTATCCCCTATCCTACCCGAAATCTGATAGGATTATACATATATATACATACATACATATATATATATATATATATGTATATATATATATATGTGTGTGTGTATATATATATGTATAAAACTGTATATATAAATATGTATAACTGTCTTGTTTAGGAGAAGATTGAAAGCTATAATCCTTATGAAGTGACATCAGACTTGCACAGGGGCCTCTAAAAACAGAGATTAAGAATGCATGTGACATGGAAAATATGCTAAAGAGGAAGGTGATTATTTTTCTTTATTATTAGGTATTATAGTAAGTAGCACAGAGGAAGACTGCAATAGGTTGCAGATGGAAAAACAAAAGTAAATCATTCTAGCATGGTGAAAGCTTTTTTTTTTTTTTTCAAGTTGTACCTATGTAGCTGAAAACATGATAAATCCAGAATTTTTGGCAATTTTAAATGAAACTGGATTAGAATGCTTCTTTTCATCCATTCTATCTGTTTGTAGGGTGGTTTTTTGCCTCCTCTGATATTTTCTTTATGTCTTCCTGTGTAGAAATATTAGGGAAAGGTGTCCTTTGACTTTATTTGCTGTAGTCTAAGGCCTTTAATTAAATTGTAATACCGATTATCTCATCCCAGTGGAAGAAATATTGCCCTGGCTGGTTAAATCAGTGTTTTGTGCTACAGAAGAGCTGCACAGTCACCAACAGACTAGTGAGAGTTGTAAACTTATTGTTTGTTCTCAAATGAGATTAATAATCAGGTTATCCATGCCTCTAAATAGTCTCCATGGAAATAAGGTATTTATCTGTGTTCTGTTCCTTCCTGTCTATGATTGGCTGGATGACTTTTAGGGAGAAAAAAATTACACACATCATTAATAAGATGTGCATTGCACAACACACACATTCAAAGATTTCTTTGAAATATGATATCATTATGGGCTAGAACAGGGTTGGAAGAGCAACCAGTTCCTTTGTCTTCCATCATCTCCAAAATTGTTTCATATTGCAAAGTTTGAAGTCTTGAATTTACATGAGACTTTTAGAATCGGTGAATACAAAGAGATCTTTAATCCTGACAGTTATTTTTTCATATTGTTAGCTTGATATATTAGAAGATTTATCTCTCAGTTCATGTTCATTCTCGGTGCTGAGACTGAATTTTATATTTCACTCTGTATTTCACATTTTATGGAGCAAGTAGAATGCTAAAGTTAGTCGCAAAATCCATTGTCTGTCTTCTCTGAGGACTGATGGTAGGCACATTTGTCCAATTATTTGATTTTTAAGTTTTGACCTGTGTGAGGGCATTATCAGTATGATGAGCTCACTCATTCCATCTAGTCTAATGCAAAATTAGACTATTTTGATTTCTGTCCTTCTTAACTGTGGTGGTTTGTTTTCTCTTCAAATAAATGTGTCAAACCACAGCATGCCTACTTGTCCTTTTTTTGTGGATAATTCATTTAGTCATCCTCTTGTGTTCTCTATATAATTGATTTGTTTTATATATATAGGATTTTCATGTTTCTGTCTTGTTTGGAGAGCTGTGGCTACAAGGATGCTATATAAAGTGTGGTTAGTCTTATCAGAACAGGGAAGCTAAGATCTGAGAAGTTTAAAGAACACACGGACAAGGGCATGGGGATTAGATTACATTGATATCATTATTCTGTAGATCATGAGCAACCTACTTTATAGCTCCTTTCTAATTTAGTTGGTTTGGAGATATTAAACCTCCAAGTTGAAAGTTCCTTCAAGTAAATTATGTCTGTAAAGTCACTGACCATCCTGTTATGGCATTCTTTCACTCTCTCTTCATGGTATCTTGCATTTTGTGTCATTCAATAATTTACTGACTAACAAAAGGAGAAGGGTGAGATTCGGCATCCAGAATTTAGCAGATACTTGTGGATATAAGAGCTGGTCTTAACTCAACTGAGCAGGGAGTCAGTCTTGAGTCTTCAGGTAAGTTAACTCATTTAATGGTATGTGGAGCAGGTATTGGTCAGCATGTGTGTCTTTCAAAAGATTTTGTCTTTTGTCTAACCAATATAGCTTTCTCTTGCTCTCCTACATATGTACAAAAGGATATGAAAAAAGTCTGAAATTATTAAACAGTTGATTTTTCTCCACCAGACAGCTCTCAAAATGTACGAGTCTCATTCTATGTGTAACATAGAAAAATTCCAAATGAAATGCTACTGGAAATAAAATGTTTATTTTAAAGATTTTATTAATCAACTTTTAAATTAAATATTTCATTAATATCTTTAAATCAATTACATTCAGTATACTTTTAATGTTGATTTAAACTTGATTTTGTATTGTCCTCTATAACTAATCATTATTACTTCTTCATGAGGAAAATGCATTGACCTGAATTGTACTTGAAGGCTCTGTTTTCCCTTAAGAGAGAGTAGAAGGCTGGCATTAGAACAGTTGAAAATTATTGGTATAGACTCAGATGATAACTCAGCACAAGTTATCATCTAGAAATAGGAGACTTTTGTCAAGAAGTAGTTTCCTCACACATTAATTTCCTCTAAAGAGTCGTAGCCAGATCCACTCAGGTAAGAGCGCTTCACTTTATGCTCTGTGAATTTGTTTTGAGTGCAATGAAGATAAAGGCATTGGTTTGGCTGTAGCTATTTAGTATCTATAGCGATTTATTTTGAATATTTTTTCTAATTCTACTAATTTTAATCTACCTTTGCATGCAATTATTTACTTATGTGCTTTAAATTTACCCTGAAGGACTGGTAGTCCTAACCTTGTTAATTTCATCCTTTTTCTCATTACAAACTATCCTTAAATAGGATTGACCATCTGTACAAAGATGGTACATACACCATATGTACAAAGAAATTACATATCCCTATTAATCTAGAAGCAAGATATGCTCTGGACACTTTCTTTGAATGATTCATGTTACTCATCTTCATCTTTATATAAATAGAAAAGTGAAAATACCATTAGATATCAATACAAAATAAGAGACTTATTTTTCAAGTTCTGGCTAAAGAGGTGAAAATCCCTCAGTGGTTTGTGTGGAATTCAACTGGCACATTGCTCTTCCCCGAAGCATTGTCATCACTAAGAAGACTGAATTAATGGTAGAATAGTAGAGAAACTATATGTTAACAGCAAGAGCAAATTAAATTTTTAAGCTTTTTGTGTTGCCATCCTTCAAACTCTATGTGTTTTTGAAGGTTTTGTTGCAAGTTGCTAGAATGGCCCCAGGTATTACTGCACTCCAGATGTTCTCCAAAACTGTGTTTTCCACTTAAGAAAAAGCACACATGCTGTAAGTGCACTTACATAGAAGATTAACCTGAAGTTCATCTTCTATAGTTAGATATACTGATACTGAGATTTTCTTATGGCAGTGTAATTGCACCCTTAGTGTTCCAAACTGGCTTGGACCAAGCAGCTACCAACCATTCCTACCCTGTAAAATCTTGAGCAGTAGAAGAGAACAAATAGGTAATATCACTACTGTTGCTCATGAACACTAGCACCTCACTGTATCTCTACATGAAGGCTTCTTTTAGTAACACTTAAGGAAGTAATTGTCCTTTTATGAGTGCTTACATGCTGTTTTACAAATATGTTACCACAGTTACATTATAAGTGCAGCATTATTTTTGCCAGTGGCATTTTAAGAAACAAGGAAAATAGCTTGAAAGTAACTTTGAACAATGCCTTTGTATTATTTTACTCTGGAAGAAAAGAATTGGTAATGTTTCTGCACATTAATATTTAAGTTTTTAAATTAAGTTGGATTTTTTTTTTCTAAATACTATGTAACATTTGCAAATCATTGAAATACAGTAAGCATAACAAATACCTTGATTCAATTATACAAGGAACTTGGAAATAATATTTATTGGATCAGTAAGTAATATGGACTAAAGTAAACTTACTTTTTGTACTAGTTGTGTTTTTATTTTCTGCTTAACATAAAGTTAAATGCCATAATTCTAGCACTTCTATTTTTACCAATAGAAATAGGTAATAAGATTTCCTCTAGTGAACAGAGGAAATATTGATCACATAAAGAAAGATTACAAGTATTTTTCTTTCATCAAAAGACACTTCAAGTACTATAGTAAAAGGAAATTTTAAGAGTGATTTAAGAAACACTCTTAAAATTTCAGAAAGACTAGAGTTTCATTTTCTTTACCTAACTTTTCAGTAGATTCCACAAAATTAAAATGCTAATATTGGCATGCTATTATGATAAACATAATTTCATTTTGCAGTTTTATGGGATATATTTTGATTTTCATTTTGTTTTATTTAATTGTTTGAAGGTTTTTTTGGTAAAGGAATAATTTCCAGTTTCATAAATTTTAGATTATTTAGTAAAATTGTTTTGTGTTTTATAATGTTAAAACCAGAAAGAAAATTACAGCAGATTTAGTACAAACCTGTATTTCATGTGAAAGTTGAGAGGCGGTAAACAACATCTGATTTTTATACCCAGCACCTGTGCTTTAATGCTATAATGTGGTTTTAGTTTAAACTACCCTGTTATTTATAAAATACAAAATACTTCTATTCATGTGTAAAACAATACAACTGAGACAAACCTATTCTGAGCTCCTAAATCTGTTATGATTTCATCACTGACCACTAGTTTTCCACTAAATGGGCTAAAGATCTATATAAGTAATGCAGTAAAAAAAAAATTGAAGTCTGACTAACTTCTCATTTTTAAAATATACCATAATTTTCAAGGGACCTTAATATATTCTGTGAAGTCGATTTTCTAGTTTTTACTATTGAGTAACTGGAAAAGGGTTCAAAATGTCATGCAAATTTAACTATCACAATTAAGTAATAAACTAAGTCATACTTAATCAATCCTTCAGACAATAAAAAAGCCCTCAAATCTAGTCAATACCTCACACCAAAATGATAAATATGACAGATACCTCCTCATACATACATTTATAACAGTAATTTCTCAGGTGATGTGTTGTGACTCTGTATAAAAATGCTTTTGTCCTCATAATAAGCATGCAATTTAGGAATTAAAAATACTGCTTAATTACATAAGGTTTTATTTTCAGTGAATAGCAAATATTTGTGCATATGCTTTATCAAGTTGGACTAATAAAGCTAGTCATCTGGAAATTGCCTGTAAATCCTTGAAAAGAACTTTTGCAGGGCAATGTCCTCTTGTTATCTTAAAATTGCAACTGAGTGAAATGTCCTTCTTTGCAGTAAATAATACAATGCACTCAGATGCAGTAAAATTTCCTCTGTTCTTCTATGTGCCCCATCTTCTGATCAAGTCCAGATTAACCAGGGAAAAACAGAGATATCCTTGTTGACCATAGCAAGGGTGGATTGCAACACTGACTACTTACAAATCACCAGTCACTAGATTTCAAGGGAACTTCGAGCTTCTCTGAACCTCTTGGAAAATTTAGATCTAGATGTGGCCCTCAGAAAAATGAGCTTAACCATTCCATAATGACCTTTTTCTGCATCTTCACAGAAAGACCAACCTGTTTATTAACACCGAATTCAATACCGTAGCAGTTCAGCTTGTGGTAGGACTGCATGTGAAAACTGAGACATGGCTGCTCACAGATGTAAAGCCTTGGAACTGGGTTAGAATCCAAAATCACAGAATCACAGAATATGTGAAGTTGAAAGGCATCCATAAAGACCATGGAGTTCAACTCCTGGCGCTGCACAGCACTATCCACAAGAATTACACCATGTGCCTCAGAGCATTGTACAAACATTTCTTGAACTCTGTCAAGTTTGCTGATGTGACCACTTCGGTGCAGACCTGTTCCAGTGACCAGATACCCTCTGGGTGAAGAATCTTTCTCTAATATCCATTCTAGACCTCTGCTGACACAACTGTAGGTCATTCCCTCACGTTCTGCCACAGGTCATCATAGAGAAGAGATCTGTGTTTTCCTCACAGAGAAGTTGCAGACTGCCATGAGGCCTCCCCTCAGTCTCCTCTTCTCCAGGCTGAAAAGACAAAGTGACCTCAGCCACTCCTCATGCACCTTCTCCTGAAGGGCCTTCAATATCCTTGTGGCCCTTCTGTGGACACTCTCTAATAGCTTTATATAATTTTTACAGTGGGCCCAAAATTGGCCCCAGAGCTCGAGGTAAGGCTGCCCCAGTGCAGAGCAGAGCAGAGCAGGACAATCCCCTCCCTTGCCTGCTTGGCAATGCTGGGTTTTATGACCCCCAGGACATGCTTGGCCCCCCTGGCTGCCAGGGCACTGCTGGCTCATGTTCAACTGGCCACTGACCAGGACTCCCAGGTCCCTTTCCATGGCACTGCTCTCCAGCATCTCATTCCCCAGTCTGACCATACGTCCAGAGTCACCCCATCCCAGAGCAGACTTTGGCACTTGTTGGACATAATATGGCTGGTGATTGCCCGTTCCTGTGATTTGCTGAGGTTTCTGTACAGGGTGTCCATGACTTCAAAGGAGTCAACAGATGCTCTCATATTTGTATCCTCTGTGAACTTCCAGTCCTGTGTTCAAATAATTTGTGAAGGTGTTGGAGAGCACAGGGCTAAGATGGTACCCTGTGGAACCCACTGGTGATAGGTCACCAGTCTGATGTCACCCCATTCAATTTAACCCTTTGTGTCCAACCGGTGAGCCAGTTGCTAACCCATCCCATGGTGTGTTTATCCACATGTGTGCTGCACATTTTATCTGTAAGGATCCTGTGAGAGACAGCACACAAAGCTTCATTGAGCCCCAAACACAAACTGGCTTCCCTTGATCAGCTAGGTGGGGTACCTTCTTATAAAGGCAAATTAGATGTGATAAGAAGGGTAGCAATGACTACACAGAAATTTTTTGAAGTGAAAACACATATCTAATGCCATTCTAGGTCTCCTTAGAACTGGGTACCTAATTGCAGAGCATTTTTAGACCACTATTTGCTCTTTAAATAAGTATCAATTTGCAAGTGCCATAGCAACTGTGAAATATAGGATGCCCTGGTATGCAAGGTATGTTAACATCTAAGATGCAAGACACCAGTGGGAAATAAAAAGATGTCAGGGGAAAATTTGTAATTATTCCTCAGTGTTTTCAGGGGATCGAACAGATACAGCTGCTCAACACTGAGTTTGTGGAAATAGAAATACTGTGTCTTCATTTTATATCCCTCTTTTCTCCTTGGAATGCTGATCGGAATAATATTTTTTTCTTAATTTAGGGGTTCTTTTTTTGCTGAGAATTGAATGAAAACAGAAACCAAAGTCATGGGTGAAGGAAGCAAAATGTTGACCTGAGGAACTGCAGGTTAGGTCTCTCCTCAGACTTTGGAAAGATGATGGAGCATGGCGGTTTAGAGCCCATGAACATAAAGTCACTTGCTTCTTCCATGCACAAATTATACTTTATCAGCATAGTCACCTTCTCCTATTGGCTAAATGGAAGAAAATAGATGAACAGAAAATTTTTCTTCCTGAGAGGATAGTACAACACTCATGTTGCCCAGGAGGATTTTGCCTCTCTGGCCTTGGAGGTACTAGTGATGTACATGAATGAAGCCATGCTGGCCTGACCTGTGGTAGCTCTAGATTTAGTGGCAGATTGGATCCTCCTGATGTAACTTTCAACCAGTATTTTTTTAATATTGTAAATCTGTTAAAGTATGCTAACAGTTGTTTTCTTTAATTAATAGGAAAATTTAAAATCATTGTTACAAAGAAAGGCATAGTCTCTCGTATTAAAATCTGACATATTCGAGTGAGGGCATTTGTGGAAGCATTCTGCTCCCCTCTGTCTGGGGTATAGAGTTCTGGTCAATGGCACCATTTCAGCATCTTGCTGTTTCAGTCTGGCTACCTTTTTTAAGATTTTCATTGCCCTTTTAAATTATTAATCTACTTTAGCACCTCCTTAAGAAAGTTTCTCCTGCTTGTTATGTCTCTTTTGGTTTTTATAGCATCAGAATATCCTTGTATAAAATCCCATTGAAAATAACCTTTATTTTCGGCAAATTTGTATCCTGCCAAGAGCTGCAAAAATTTCAAATTATAGCACAAAGAAAAACTTGGTGCTATAGAGTGACATTGAACTAATTTCATAACTCTATGGCAATGTGAGATTAGATACAGATGATGCAAGTCCTTCAAAGTTTGTCTTCTTAGAGATCATATTTGAAAGAATTTAGGTTTTCTGCTCATTTCAAAGTATTGCATATCAAAGTATTGTTGCATTCTTTATTACTTTATTGCTCAACATTTTATCATTTTGTTTTTCATATTTGTTTTGACTGCTGTTAGTATTGTGATGTTAAAATGTTGCACTGAAAAAAATTTTTTTAGCTGTTTGTTAGTCATCTTATTTTGGACTAAAGTTTGGATTCCTCTCACTGTAATTTGTTTTCATTTTTTCATACTACTTTGTTTTATTTTTCCTGATAAACTTCTCATTTTGAATTTTAGGAGACTGGATATCCCCCAAGTAATAAAGTAAGACATTTTAGATACTCTTTTTCACTATTTATTAGTATTGCTAAGAGCTGTTGAGGAATATAAAGGTGTAACTCTGAGTTTCAGTAAACTTGATGTGCACCTTCAGATGCTAACAGATAACCTTCAGATATTTTAACAGAAGGATAAAAATAAGAATTTTTCATATATTAAAATATGTTTAAATGGTTTACAAATAAAGAAATTACTATGTATTTTTCAGCTGTCCAGTGAGGTTTAGGTAAATACCCTATATATCTCCCACCAGAAGACATATTCTTGCAAATATGTAGAAATTTCCTTTTTAGATTTGTCAAAATGCATACCTAAATTAGAAATTCTGATAGAAATCAATTAACTTTGCTTTAGCCTTCAGATTTCTGGGGGTTTCTTTATTTGTCTGATTGATGGTTTTGTTTCTTTTAAAACTAATTTTTTCTTGTTGTGAAGTTTTGGACATTTTGTTCCATACATTTTTATAGGAGAGATTCTGAGTAGGGTCTTATTAAGGTTGTTTGACCACTGAGTCTTAAATTTTTGTCTTTAAGCCACTGGAACCCAAAGGATTTCTGCTAGAAAGAACATTCTTCTCTACTCATTGTGAAAGTCTCTATGTCAAATCTCTCAATTTCATCACGTGTTTGTATGTTTTGTTCAACAGCTGTGGTCATTCTTATGAAATTAGTTAGGATTCTTAAATTCACGCATATGGAGAATTTCTGCCCTCTCATCTACACTAGGAAATTTGACACATGGACTTTTCTGTAGCAGCTTTGATTCCAGGTAAACCCAGACAAAGGTGAGATGCTAAAGAACAGCCTGCACATACTGTCAAACTTGCATTTTCCTCCATTCTGGTATCCAATTTACTATAGAAAATCACACATGCTTGTCTTCCATCTTAATGCAGTGTTCAAAATATGATGACTAATTCTGCTAGATGTAAAAGTTACCATCAGCACTTTCATTGTTGTTCAAGTTTTATTTGAAGTTGACATACATTTAATTTATAATTTATATTATTCAGGAAAAACTTTATCTTAAAACAGCCTAAGTTTCTTTGAGAGGTTCATGGGTTTTCATATTACCTTTGAAAAATCTCAGTTTACTGGAAAGTGTGGTCAACAAAACTTAAGAGACTCATCTTAGAACAGTTTCTATTCTTAAAAAACATGAAATTTAGATATCATAATTAATTTAACTGTATTTTTACTTTGATTTTTATGATAGTCAAAGATACTCTTAGTAATATAAAAAAATTCTGTTAGTAATAGAGAAAAATGGTATTAGTCAACATTATACAAGTTATTACTTAAAAATTTAAACCAAAATTCTGTATTTTTAAGTATAAATGGTGCATTGGGAATTGACTCTATAATTTTGAGATCTGACTGGTGTAATGTTGGGACACAAATTTTATAGAAAAGTTGGATTTGTTTTCAGAAGGATTTTTACATGCTATTGTCAAGTTATACTGAATTACAACTGGAAGATGAAAAAGAAATTGCATATTTAAAAAAGCAAACTTGTTTTTAAAGTTTAAAGCTCATTTTATTCCAAATATATTTTACTGCAAATAATGTACTATTTCCCATATCTTACAAATGCATTAGTATTTTAATATTTAATATTTCATAGATTTCATAGATATAATTTATGTATACCTTTCATAATACTCATATCTCACCCTGTTTTGGCAAGTAGCCTCTGGACAGTAAGATTATTGAATATGTTTAAAAATAAATAGGTAAATGGGCATTTGTAGTAACATTGTTCATTTGTTCTTGCTGAACTGGTGATCCTTTGCCACACAAAATAGCTCGTGTGTATGTGACAGTTAAATATGATACACGACTGTTCAAATACATCAAATGCTTCATTTTTGGGAATAGAAAACAGGAATGCAGAAACAGAGAACTAAAAATGACAATTGTCGATGTACCCAAAACTAGTTTAAGATGTTTCACTCAAAATGCATTAACAAACTAATTTGTCCTTGTATTTCCACTTGACATTACAGCCATGGAAATATTTCCTTTATCACAGCTAGTTTAGAAACCTTTTAAAGCAGTCTTGTTCTGTGTACTCAAAAACTGTTATTTTAAATGTAGCATGCTGAACAAGCAAATTCTGAACTTTTCTCATCCTTCTTGTTGGGATAGCCACTTATTGATCAAACTGGAACTGGATTAACCAAAACTGTAGAAACAACAGTAACCAATGCAAGACAACCCACATTTCAGTTTTACTGAGCTTCCAGGTAGAGTTTATTACAGCATATCACCCATAATGATCCCATTGACAGCACATGAAGAAAAGAGCTTAAATTAAGATGTTTTGTACTAATAGGCCCATTTCCTGCTCAAATGTGAAGGCCTCCTGCTTTTGCCCACACTTCCTTAATCTACAAAACATGTGCTCAGAGGTCCCTGCTGCTATTTCCTGCTCTGTTTGTATAGCACGTGAAATATTCATGAATTTGCAAGCTGGAGAGCCACATATTTTAAATGAAGATTTAATAGTCGCGAGCTCTTGGCTTGTGAACTGATAATTGAGAATTTACAGCTATATATTGTCTACTTATAAACAAGCAGGTCTTGACCTTGACCACCCCATTCTTTGCCCACCATGTTTCATTCAAGCCTAGGGAACCTCCTAGTTTTGCAATGATGCTTGTGTCCTGATAAAGAACAATTGCGGGGACGCTGTGCTCCAGGACGGTTTGGATGGATGGAGATGAGAGATCTCTGAAGGCTGCTCTAAGAATATCAGGTTTATTATAGAGGGTGAAAGGTTCTGCTTGAAGCTGCCAGATGCAGCACGTGGCAAGGCCTGAGGGGATGGGGGAGGGGAGAGGCAAGGGGTAGAGGGAGACAAGAGGATGCTCCAGGAGAGGGTGGAAGTTCCAAGAGAGTGGTAGTTCCAGGAGAGCGTCTGGCTCCTCAGGGACTCCTTATTAGGGGGTTTCAAGGTGGGCTGGAACACGACTTGGGCCAATGGGGTCACCATACATTTTGGGGGGGTGAGACAGAACAGTCCATTTGACCTTTGGACCTATCTGTAGGTAAGGACATTGTTCAACCAGTAGGGGGGACTGTTTTCATCCTGGCTGTACTATTGTAAATCTTTTTCCAGGCAATCATATTTATCCATCCTCCCCAACAAACAATGGTAACATTCCCATGAAATTACTTTTAGGCAGACCATACCCTATGCAATACACCTAGGAAAAGTAAGGGGCTGGATGGAGTTTCCTGCCATCAACTCTAGCAGTCTCAGCCAAAGCAAACCATCCTGTGATTCTCTGATAAGCTCTGTTTCTGCTTATAGTGTATATATGAAGACAAATAATGTACAGTAGGATCACATAAACCTTATCAATTGGCAGTTTGAAGTCCTTGACTACATTTAAAAACCATGTTGAAATATGATTAATTGATGAGATGGCCGCAGTAACAACTGGCAAGTCTGGGCATGATTGTTAGACTGAGCAGTACGGGGAGGTTTCCAAGTTCAGAGACACCCAAGCAGCAGACCAGAGCCCTGTCAGTATCTCTTATGAGAGAGCCAGGCATGAAGGTGGCATTGCCGGGACCATCCAGGAGAGATTTAGATGGTTTTAGGGTATTGCCAAAGCACAGCAAACAGGGCAAGCAAACAGGATGTGGCACATCAAAAGGCTGTGGCATGACACTTCAAGGGCATGTAAAGGCGCTGCTTCAGTCTGCAGGTAGGCTCACATCCCTGCTATGTGCTGAGTGTATTAGGTCTCTGCCACAATGGTGAGCACCTGACTTAGAGCAGCCCCTGTAAATAATGATGTTTCCACCCACCTGTTTGATTGAGTACTTCTGTGAAGTACCCATATATAAATGCACACAACATGTGGAATAAACAAGGACTACAAATCTATATGTGATCACAGGTCCATGATCTCCTTAGGATTACTAAGTGATGGTAGAATAGCTTACATGACTGGAATATTGTCAGGCTGGCTATGTACGTTTTAGAAAGATCAGAGATGCAAGGTGATGGAGTTGCTCTTTGTATGAGAGACCAACTAGAATACATTGAGCTCTACCCTGGACAATACCTTCATAAGTATGCTTAGGAAATGTGGGTTAGATGAATGTATGGTGGGGTAGATCAAGAACTGGCTGCAGGACAGAGCTCAGACAATTGCTATCCATGAAGTAGGATCAGGTTGGAGCTGTATACAATGTGATATTTTGGAGGGATCAGTATTGGTTTCAATCTTGTTCAACTTCTTTATCTACAATCTGGATGAAGGGATTTGCTTGAGGTATAAGAATAAGAAACTGGGGGGACTCGCTGATGGCATCCAAAGGCTGTACTGACAGTCAGTGAGACCTTGGTTGGCTGGAAAGCTGGGCAGAGAGAAACCTAAGGGATTAGGTTTCAGCAAAGGAAAGTGTAAGGTACTGCACCGTGGGAGGAATAACTCCAAGTACCGTACAGGTTGTGGGCTAACCTACTAGCGGGCAGCTCTGCTGAGTTTAGGTCAAAGGCAGGCTGATTATGAGCCAGCAGTGCCCTTGCAGCCAGGGTGGCCAATATTATCATGGGGTGCATTGAGAAGAGCATGGCCAGCAGAGCAAGGGAGGTGATCCTGCCTTCTACTTGGCCTCAGGGAGGCTACATCTGGAGTCCTGAGTCCAGCTGTGGGCTCCTTAGTATGAAAAAGAAAAGAAACTCCTGTGGGGGGTGAGGGGGTGGGTACCACAGAGGCCACAAAGCTGATCAAGGGATTGGAGCATCTCTCTAATGAGGAGAGACTGCAGGAGATGGGCCTGTTTAGTCTAGGGAAGACTGAGAGGGGTTCTTATTAATGCATACAAATATCTCCAAGGTGGGTATAAGAGGATGGTGCCAGGCTCTTCTCAGTGGTGCCAAGTGACAGGACAAGGAGCAATGGCCATAAACCAATACAGAAGGAGTTGCACCTCAATGTGAGAAAGAACTTTTCATTGAGGATGGCAGAGCACTGGAACAGGCTTCCCTGGGAGGTCATGGAATTTTCTTCTCTCAAGACACGCAAAACCCACCTGTATATGTTTCCATGTCAGATCTTCTAGGTCACCCTCCCTTGTCATGGAAGTTAGACTAGATGACTTCCAGAGATACCTTCCAAACATAACAACTATGTGATTCTATGAAATAACATAATACTGAAGTCATGAAAGTAAATCTTAGCTGTAGTAAGATCAGAAAATCTCAGTAAGACTTCTGCCTGTAGAATAGATGGAACACATTGATTTGCAGTGTACAGATTCATTACAATGCATTTTATAATAAAATTCATGTTTTAAAAGGTACACTTTTTCAAAAATAAAGCTTTTCTCCTGCAAATTCTATCTCCTTTATGGATTAATAGCTTTGTGGAAAGATGAGTGGGTATGCAGTGTATTACATTTTTTTATGAGGGCTTTTTCTTAACTTCTTGTATACTCAACATATTTAGCAAGAAAACAGTAACATCTAAATAAAAAGAACAGAAAAAGAATGTCTAAAGGAAAAGAACAGAAGAAAAGGAAAAGCCTCAGCAGAGTTAATACATTACACATCATTACACAATGTCTGTAATGTATTAACTCTGCTAAAGGTTTTTCCTTTTCTTTTGTTCTTTTTCTTTACAAGAAGTTTTCTACCAAGACAATCTTCACAGAATGTTTGCAGAATTTCAATAATCTGACTTTCATTATTTCTAGATAAATACATTTATTTTGGCTCAAGTTCTTTAACTTTTATAGGTGTCACCTTTATAGGTGTCTGCAGTTGCTGCTTAAGGATTATCAGGTGGACCACTTGCAGCTTTATCACTAGAACACTGTCTTAACTCGAAGTTCGGGTTGATCATGTAGTGTTTGTGTCATGAATTTGAGCTAGTCCTGAAAATATCACAACATACAAAAAGGGAAAATTTTCACTCCATGCAGATATGACCAGATTTGCAAATAGCGATGGTGGCCATGGTCACATATTATTTTTCTGTAGTGGCTACATTAATAAACACAAGCTCAGATGTCCCCTGTGAGACATCTTTTCAAGGAACCTTTTTTGGGTTTGTTTTTTTTTTTTTTTTTTTGCCTAGGCAACACTACAAGTTTCTTACTTCTTTTTTCAAGAGTCAGTTTAGTCAATCACTCATACTTTTTACTATACTATTTTATCTTGAAAAAGACAAAATGTGCAATCCCAAAACTAGTGCTTAAGTTATTCCTTTTACAAAGTGGCTTTAAACTTCCTAAAACCAAAAGACTATGTTTCACAAGCTTTCTAATATTGGCTTGTGTCTACCTTGAACAAAGTAGCTCTGTACAGCGACATTCTGTTCAGAAGTTATAAATCCCATAATTAGGATTTTAATTAAAACCTTAATTCAACTCAGTGTGAATGTGTTATAGCACATAATTACTTCATTGGACACTATGTTTTTTTCCTCTTTGCCTTATTGGGTCATTGCTGAGGATGGTCATTGCTGTGGGTCTGAGTGATGCTTTTCCTCTCAAAGAAAATGTTCATCACAGTACTCTGGCTTACTTTCAACCAAAGTTACAAAATACAGATTGAAAAGGCTGTGACTACAGATCAAAGGAGACACAGAAAACTGCATTACATCTACAGGAGGTTTTGTATCTAGCAACAGATTATGTCTGTCACACCTGGCAGCACCTCTGAAGGTACTTAATTTTCGTTATGTTGAAGCTGCTATATTGACACAAAAATTAAAGAGAGTAGCTTGGGTTTCAACAGCATCACGGCCCTGTCCTTGGGCTAATTAACTAGGTTTGCTCCCTTGCAATAAAACCAAAACTAATTAGTTTCGAAGGAGAGTTCTGCTTCCTGGATATGCAGTTAGTTCACACAGTGCCACCTTGGGCTGGCAAAATTCTGCTTTGCATGAGGCAAAATAGAGCCAAATATTTAAACAGTTTTTTGATACATTGTTAGTAATTTTATATATCTGGTTTTCTGATTGAATAATTTGTGAGAGGTACACTGAGAATTCATGTTAGCCAGTGTTGGAATTTGAATCTATCTTTTATAAACTATAATGGAAAACCAGAGGTTTGGCATCTTGGAGTATATAGACCAAATTCTGATAAGATGTTGTGATGACCATACCACTAAACGTCTCTTGAGTATTGCAGAAAATATATCAGCAGTTGTTTATGAAAGGCATAGCTACAGCAGTGAGTGTTATAGAAAATTTTAAGCTTAAATTAATCCTTCTGTTTAAAGAGTAGATTTGGATCTAATGTAGCAAAAAGGGCACAAAATCACACATTTTAGGTGAGTGCTACTCATACTAGACCTAAAAAGGCAGAGAGAAATAGCATGTGATCATGCAATTAAAGAAATAGCATTATACACTCATAGACAAGGAAACTGGATAAAGAGTACACAGTCAGGTATTTATTTTTTTTAACACAAGAATATTTGGTTTTGGAAGCTTACTATACAACCTTACTTTCTTGTGATAAGTAAGAATACAAGTTCTGTAAAAAAAAGAGAAGTAATACTGATTTACAAGGCAGTAAAACCTATAAAATTATTATTACCAGGAACTTATCTAATGTTAGTTTTATTCCACCTCAAGAAGGGGATATTGAGGGAGAACTAATTATGGTCTACATCTTTCTCATCGGAAAAGAGGAGGGCAGGCACTGATCTCGTCTCTGTGAAGACCAGTGACAGTATCAGAGGCAATGGCCTTAGGTTGTTTCAAGGAAGGTTTAGGCTAGATACCAGGAAAAGGTTCTTCACCCAGAGAGTGGTTGGGAACTGGAACAGGCTCCCCAGAGAAACAGTCACAGCACCAAGCCTGACAGTTCAGGAAGCATTTGGACAATTCTCTCAGGCCCTGGTGTGAATCTTAGGGATGGAGCTGTGCAGAGCCAGGAGTGGGACTTGATGATCCTTGTGGGTCCCCTTCCAATGCAGAATATTCTGGATTCTATGATTTCATGAGCTGTACTTAACTATGTTAATGCTGGGGAGCCATAACAGTTTTTTACTCTATAGTCTCGAGTACAGAGCTTGTTACTGATTTATATTTTGCTTTCTTCTGAAGTCCATAGACAAATGTAGGCACAAAATATATTTTCTTACAGTTCTGTGCCTCACAGTTCGATTTAAGAGAGAAGAATGGGAACACAGAAATAATTGACAGTTAACTGGGATGTTTTTTTTCAGAAATAGACCACAACGTCCCTCAAAGAACTGTACTAACTTTCTTACAAACAGCTATGCTATTGTTTATGACATTTATTGTATTAAAATTTTCAGCTTTATGCGATTTTGTTAATTTGGCAGTTTTGAGTCTGATCAGTATTTAGTTGTAACCTTTCCTGAGTAGCTGGCAAGTTGAATTCACCAAATATTTTACTTTATAATATAAGAAATATTTATATGAAAACACAGATTTCTGTTGACAGTTTGCTATATTAGAGTGATACTACAGTTTAGCATAGGAGAAATCAGCTCAAAACCATTATTTTTCTGATTTTTTTTCTAGATGGACTTTTTTTTTTCTGGATCACAAAATGTATTTAGGCGAGTACTTTTATAATTGAAAAGATTATGGGGAGTGGGATTATTTTCTAAGCAATTTTTTTTTTTTTTTCTGTCAAGGAAATAACGTTTGTGTAACATTTTAAATAGGTTAGGGGGTTTAACATGTATAAAAATGTGACTAGTGACCAGCTAAATGAGAATACCTTCTCCTGATCTGAAAACCAAAGTTTTCAAAGGGTCAGTGCGTCCCTAATTATGATGATGCAGTTAACAGTACTCTAATTGAAAGATTGTGTCAGCATTTCCATTATAAAGCCATGTTTTTCATGGGTTGTAGCTCAGCTGTAAAGATTCAATCTGGGCTAAAACATGTCAAAAAAACTCATCCTGCTTCATACTGAATGCCTTCAAACTCCCAGTTAAACAAGTGAGTTTTCCAGGCACTATTTCAAAAAAATAAGGCCAGACTTTATATTAATAATTTTCTATGCCATCATAGACAAAGGATTGTCATGCAAGTAACTATTTTTGTAAGTGCTTCAAAAATTTGCATTTTTTTCCAAATGCAAGGTCACCTGAAAAATACCTCCCCAAATCAGATCATTTTCCTGTTTTGTCCTCACATCTCCTCCAGGAAGTAAAACATTCAGTGCAATATAAATATGTTAATTTGCTGTGATGTTGATGTAATATTTGATAGAGATATTTTTTTGCTGTATAGACAGAAACTTGTAAAATAATAAAAGATATAGTAATTTTAACATGTTTCACAATGCAGGCTAAAGAATAAAAGAATTTTCTTGTTAAAAAAGGATGAAAAACTGTAGGGGAAAATTACACTTAAGCTATAAAGAAATATTAAATATGAAGTGTAAAATAATTGACTAAAACCACCTCAGAACATTCATTTAAAATAACATAGAAAACATTTTTAACTAAAAGCAAAAAAAAAAAATCTAAATGCCAGTTTTCTTGTGATGTGTACTTCTATTAGGAAAACAACAACAACAAAAAAAAATCAACCTAATTTAATTCTAAGGAAAATCTGAGTACAAGACTGCAAAGAGGAGAATCAAAGCAATAGTCTGATGTAGTAAAATCTTTCCTTACTTGAAACCTAAAGAACCCCAAAAAACCAAATAGCAACAATAAAGGCATGTATTATTTGCAGACAAATGAAAGAAGACGCATTTTAAATATTTTTAAGTGTCAGAAATACAGTGTGACACATCCAGAAAATAATTACAGACCTCAAAATTTCTTCTATTTATGAGATTAGCAAGCCAATTAATTACAGTCGGGTTCAGCTTGAGTGGGACACTCAAGAGAGATTTTTCTGCAGACTGCAACAGACATGAGACCTCATGACCTCTGAAAATGGCAGAGCATGCTGGTCAGCACCTACATAGCACAGTGGGATATAATCCATGTGCAACATTGCTATATAACATAATCCTTTTTAGCCATGTCCAGACATGTATATCTAAGTTGCATCGCTATTTCCAACAAGAAAGGACAAAGCAAAGCACCAAGAAAAGGAAGCAAGGTGTCCGGCTTAGGACACAGTTCAGGTAAATGAGACAAACTGTTCCTTCTTGGTTTCCTTCCTCCATAGTCTCTGGTGACTGCTATGACTTGGAAGATTGTGTTGTGTTTTTGTTTGACTGTTACCAATTTTATTAGTGCTTGCACTTATTATTTCTCAGTTAGCTTTCTTTATATTTATTCTTTGACTCCAGTGTTGTGATGACTTGCATCTGTTCTCTCCTGTAACTCAATATCATGTTTCTCATTTCTGTTGTTATGCCCATTGGAGAAGTGGCTTCTCATGTCATTTACCAAGTTATTTCCCTTTGTTTCTTGTTAGTTCAAGTATATTGCAATTCTGATTCCCTCATGCTTTCAAATCAGTAGTAGAGATTCATCCTTAATTCTCTATGCCATCTTCTTGCCTTGCCTGTTGGCACATGACAGCTGAGCATCATCCTCTGGAAGATATGTAGGTGATTATTCAGGCTGGCGGACAATACTGCAAATAACATTTTGCAAAAGAAATCAGAAGCTGCTAATAGCCATTCTCATCCTCAGATCACCCCAAATCTGTGATGAAATTTATTGAGATTGTCTAGGTTTCTAATAAGATCTATTCTGAAATCAAAATTCTTTAGGGATTTCTTGAAGAGAATTTAATCCTGGTATTAGCATCTTTGGGTTTTTTGCCTAAGCTTTTCATTGTAAACATATCACTAATGTTGTGCCCACAACAGAAGTTTCAGACCTCACTGATTCCTTAAAGAAAAGGTGTGTACATAGCACTATATCAGCCTTTACATTTTCTGAGACTATCTCTCAGTCCCCTGAAAGAAAAGTTTCTTTGAATAAATGTTTGGTAATTAGAACATTTTTTTCTTGAAATCTGAACAGAATATGGATTCTGCTTCTCCTGCTATGGAAGAGAAGTTCTTGATGGATATTTTTGAATCATAACATTAAGGAACCTCTTTATGCTATTCTTGTAAATTCAGTTTTTTGAAACCACTGAAATATATACCAAATCAAGTTTGGTATATATTGTATGAAATATATACCAAATCAAATTTGGCACAGGAAAGTCCTGACATGGAGATACATTAGATATTTACAACCATTTTAATGAGACTTTCAGAGTTTGAGTAGTACATGTTGTAGACTGTTGGATACAGTTCTCATCAATGTTATTTTATCCAACAGTTTGTGATTACACCAAATATTCACCTTGTGACAAAAGCTGAACTTTGGGGTTGTGCTTTGCCCCTCTCTTAAAGCACTGCACTATAGATCTGTCTGTTTGAGAAAGTTCGTTTACTTATCTAAAATTATCAACTTCTTTAAGATTTGCTTTTCCTAACTGGAAGAAAAAAGCAAAGCTTTGTGCACAACCTGATATTATTTTTGGATAAACTTATCAGCTACTAGGCAGTACCTATGGAAGGAGGGATCTGTAAAAGAAATTTCAAACCAAAGAAAGGAAATCAGAAACCTACCCAAAAAAGGAGAGGGGGTCTAAGGCAGGATTTACAGAATTAATCTTCAATACACATAAGTTTAATGGAATTTACTACGAAGAAAGCAACCTCTTCTACAAATGAGTGCCTTAGAAATTCATGTGGAAAAGGGGAAATCTTCTGCATTAATAGATTTCTGCTTGCTGCAGTCTCCAGGAGATGCAGCTGTGAGAAAGTAAACACAATTGTGTAATTTTACCAGATGTTCTTTCCAATCAAGCTAGAAAACTGTGAGGCAAGTTTGAACATGAGAAATTAAGATGTGATGCAACGAACATGATTTATTTTATTTTTATTTTATTTTATTTTGTTTTGTTTTATTTTGTTTTGTTTATTTTATTTTGTTATCTTATTATTTATTTTATTATCTTATTATTTGATTTTTATGTACCATGTGGATTACCAAACAAAGAAACAGTGCTGTCCAGAGAGGTTATAGTCCCTCCATCTCTGGAGGTCTTATGACTTATCTCTGATCAACTATTTCTAATTAGATATGCTTTCAGCAGGGTGCTAATCTAGGCAAATTCTGGATTTCCTTTCCAAGTCACTCTAGTCCTTTTTCACATATAGGCTGGAATTTCTCCTTTTAACTTTTACCGTAATTCACAGTTTAAATTCTGGCCAATCTCTGCATTCTTGGTTGCTTTGTTTTTTCCTTTCAGTGTTTCTTTAACATGACAAAATAAACTTTGCTTCACTGTAGGCACACTTTTCATTTTTTTGTATGAAGTTCATCCTCTCTCGATTTTGAGGGCTTTCTCTCAACGACTCCAACAAGCTGAAATCACATACTCTACCAGCAGTCCTTTATTGTTCTCAAAATTACTCAGTGTCAGAAATAAGAATCTATTTCCTCTCAGCTTTTAAGTTTCGGGTAAAAGCAGGGAAAGAAAAGGATAAATAAAAAGCACTTCTCTAAAGCTTCATTGTATCTGGAATCATTCATAAGACACTTATCAGTTGCTCTAATGCTTCAGGTGTTATTCTTCACAACTCTCACTGATGTCTCATTCTTTCTCCCCAGTGAGATAAGAAAAAGCCTTGCCACTCTCTCATTTTATCACTCACTCTAATTCTGTCCCATTTTGTGACTGGCTGTATACTTGCTACATATTTACAAGTTTTTGTGCAACCAGTCCAGCATTCTAGAAGCTCTTTTACAGTGCATTCTTTTAGAAGTAATCAGGGTTTTGATTTAATCACAATGTGTACCATGTTTTAGCCATCAATCTTAAAAATAAGGAGAATCAACCAACTAAAACTAAACAAGCAAACAAAACCTGCTGAAATGCTACTCATATGAAAAAAGTACTTATAGATTTCTGTAGCAAAGGCTTCCAGTTGCCTTCCAGGTGAACACTGAGGAGTTCTTTGAGCTCTTTCATTCTATACCTTGAGTCATATTGAAACAGTATTGACATACCCACAGCTTACTTATCAAATCGATAATGTTTCAAATAATTTCCCACTGTAAGATTTTGTTCTCTGTCTTTATTTCCACGGAGAGCATAAAATTAAACAAGTCTGTCCTGCTTCCTGCCTGATATTCTTATGGATTCTTCGAGCGGGATACCTGATGTCCAGGATAAAAACACTGCTGTGAGGCTTTCAGCTGCTGTTAATATCCTTTTTAAATGGAAAGGAGTGGGCTATCCATTGCACAAAGTTATTCAAGGTTACTCTGACAGAATGAAATATTTCAAAAGGGTAGAAATGGGAATGATTTTACCATGGAGTGCCACAGCAACAGAACATCTGACTAGCCAGTATGCCTCCACCTGGTGCTAGGAAAGGTCTTCACCATTTCTTAAAGCTCGTGGACAGCACTTGGGTCAAGCATTTTCCGTGAATAAATAAAATTTAATGGGACTTTCATAATCTATGTGGATTCACTATGAAAAAGGATACATTTAGAATATATTATCAATGCTATTTCTGAATGATATATCAAAGAGCCCAGTATTAGTCAGTCATTTTTTCACTCAAAAATGTTTGCCAGTTAGTTTACACAAGGAAGAAAAAATATTTCATGGCCTCTCTTTATGTTAAGATGCTATCCACATATTCTACTAATAAAAGTAAACCTCTTCAGATCAGTTGTGATACACTCTGTACTTTGACAAGAGAAGGAGAAAAATTGCTGAAATTAAACCCACAGAGAGTTTTGTCTTTGTATATTGGAAAAGTGATTAGAAGAACAGATACCATCTTACAGCTGCAGTATGCAACACATTCAGGTGGGAGTGGTGTGTGAAATTCAGCCATATCTCCACTGTAGTTTCTACTATATATGGAGGAACAGCCAGTCTCACATGTCTTGTTAGAGTTCACCTAACTTATGGTACACATTTAGGAAAGCAGACATAGCTTAGTGTTACTGACAAAAGGGTAAGAATTGCATGTACAGACCTAGATGTATTTCCATATCACCAGGAAGAAAGTGTAACTGATGGCTCCACTTTCTTTTATTTGTACTGCACTTCGTCACTAGACATTGTAAGACAATCATTTTTGATTATAAGACCTAGTGTCCTGGTAGAGATTTGGGGATAGATTCTCTTAAGATTCTTTTCAATGTGACCATATCATTAATTGAAATAAGTGTAGCCCCTTGAACTCCTGTAGGCAATGTTCTGTACAAGGCATCTCCTCTTCAAGGGGTTGACCCCCTGAGAACCTCCTGAATAATTTAATCTTTTTGGTATCTCCTGGAAGAGCATGCAAAGAATTAGCATGGTCCAGGATACAGCTGACATCCCTACATAGTCTACTGGCTTCCTATACCTTTATTAGGGCATTTGAGGTAACGAAATACCACTTCAGGATTGAAAAAATGAGAAGTGGTTTATACTCCCTACATTTTCTGCCCTCTTTTTACTGTGTTGTAGAGGTAAAGCCTAGTCTCTGAACCCCATTTTTTAAATTAGAAAATTAAACATCTTATTATTAATAAGCAGTGGTTCTTCTCTTACTAACATAGCTTCATCAGCCTTTTTTGCTCTTCTACTTAATAAAGATTAATTCTGTACTTTCTCCTGGAAAAGCTAAATGTAATACCAATCTTGGTATCACCACCCATATTTCTGCTTGCTGGAATGTGAGGTGTCCTAAAGACAAAGTGCATTGTCATGTACTTAATGTGCATGAGTAAAAATGCTCATAAAGAGTAATTATTGTATTTTGTTATTCCTGTGAGTGTCCAGTTTCTGCTGTCTGTCTTACAAGTGAATAGCAGGGTTGCCCACAGTGCAAGCAATTCTCATGCCACTGTTTGGACTTCTTGTGAACCTAGATAGGAGGGTGGATTTACAAGGGAGGAATTAAATTTTGGCCCATAAACTCAGCCAATGATCCACTGTCCCACATTGTACAATGCTCTGCTTTCCTTTTAAATCCTCAATATCAGTGTGTCTTCCTTTGCTCATATTTCTTTTTATAGGATATAAAATCCATACCTTGAAAAGAACTTGAATTCAAAAACTTTTCTTATGGAAATCAGATCATAGAGTAAAAGTAGGTCTAAGACAAATACTTTATCTTTGGTGCATTATGCCAGGATATATCATTCTCTTATCTTGCAACTGTAATGTAGAAGAGAAGAATAAGAACTCAAACAAAATAAATTATGCCTGGTCTCAGTTCCTGATCTCATTAAGAACTTAAGAATTACTTTAGAGAAATAAAACATTACCCTCAAATTAAGACAATTTCCTGGGCAGACATATTCAGTGGGTAGCATTGAAGCAAAATTACTAGAAAGGTCTGACGTTGCTGAAGTATTTGGAAGTAGTATTCTAAACAAGCAATTAAGCATGAGATGATTTTTTCAGTCTGCCAGCCATTTGAATTTTCTTTTACTTAATCACGTCCACAATTTCTGCAAAGCTGTCCCAGCTTGGGGCCATTCAATTATTGCTGCAGAGCATAAGGCACATAGTTGGAAATGCTAATGCACCTTTAAGTAATATTCAATTATTCTGCAGTTTTTGAGCATCATCTGATTTACTATTTTTTTTGTGAATGTCAGCTGGAAAGTCAGAATTGATGGGAAGTTAGGCTTTTCTCTGTATTAGAGATGTAGATTGGGAATTAAAATCTTGTTATAGATACAGCTCTGATTTAGAAAGCAGAAAGTACGCAAGATAGAGTGTCCACTTTAGAATTGGTTTATCCAGAAGACTGATGAAAACCCTTATTTTTTTAAGAAAAATTAAAAATACATGTTCATCTGCATTTTGCAATTAAGTGCTTCACTAAACCTGCTTATATCAATATTGTTAATCTTAATAGTTTCAAGGGATGCATACTCTAATACTTGGTACCATCAGATTAGTGACAATTTTTTTCCTAATTAAGAATGTCTGACCACAAGAGGGAGTTCCTTGCCAACGCTTTACCTACCATAAAAGAAGCAAGTGCAGAATAGGGTTGCTTAAAAAAAAAAAATAGAACTGCTTTCCGTTGTTTAAGGCTAAGATAGGAATGTATTTTGTTACTTAAAAAAATATAACAATTAAAAGAAAAAACCAACCAAACCTCCCACAAAAGTCTTAACTCTGAAAAAATTACATTAACAACACTGCTCTAATAAATCTATCTACTAAATGTTGACATTTTATCTAAGTGTCCTTAGTATTAATTTAAAATATAACACAGCAATCATCTAGAAATGTAAAAAAATGTTGTATTAAAATACAATGAGCAAAAATATAATATATTATTTGCTTTATATGCATTGTATTAAGGTATTCTATGAACTAATTTTAAAAGCTCTATTCTTAGAACTAGGAAAATAATTACTTGACTTCAATATTTATTTAGTACTTAGCAAAAATAGACTAATTTAAAAATATTAAAATTAATATTTCTGATCTTTTTCCTACACTCTGCCTTATATCTTGCATTGTTGATCTTACTTTGAATGAAGTATTTTAATGACTGTACATTACACAGACCTGATAAACAAAATCAGATACCCAAAATTGTTTGTTTTCATGCTATCTTAAACTACTTTTTCTGCAACATACCATATAAGTACCATACAAAATCATATTTTTGAACATCTTTTTTTATTTATCTTGAAGCCAAGGTTCAGATTTGGCTTGTAAGAAAGATGATGGTAATCTGAAAGAGTAATACATCTTTATAAACAAGGTTTCTTTCCACTTGTTCTTACAGAAAACATCCAAAAAGATCACACATAAACCTTATATGTTTTTCTAGTAGATAAAACCAGATAGCAATATGCCCCAAAATAACCAATGTGAAACATGCTAGCTAAGAATATCTAAGTGGAGAAAGCAGGTTATAAAAAAATATAGAAAGACAGGCTTAAAAAATGTATTAAGTGTCCTGTGTGCAAAAAGAGGCACTTATCTGTACAAGGTGAAATAGCAAACACAAGCCCACCCCTGATCAGTATGTGCTCATAAATGGATACCTGCTACTTAAAGAGTCAACATCTAAGATGGCAAATGGAACCAATTTTGCTACATTTCTCATGATCCCAAAAAGGTTGAAAAATAATTTTGAGGTCCACTACTTGTTCAGAGCTCCTTTTCTTTTTTACTAATAATCTTTTCAATAGATATGACATTTTCTTCATGCCTTACATTAGTTAGCTAAACTTCAGAAGGTATTTGTCAGCTTGGCAAAGGCTTTTGACTTCATCTTAAAACAGTACTGATGGTCATGGAGAAAGAGAAAAAGCTAAACTTTTGTAAATGTTAGGTATACCCAACACCAATTTAATAAGTATTTTCCAGTTTCTGTGCATATTCTAGGTGTTCACTTAATTGTAATCATAAATCATAAAAGATGCAGTTCTAAAGCAAAAAATTCATAAATGAAATAAATTAAAGCCATGCAACCTTTACAATTTTCTTCTTTTGTTTAACTGGCTTATATAGCCTTATTTTTCTTCATTTAATCTCTGAAGTGTATTTTTTTTTTATCAGACATCCATTCCTGAATGCAATTCACAGAACTCACGTGGCGCCAGACTGAGTCCTGCAGGGTGACCCGCCGCTTGTCAGTTGGCATCACCACAGAGTGTAATCAGTGGTTCACCAGTGATGAGAGGACTCTCAGGCAGGGTTAATTCCTCCGGTGTTTACTGTAGGAAGGTCTGAGGGTAAAAGGAGACAGGACAGGAATAAGAGCACCACCACAGGTGAAGGGCGAGAGCACTGAAAGAAACTGCTGAAGGAGGGACCAGGATATATAACTGGGGAGTGGTAGGAGGGGTTGGGGTGCAAAAAAATCCAGTGAGGGAAGGGCTCAGGGGAGGAGCTGGGATGGGGACCAATGAGGGAGTGATCTTCTAAGGAAACCAATGGGGGAACCCAGAACATAGATCTTTCCAGAACTGGGGGAGAGTACTACATTTGATGGGCATGAGCCTATTTACATGGAGACAGGGAGCTCTGGGAAATTGCCTTGCCTTCTAAGGTGTTCTCCCAGGGCATCTCAGAGCTACTTTCCCCAGGGGCATCTCCCACAAACTTAGTCCTTGATTTTATGTGGTGCAATTGAAGGGCAAATCATTAACCAAATTCAATGACATGGCTTAGTAATTGAATTAGAAAAGATGGTGACTTTCCAGTTTAGCCCGTTATTTTATAGATCTTGGAACTCACAAAATGCAAGTTTTTCTCTACATAGAAAGGAACACAAAATGTCATATTAACTCTGTTAGGTACGTTATTACTTAGGCAGGTGTATATTCCTTTTTTTCACAATTATTCTCTATTGCATAGCATAACATTTTTGCACATAGATCTGGTTATGGCAGGATTGACGGCTTCTTTACTAGAAACAAAACCAAAACAAACAAACAAACCAACCAACAACAACGATCAAACAAAACCAGATCTTTGAGCTCTGTAAAATGTCTTAACATATTCAAGCATACCGCATAAGTGAGTTTAAACACATTAAGTTAATTTGTGAGAATGCAGAAGAGAAGATTTTTAAAAATTAAGCATTTCCCAAAAATGTGTAGCAACAGTGAAAAATAAGGCACAATAAAAGTAAAAATGTGGAAGGAAAAAGATTTCATGTTCTTTGAATATGTCTAGCTGAGTGCTATTCAGAAATTAAAAGTTAGACTTTCATCAACATAAAATATAACAAATACTTAAATTTTTCCCTCTTCTTAGCCAAATGCTTCAGAAGTAAAAGTCGTGTGATGTTTCCATCCATTACTTGAATTATTGTTCTAGGATGCAGAGAGTAACATTTTATGTGCTTTTGCATAATGTTTAAGCATTGACACAAATTCATATTTAGGATGAATCCTTTATATCATTAAAAAATAACAATAAAGCAAATAAAATAAAATTTGGCTATTTAAAAAAACATAGGGCTTAGTCTGTGCAACTAGGATGAACATCATGACAATTGAAGAATTACCTAATTATTTAATTTGAGTTTATTTTTTCTCTTACAGTTGCACAAACAACTTTGTCCTAAATTGCAGTTTTAAAAGAATGCGTGTAACCTTAAGCTGGAGAACAGTAGTTTAATTTTGTGATTAAAACCATGAAAGAACATTTAATATGGAAATAAACTTCCACTGTCATATTTCTTAGGCTTTTGAAATTGATTTCATTCAAACATACACACACCCAAATTTAATACCAAATAATAGAAACTCTTGTTTTAATGGGAATAACTCTGCTGACCTTTTCATTTTTTAATTATAAATTACAATTTAGGACATATATGGAAAAAATTTCTATAGCTAACATATCATTTTCCACCTTGATCCACTTTTCTACAGCATCATCAGCTTTCATGCCTTAAACTTACAAATTCCTGGCCTTATCCAAACCATGCAGCTACAGGTTGCAGTTTATTCAGTTGTTTGTATCAGACAGGAGGAAAAACAGTGAAAATATTTCATCTAATCTTTATCCTCTTTATAAATACAACAAGCTATTCTCTTTAAGGTGGAAATTAGTTGAATAATATTCCAATTACAAGGTAAAGCTGTCAACTTTATTCTGACTTTTTAAAAATTTACCAATCTCTTCATTCAAGTCCACCCTAGGATTTAAAGGCATTATCTAATCAACTTTACAGTTAGCAATTATGTTCCAAGACAGAAAGAGGATATCACTAAAAGCCTACAGTAGTTCATACGTAGTTTTTAATAAAAAAGGAATTTATCTTGCTTTCCATTCAGTTAGTTAACTTAATTTCATAGTGGCTAAAGGAAGCAGAACAAAGTATGTAAATATCTTCTTATGATGCTAAATGGGGGACGGAAGAGCTCTACAACAAAAGACACAGAAACAGATTTGGATGTATCTATATGCCTGTTTATAAATATTTTCAAGTAGATATTTTAAGACAATTTTTTACATCTTGTTTATATCTTAATAAATCTATTATTCTCCAAGAAATAGTTTTGTTATGTTTGGATACAAACATACGCTAAAACTCTTAAGAGTTAATAGAGGACAGTGTGTATTCCTTCCTGTAATTTGGTTGTAATCTGAAATAGTAGTCATGAAGTCTCACATAGAATGCCATGTTTTTTAATTGGTTTAAAGTCGTTGTTTAGAAGACAGGAGGATGATCAGGGGAAGTACTTAGAAATGGGATCTTGAAATAAGATTTAGGAGGAGTGCATTACAAAATAAGTTCAAAGACTACCAGAAAAGGTATTTATAGAACAACAAAGGGCAAAGTTTTAATTGTTGATAGATATAAATCCCATGTAGTTCATACACTCTCATAGAGTGTGTTTATGGCTTGCACATATAAGAAAATCATATGTTGCATTTTTAGGCTATGTTCTCATAATGATAAGTATCTAGTACAACGGAAGGAGGGGAGGGGAGCAGCATTAAACAGAGCAAGTCTATATAATTAAAAATGTAACTTGGTAAGTTTGTGCAATGAAACATTGGTGGACTGGCTTAGTTTCCATAAAATAGTGCAATTTTTTAATATTCTGAAATTCTTCATGGATCATATATGAACATACCTAATGTTTTAGGAGAATTATCTCCTCAGAGCTGTAGTCACAGCATTTCTCAATAAATATAAATACAGTAGGGTATCAATTCATAGGCTGGAAAAATTAGAAGCCTCTATATTTTGCTGATTTTCTAATAACTATACAGACAGATGTAAAAAAAGTTCATTCTGAAAAATCAGTTGGGGAGACAGTGGGCTGCCCTAACTAATCAAGTACTGGATTGTTGTCCCTAGTTTCTTCAAAGGCAAAGGGCACTATATTTAAATTATTAGTACTCAAACAACAAAGTTATTATCATAATTAGTTAAATGCTCTTCATATTTTCCATTTTAATATATCCTTTATGTACCTCATTTTTATAAGTTTCCAGTGTTTCATTACCATTTACATCTGGTACTAGATTTTTTTTCTCCATTTAGTATGCAAAAGTGTTGTACAACCTGAATTGTCCAGGCTTAGAATTTAAAAATAAGTCTTCGGACCCTTCAAATGAGACTTAAAAAATGTATTAGAATGTACTTCATAGTTCGCTTTCTGTCTTTTTTTCATCTCCCTCTCCTCTTTTTCATCCTTCTCTTACACATGGAAGGAACCCATGTACTTTATTGCTCTGTTTGGCTTTTCTCATCCTCACTTCTATTATCACCCCAGAGGTCCTACTTTTGAACAACAAAAATAGTACTTGTTTCTGAGTTTTACTTCTGTTCTTATATATTCCTAGAAAGATTGTAAATAAATATTGCAGTTAAAATATTCTAAAATCTATAATAAGGATAGCCAACATCCCACTGCAACCATTCCCTATAAAAGAGAAATGCTAATTACTGCAACTAAAGAAAACATCTTTCAACTTCATAGTAAACTTTCTATTCAGTTGCAGAAACTTTTGTCCTTTTACACAAAAGAAAGCAGGAGCTGTTAGAGAAAGCAGATTATCTGATTAACTTAATTTTTGCATATACGGATAGAATGTAATTTTAGTATCTTTACATATCATGAAATTAAAGACCTATCTTCACAGGCTGTCACTATTGCACTTCTCCATGCCTTCCCTATTCGCAAAACTGACAACTTAAAACTTTCAGTACCCATCATGCTGTATAGTTGGCTAAGTCTTCTGCAGATGCTTTCCATCTGAGTGTTGCCATCATAGCTGTTATTAACAAGTCTCATAGTTCACATTTCTCCTGTCTTGCAATCTGTACATTGGCTGTCTTTTTGGCAGTGTATTGATTCGGAAGTAACAGAGTACCATTTGGGAACAAATTGACATTAAATAACCCTAAGTACATATTGTCTATATTTCTTTCCTACCTTCATATGCCTAATATCTAGAGCTTCCTTTATTGTTTAGGTTTTTCATGTTTTATTTTTCAATTGCAAATTAGTTGTCAGCTTAGAATTTTCTTTTAAACTTCTGATCAGATGGTGGATCTCCTCGTTCTACATACCTTCTCTTTTTCAGCCAATTACTCTGCAAGCTGATATGAGTTTTTTCATCAATATTGGTTTGATCTTAAACTGGAGTTTCTTGTAAACATAATTTTCCTTTATGTTTTTCAAGTTTCCTTATGTTTTTTAACATTTGGACATGTGTCAAGGACTCTGGCCTTGAAGTTTCCAAGGCACTTATGCACAAGCATTTCATAGGCTGATTCTCATGTATTTATCTACTGTCTGTGTACCAAATCATGAGTCTGAGGATTTAAATATCTGGTCATATCCATCCACTCCTTATTTTATTAGAACTTCCTAAACTATATGATAACTACAATAACCGCATATGCTACTGAAGCATTCAACTGTGTATTTTTGCATACAGGGTTGTAAAACTCATTATGTATGCACCAATTGTTTAAGACTAATTATAGTAATTGGTAATCATGGATTTGTGGTAAATTAGCATGTAAGCTACTTTTTGCACAATATTTAGAAATCCTTGCAGAAATAAGGTTTAAAAGTTTCTTTTCTTTTGTTTATTCTTTTGTAGATTAAGCAATGTCTATCTTGTCTGAAGATAGATGTTAAAATAGTGGCTGTAGTTTTTCAGTTTGTGAACTGTATTTTAATGACTAGGCTTTCTATTTATAAAAAAAAAAAAGGTTAGAAATAGTAGGCCCAAAAAGAATCATTGATAGAAACTTAGCAGAAATCCTTTCTTTTCCCCTTTTATGTGCTTACATGCATTTGCCAAGAATAGACTTTCCAGCTCCCAAGAATAATTGGTCTGTTTCTAGAAAAGGTTATTTCTTTAAATTGGTGATTCAATCTGTTATGAAGCTCATTTTGCAGCTCATACTTTAAATTAAACCCTGGGGCTCAGCTAACCTCAAGATCCTGATGATATGAGAAATTTATATTGTATCTTACTGTCATGGTTTCAGAATGGCATTCTCCAACTTAGTACTCCTACTGAAACCACGTGCCATTTTCCCACCCCTAATTCACCTGGTGGCACAAAAAACAAAGATCACAGGTAGAGATAAGGACAACTTACTGGAAACAGCAATGAGATAGAAAAAACAAACAGTAACAGCAAGAATACTAATAGCAAAAGGTATAAGAAAAATATTTACACAGAAAGCTAACAACAGTAAATAAAACAATACCTGATGACTCCTCTGCCATGTTTTCTAAACCAGAAGGAGCCCCATCTCCTTGGAAGTGAGAGTCCCTTCCTTCCACCCCCAAAACAGACATAAGGTCTTACTCAATAACAACAAGGCCTTAGCCATGTCCTCTCCTATTTACTGCAAAAAATTTACTCTGTCCTGGCTGGAACCAGGACACATACCTTTTGCCACAATGAATAAAGAGGGGAAGCCTAATGCACTGTGAAAGATGAAATTTGGCATATTTTTAATTGTATTTGCTGTAAGGATGTTTATATCTTCAAATACCAAAATAATTATCCAGACTTTCCATGATGCAGCCAGATTCTTTTTGGACAAAATATTGACAAAATCAAACAAACAATGTTACTAAAAGTATTTTAGAGTCCAGGAAACCTCCTACTTGAGGTTCCGTAGATCAGGAGTAGAAACTTGTGGAGCTATGTGTGAATTAAATCCAGTTTGTGTTCATCTTTGTGTATGTTGTAACACTGAGCAAAATATGATGAGTGAAAAAGTGGTTATTATTTTCAGTATTAGTACTCTTTACAGGAGGAAGTCAGGGGTTATTTCAGCTGATACCTTTGTACATTATCCATAATTCAGGTACTGCACTTTGGATTGAGATTTTCAAGACTGAGATAATATTCTGTTTGCTGCATGGCAGTATGTTTATGCATTAAATATTCAACAAACCCAGAGGCACTTTGGAGAAAATGACCCTCCCTTTATTCCACCCTCTCTCTTTCCAGTTTGTTACCCCATCACAGTAGGAAAGAGTCATGCTATCTCTTCTTTATTTATCACCTGTCTTCAGCATTCTTTCTGTCTTCACAGATGGGATAGAAAGAGCCTTCCAAATACTTGAAGCACTGCTGTGTATGACTTTCTCAAAGAAGGGTTGCTCTTCAAATTCAAGAGCATCTAGAAACACCCTTTCAGAGCTGGTTAGTGTTCCTAATGACAAAAGCACTTAACTACCAATGGTGCTTCCACCTCACCCCAAACACTAAAAAAATTCATTATGTCCTGTATTAACTAATGTTTTGGCATTTCTCTTAAGACAAGGAATCTTTCAGGTTCCTGTTAATGTCTAAATTTTAATATATGTATACAATGGACAGTTCTACATCTCTTTCAACTTTGATGTGTATGGGCATCTTTGCTTATACAGAACTCCTCTAACAATTTAAATAAATTTTTTGCTGTTGCAAGTCAAGCTTTCTTGTTGGTTTAGGATTATAAAATATTAGCACAGATGGTGTGAACATAGCAAGGGAATGAACCTCACAAAGATTCTGGACACATTTAACTATAATTTGTGAATTAACGATCCACATTGTTCAGGATTTCAGCCCACAAACTTGTACACCATAACTATTAGGCTGCTTCTGAGTGGGAGGAAAATATTAAATAATAAGTGTCTATTATTTAGCAGCCAAAGAAAGGAAGTAATTTGCAACTGTCTTAAATATTGTGTATCAACAAGAAAATACTCAAATTAAAAAACATGTATATGTATACTTACTTATGTAGTTAGAACACACAAAAAACTGAACAAATACATTTAAACCTTGAACATTTAATTTTTCTTTGGTAGACAGAGTACAGTAGATTAAAGCAATATCTTTTATTGGAGCAACAAAAAGCAGTCAGGCTTTGAGACCAGAAAGGTTGCATCTTCAGTTTCCACCTTATTGATCTTGCCCTTACAGACCTGATCAACTACAAATATTTTCTATATGCTTTGAATGATACTTTTCTCCCTTTGAGACTTAATATTTCTTTTTCTGATCAATAATAAAAGAAGACTTTTTGTAGAGAACTACAATGAAAGAAAAATGTAAGGAAAGCAATTCTTTTATAGTAGCCATCTGACTGATAATAACAGCAAAATGAGAACCATTTTTAATGATGGAAAATGGAATTAAATGCTGAAACCACTCCCTTTTGTTGCTTTACTGTACCCCAAAATGAATTTTGGGGTGCTTTTGAAATCAAGAGACTGCACGTTAGAGTCTGAGACCACCCAATTCTCCCATCAAATACATATTACTTTAAAGCATTAAAAAAAGTCTAACTTTGTTCTCTCCCCCTTGCTCACCCTTGCTCTCCACTCCCCTCCCCCAAAATTTACTATATTTTTTCTTTAACCTTTTTGCTATCCAAAGAACTAGAAGGTAAGTGTTGTCCCTAAGGCTATGTGACATCTGTCTCAGCACATTTACAGTTTTAAGAATTTTTGCATTCGTCTTTAATTCTCCCACTTCAGTGATTACACAAACCACTACAATTTTTCAAATGGTTCACTCACTCTTAAATCAGAGGAAAAAAGCAGCAAGTTTTCAGAAAAGTTTTATTCATTTAAATGGAAAGTCACCTTAAAATTAAAGGTGATGGATATGGAAAGAACTCAAAATCCTTCTTTTATTTGGCCTCAAATGGCAGATAGTGACTGAAAGATCTAGTCCTCCGTGTTAAAAATGTTAAATAATATTTTTGCATCTTTTAGAAGGATTGCATGGGAAATAAAACATATTTCTGATTAGTATTCACCCTAAAAATTGCTTGCTCCACTCTTACTGTATTTTGTGTGTGCCCTGTTTCAACTAGAAACAACTATTTTTTCATTATTTTGAAAACTGAAATATACAGCCATTTTGATTCAAGTACAGTTTAAATAATAGTATAGGTTTAATAACTTTTGTGGTGCTTACAATATTGCTTATATACCTGTCTGTAGAGAAGTTACCATTAAATACTATTTTTTGGGGTTTTTTTTAAAATATGCCATTACAAGTTCATGGTTTGTTACATAACCTATATAACTAGTTTGTGCTTAGGCATCTCCTCCCAGACTTTTTTAGAACTGTGACCACATACAGCCTAAAATCTTTGAATAAGGTAACATGGCTATGGGTATCTGTTGCTTTAAGCTGTAGAACATGTATACTTAACAGCAGAAAATAAATTAATCTGCTTAGGACAAGGATCTCTAGATGAAAATATGAAGTTAATGGAGGAAACAAACTCCGTAATTCCTGGTTCTGAAAATAAGAAATTATGCAGTTAGGATAATAAATAAAATTTTGACAATGCTTTATTTTAACGGGATGTGAATTAAAACTGCATTACAATGAAATTGCTGCAGAACATCCACATTAATATCAAATGAATTCATTATGACCAGCACCAGTACAATGAATACTAAATGAATTAATAATAATGAACCACTTAAAGTGTTAGCTAATTGTTTTATTTCATTTTTATGTATATTTTTGTCCAAATTTAACTGTTAGGTTAATAGAAAATGACATCCAGCAATTCATTTAAACACCAAATGTTTTTAACTGATTACTTCCCCACCAGATTCAGTAAAGCCTCCTGCATATCTAACACTGATCAAATGTCTCTAAAAGATCCACCTATTGCCCCAGATATTTTGAATCACGTTGATGCAAAATGATCAGCCAAGACATATTCAAGATTTAACAACTCCTAATGGTCAGTGATAATCATGTTCCTTGAAATGACAATTCATCTTTCTTTCAAGAATCCTGAGTGCTTTATACAGGTGGTTATTAAAGATATCCTACAAACAAAGAAATGGGTGGGAGCACATTAGATGATTTTTCAGTGATAACTGTATCTCTGTAGTCACTAGTGGAAATGTCAAATCCTCACAAAATTTGTTTTGTTTTTCTCAGTCTGTCCACTATTGTGATTGTTCATTGCCTTACACATATTATGATATATTTTAACTTCTTTATCATCTAATCTAATAATAATCATCTAATCATAAATCATTAGTACTTATCATGTAATCTTATAAAACATATTTTGTAGCATTTTGACTCATTAGAAATTATACCCTCAAAGCCAATGCACACTGTTTCTCTCTTTTCTATCAGAAAAACCTACATTCCTTTACATTCCTTTAGAATTATGCTCCATTACACCAATCCCCGTAGAGTTTATCAATTCCTCCATGGCTAAGAACAATAACTGCTGCTGAAACTAAGGAGAAAATACACTGCTTTGTGAAAGGTTTATTTTTTTAACATGCTAATTCACTTATACTTCCACTTATAAAGCACCCATAAGAAAATACTTTTATACTGGGGGAGGCAGAGAGTATTTTAATTAAAGAATTTGGTAATGCATATAAATATTTATAACATCAGAAGGAAAAGTGTGAAAACTTTTCTAGTTTCAGGTTTAGTATCAGGCTACAAAATGCTATCTAGTAGTTCTGAATAAGAAAATCCAAAGCACTTTAAATCAAGCAAACACAGGGATATGTTTTTAAAACAAATATTTTGCTTTCATTTGCTTACTAGTTTTTAAGAATAAACTATATCTTCTACATTCACAAAATATATCAAATGCTTATGTATTACACTTTACTACAGACTCTTGGGTTTGGAGTGGGGTTTATTTCAGGTGTTCTAAGATTCAAAGATCCTTTAGCTTTCATAGAGAATTAGAATTTTTAGATAAGATTGTTTTACAATTAATATTTTTTATATGTACTACCAAATAATAAAGGACATTTCGTTTATCAGCATCTGTTATTCAGTTGTGCTGGAGGTGTAAAGAAATAGTAAGATTAGGAGGACTGTTCATTTTTCTATTTTTCCTTACAATTAATCTGATTTTTAAACTCAGCTTTTGTGCAACTGCTGCTTAAATTATCTCAGGCATTATGCTACAAAAAGAGAGGATGATCCAGGTAAACTGTAGGATTGCCAATAAAGCCTGTTGCCATCCAGTAACACTACCTGAGTAAAGAGTTCAGCCAGGATAAGATTTCAAGATCATACAGGGACTTCAAAACAAGGAACAGGTGACAGACCTACTGTTGTGTCCACCCAGGCCTTAAAGACAATTTTCATCCTAGAGTGCTATTTAATATTTTTCTTTCACAAAATCATAGACCCATAGAATGCTTTGGGTTGGAAGGGACCTTGAGGAACATTTAATTCCAATCCTCCATTGCCATGGAGAGCAGACAGAATCAAGCAAGAGATTTGTTCTTGTGTTTCTTCTTTCCAATTACATTTTCACAGAATTAAGAGAATTTACTACAGATTATTGAGGGAGAAAAAAAAACTCTGTCTGCTTATATATTCCCTCAGGCTTCTTTTGATACTACAATGGTTTTAGAGTATAAAACCTGTAATTAGCTATTTGGGTTTTGCCTAAACTTGAGGGTACTTGACTTTCATTACTAATCAAATATAACACTGCATCTGCATTCAGGCAATCAGTATTAGCTCACACATACAAACCTTCTTCATCTGAAGATAACAGAAAACTCTTTTTATTTGTTCTAATTCAAAATAACAGATGCCACCAGGAAAGTTTAAGTGTTATGTTTGTAATGATTCACAGAGCAGAACAGTCACATCCAAAGAGAGGAGAAGGAGATTCAGTGTAGACCAGATGTAGCTGAGTTTTTATACTTCAGTGCCAGAGTTCAATGGCGACAGGAGGGAGCCATGATTCTTTTCAATGTAGTCTTGACCAGGAAATAGTAGCTAAGAAGAGGTGGTTTGTACGGCATTACTGCCAAGCAGTGTACCTTGATACTGTTTCTTCTCTATTGGGTTCATAGAGTTCCCTTTTAGGTGTAAGGATGAAAAAAGGCATTTGTAAAGGTAAATATTGTCCTTCTCTTCTGTCACCTCATATCTACAGTCTATGGAAAAAAAATGGGAGTTGGAAAATAACTGTCCCCTACATCTCAGGATTGTAATTTTCAAAATCTACTTCTCAGACGTGTTCCAAATTATCTAGGTTTCATGCTCTTCAGAGGAAACTGTTTCCAGAGGTAACTGCAGTGGGTATTCAGGAATTATCTGCTACCGGCTAAATAACTGGTTTTAGAAATACCAGAATCAGAGTCTTGTTTCCTACAAATTTATATTTTGTAGTCTATTGAATTTGTTATCCAAAAGGTGCAAGTCCTGATTAACCAAATGTGGAATACCTAATGTATCTCTCCATCTGTTCTTATTAAGCTGCTAAAAAATTATTTTAAGTGGGGTTTGTTCCTTACTCAATATGTATGCTCAAATAAAGACTGTCCCCTCACAAGCCTTGTAACAAACCCAGCTAAAGGTTTTCTAAATTCACCAGAAAAAATAGCAGATATGTCTTCTTGAAATATGCAAAACACTGCAACCAGTTAGTTCCCCTTCTATTGCCAGCTGTCTGGTACTTGTACAAGTTCACAAGAACAGGGATTTTTCCACTGCTTCTAACGCAAGATCAAGCAGTGGTAGTAACTTTAACCGTATGAGTAAAAAATGCCATGCAGTTCTTGGCTACCACTGTGATTCACTCCTGTCCATTATTGAAAACATTGCTAGGTAGGAAAAAAGCAACCAACAAACACAAACCCTGAAACAATCACAAAATATAATACTTGGAGGTAACTCGGCCTATTGTGGCCTCTTGATAAAGGCTTGCAGGAATCCTGCAAACATGGTAAACCTTGTGGGTGGTTCTGCACCTATCACCATGGATAGGATTTACTGCAGTGAGAAGTCAAAAAATATGTTTTTTTTCCTTTTTATTTTTTTAATCTGGCCAAAGGATTTGTACATATGAGCAAGATTAGCATAAAAGGGCAAAAATTAGCAATTACTCTTGTTTAACACTTTCTTCTGACATTCCAAATATTCTGTAAGAATCAAATAAACCTTATTTTTATTATAAGAATACTATACATTTTTGTCAAACATATGTTCCTATCTTTATTTGAACAGAGTGGGAGGCCTCTGTTTTTCAACTGAAATCTTTTCAATACCTCCTTTCTGTAGATAGCAGTTGTTCAAGAGGTTAGCCCTGTTTGGTCATCCCAGAGTTGACGAAAAAGTATACCCAACTTTTTATTATTATTATTCTTGAGAACAAGCAGTAATGCAAAAAGGCTTCAAACATGAATAAAATATTAGGCTAGAGGCATAATTAATATAAAAAGATACAGTGAATTAGAAAGGTGGTTAATACAATCAGCAAACCATATATCAATGCCAGTTATCATATTTCACTGGAAGACACTAAAGATCGAAAATCAAGCATGGCAATTAATTATTCTCATTCCTATTTAACCTGAAGGTTGCATATATAAAGAAATCAGGTTGACTGTGAGAGCAAAGAGAATAAGTAGTTGAGTTAAAGATCAAGAATGGTAGAAGAAAGACATGAACAGGAAGCAAGGGAAAGAAATGTCTGTGTTTATTGCATTATAAAACCACTTTACTGATTTAAATCCTGTTGACAACTATCTCACCCAATTAAAAGCTTAATAGTCATGACTGGAACGATTGGTATTTTTTTGAGGAACTGCAAAAATTTGGGGGTTCTAAATTAATTTTCACACCCTTGAGCCATAACAAAATTTGGTGTACTTCCCCTGCTTTTTTTACAACTGGTCATTCTTTCACTAGGAGGTAACATATTTGTTGATTAGGCGAACTACGTGAAACCTTGTGAATTTCTTTTTCTATCTTCTGTTCACCACTTTCTCTGCAAAGATGAATGACAACCAGTTTTCATTTGCATGTAAAAGGAAGAGATTTTATTAGTATAAGAAAGGACAGCTGTAGCATGAGCTAGAAAGAAATAGAGAAACAAAAAGAAATAAAGACCATCACTTTGCAACCACAACAAAAAAAATAAAATAAAATTGTCAACTCATTAAACCAACAATTAAAAGTGAAAACTTTCAACAGACTTTTCAATGTTTTGTAGCTATTTCCTTAGTGTTTTGCTTTGTATTATAAAAACAGTTTTGAAACTTTTAAACAATGCTATTCAGAATTTTATAGAGGAAAAATATAAGTTTCCACTTGAAAGCAGTCAATAGCTCTTATAAAAGGATAAAAATTCAAAGCTAACATTACAAACGCAATCCTAAAAATAGGTATACTTGTAGTCACTTGAACTACTATCATGAATTCCATTTCTTTTAAATAAATTTTATCAGGCTTACCTTTTGTGTTATTATGGATGTGTGTTTTATTTTTTCCTATTTCCCTAGAATGGCAAAATTAAATCCTGTTCAATTTTACCCCAAAACCTGGATTTTAGATCTACTTAGAGCTAGAGATATTTAATGCAATGTTTCTCCTCAAAATGTCAGTAACAAAATTGTAAATGGGTTCTAGTTGCAAAGTTTTTATTCAGCCGAAGGAGAATACATATTTCATTTCAGATACAGAGTGTGCAGTATAGAAATACGAAAGCTATCATGAGGGGAAAACCCCAACATTATCTGCCACTTTTTTTTTTTTTTTTTTTAATTTAATGAATAAGAATGGTAAAACTGATTCTTTGGTTAGAAAAATATAGTGTTATATGTATTTGTCCTCTTTGTGTGAAGATGTATCATTGATTAAGGTTGAAATGGTAGCAGGAAATTGGGCTTCACAGGTAGCTTAGTGAGAAACCATAGTCCTGCCTTTCACGAGGTTTCAAGGTATTGTCTTTTACCCAAAAGCCTTGATCTAATTTAGAGCCAGATTTCAAGCACTGAGTTTGGTTTTCTGGGTGGTAGGATTGAATATATCTAAAAATTTTGCAGTATGAGAATTTTTATCCCCAAAAATCCAAGAAGTCAATCAACCATTTTTTACAGGAATAATTATCTTGTAAGAGGCCAAATTCATTAGCTACCTCCCATTTTAGTCTAAAAGTTCCTTGGCGTTACAGCATTAATCATTCATGCTCAAAATGCTTTTATGCAACTTTTTCGTTTGTTTTATTCAATTTGAACCAAATCTTTTCTTGTAGAAACCTCAGTACTTTTAGCAGGACTTTCTGGTCTAGATCTTTTGCACCCCTGATATGAGGTAAAAATTGACTTTCTGTACAAAACTTCCCTAGAGAAGGAAGTTCTAAGTGATCCAGACAAAATAATATGGTAAAAGATACTGATTGGTATACTTGGTGATTATAAATTTGTCTGGTTTATATGCAGAATATCTTTACCACTGCTTCAATCCTTTCAAATACCATGAACTTTCACACTGATTATCCATTAAATTCATATGAATTTCTTGTACAGAGACCTTAATCATGCATAATGGAGTAAACATAGTTATTTGGGCAAAATCAGGTGCACTGGATCATTTTACCTCAAAATTAGTTTCTAGCATGTGGCAGAAATTATTGTAAAAAGTAGTGAAAGTGCCCTAAATGAGTTGCATGATATGATGTACTTCCTATTCTGCCCTTTAATCCTGTGGTGACTGGAGCTCAGAGTGTTACGGATCCAAATGTCACTTCAGAGTTTATCATCTGAACCCCAGTTGCTGAACCCTTGGCCTGTTTAGCTTTTCACTATCTTCCTCTTTCTCTGGATAACATGGGAAACTCCTTTAGAGAGATAACATTCTCCTTAGCTAACAGAAGAAAATAAAATAAAGATAGATTATCATTTTCCTAAGCAGTCAGTGGGGAAGGCTAACATTTTTGCATTGCATTTTTGCATTTTGTTCTGAGACAGAACAGTACTAGGCCAGAATTGGAATTAGAAGGTAGGCATCTGGAAAAAAATCTTATTGACCCTTTATAATAACCCATGTATTAAACAGAAGGCTCTAGAGGAAAATCCGTGGCTGTGAGATAAAACGACTTCTGATCACTGGGTTTTGGGTCTACACTCACATTGCCCAGCTAGCCTGAGATTAAAGTGATCTTTACAGATCCTGTAATAAAACAAGTAGAAAAGTCATCAGGCATACAAAAGACCAATAAAAATTAAATCCAATTCTCATTACTTCCGTATTATTCCTTCATGTTAGCAGCACTGATTAGAAAGGCTGAATCCTGCTTAATGTACCGACGTTCACAGTGGGTGTCTTCAATGAATACAGCAAGCAGGATTTGATGTCATTGGCTAATTTCTGAGCCTCCCAGTACAATCAATATCTGTACTGAAAAGCTTAAATCTACTATTCATTTTACATTTAGAAGGTGCAATGAAATTGCAAACACAGAGTAATGCTTGGATTGAGAATGTCTGTGCCAAAGCAGGCAGTTCAGTGCTTTTATTTCTTCTACTACTTCAACATATCTGGAGCTAACACTCAAATATATATATATAAAAAGTTAACTGAAGTTGCAGCAAAATTCAGCTTTGACTCTCAGTTGCACATAAAGTAGAGTTTTGGACCTGCACTTGGCATACAGATTCATTTCTTCCACTTACAGGCATGTGTTGTATCATACTGTATATTGTAACATGTCTTCACTGGACACACAGAAAAATATTATTTTAGAAGTTTGGCTTTTTGCCCAGTATCATATAATTATCTCTAAAAGAGACAATTGTGAAAAACTCCTGAAAAAGATAGCATTCTGCAGTGTGTCAGTTCCAACCTCCAATTGTGTCGGTCAGGACTGAGGATTCATTTCTGTGTGTTTTCACAACAGGTTTGGTGAATGTAACTATTTGGCCTGTTTGACAAGACTATCAGTGTTCTTCAGCTAAATTCTGATTAGCAAAAGTCAAGACATTTTCTTCACCCAAGACTTATTTTGGGAAGATTTGTCAATTTTGAATTTTAATAAATATTTTATATCATTGCTACCACAAAGAGGAACAGAAATAAAACTATTATATTGAATTTCATCTGTGATGAAGGTCCAGAACTGAATCTCTCTCTTATTATTATCATTTGTGTGCATTGTATTTCTTGTGTTGCAGTAGAATTTATGTTGAAGTGAAACAAAAATTGATTAAAAAAGAAGAGTTTAACACCCAAAGAGAAGAAATTTGCCCTTCTTCTGCTGTGATAACTATTAAAAATAGAATCATATAGAACTGTCCTCTCAATTAAAAGCAAACTAAAAATAGAAACAAAAATAGACTTCTATACATATGCAGCATGTGACAGAAAGAAAGTTATCCAAAGGGTGAAAAATAGATATTTCCTTTTCCTTTCTTTCTCATTTTTCCCAGTAACTGTCCTAGTTCTTATTTATCTAGTATTAATGAACAGTATAAAGAAAAAGTGCTGATTTCTGTGTCTGTGTAACATAGGCATAATAACATTATCCTATATTTATGAAGGATCACTCATCCACTCTCTTGTAGGAGACTTTAACCAGCCAGATGTCTGCTGGAAACTCAACACAGTGGGAAGGAGGCAGACCAGGCAGTTCTTGGATCATGTGCGAAACTACTTCCAGACATAGCCAGCCATGGGTGGGGCTCTGCTGGTCCTGCTGTTTGCAAAGAGAAAAGTTGGTGGGAAATGTGGTGGTGAGAATGCCCATCTTGGGCACAGCAGCGACAAAATGATAAAGATTTCAATTCTTAGTGGAGTAAGGAGGGACCTCAACAAAATTTTTCTATCCTGTATTTTCAGATGATGGTCTTTGTCCTATTCATGGGACTGATTCATAAAATTCCCTGGGAAGCAGCTCTTAAAAAAAAAAGGTCCAGGAAGGTGGATATATTTCAAGAAATAAATTTGAAAGAGAAGCCAGTGGGGAAGAAGACTGGCCTGAGCAGGGGTCTTTCTCAGGAACGCAGGAGAAAACAAGAGAGTGTATTACCTTTCAAAAAAGCAGTGGGAAACTCAGGAAGTGTTTAATGATATTGTTAGATCATATGGAAAGAAAACTAGTGATGCACTAACTCAGAGAGCTTAAACTGGCTGCTTTTGTAAAGGATAATAAAAAGTGATTTTATAAATAATATCAAAAGGAGGGGAAGAAAAACCTCCATTCTTTAATGGACATGTGCCACAGTTTCCGAGACAGACCAGCAACAAGACACACACTGAGTTCATGCAGGAACAGTTTACTTTATTCAGATCTTGCTTCCTTATATACCTAAGGAGCCCATGAGGTTATTCCTCACTGGCTGTGCCAGTTACTTCCTGGTCAGCCAGCCAAGAGGAACCTGAGTCCCCAACAGCCTCGCCTGCTCTTACTGGTCAAATTACATATGTAAGGTAATTATCTAATTGATCACATATTTCTGTAATAAATTTGTGATTATTTATACTTTGAGGCCTACAGGCCAGCTGTAGTCCACCACCACAGACATGGGGGAAAGCATGAGGAAATTTTGAGATGCTTAACACCTTCTTTAACTCTTTCTTCAGCAGTAAGAAGTACGACTTACCAGCCTCCAGAGGTGGTAGACAGGGAAGAGAATAATGGATCCCTTTTAATCCAGAAGTGACGTGCCACTTGGATGACTGCCCAACAGTCCTAAAGTGATAAGGGAGGTGGTGGAAGAGCTCACCAACTCTCCTTGGCCTTGTGGGGGAGTTCAGCTTAACATAAACTAACTGAGAGCATCACACAGCTGGTACAACCCAGGCCAGAAAATTTGTGGAAATTTCAGTGACAGTTTTATGGAACAGATCCTAAAGGAGCCAACTCAGAAAGATGCCCAGTTATTGGTCACAGTCAGTGCAGTTTCATGAAAGGGAAGTCCTGTTTAACAAATCTGATTTTCTTTTATGACAAGGTAACCCACCTAGCTAAACAAGGGAAGCTGGTTTGTGTGATATTTTGGGATTTCTGTAAAGCTTTTGATACTCATGGCATCCTTCATCACACATCTGGATAAACACATCATGGGATGGGTGAGCAACTGGCTCACCGGTTGGACACAAAGGGTTAAATTGAATGGGGTGACATCAGACTGGTGACCTATCACCAGTGGGTTCCACAGGGTACCATCTTAGCCCTGTGCTCTCCAACACCTTCACAAATTATTTGAACACAGGACTGGAAGGGGTAGTAAGCAAGTTCACAGAGGATACAAATATGAGAGCATCTGTTGAGTCCCTTGAAGTCAGGGACACCCTGTACAGAAACCTCAGCAAATCACAGGAATGGGCAATCACCAGCCATATGAAAACAGGGGAAAGTGTCCAATTCTCCTCCTGGGATGGGGCAGCCCTGGATGGATGGTCAGACTGGGGAATGAGATGCTGGAGAGCAGTGTCATGAAAAGAGACCTGGGAGTCCTGGTCAGTGGCCAGTTGAACATGAGCCAGCAGTGCCCTGGCAGCCAGGGGGGCCAAGCATGTCCTGGGGGTCATAAAACCCAGCATTGCCAAGCAGGCAAGGGAGGGGATTGTCCTGCTCTGCTCTGCACAGGAGCAGCCTCACCTCGAGTGCAGGGGGCAGTTTTGGGTACTGCAATATAAGAAAAATATTCATCTTTTAGAAAGCATCCAAAGGTGAGCCTTGAAGATGGTGAAGACCCATGAGGAGAAGCCATATGAGGAGTGGCTGAGGTCACTGGGTCTGTTCAGCCTGGAGGAGGGGAGGCCTCATGACAGTCTGCCACTTCCTTATGAAGGGAAGAGGGGGTCAGATTCTGATCTCTTCTCTGTGAAAAGAACAGCAGCAACAGGTGACCAGCAACAGGACCTGTAGGAATGGCCTGTGGTAGTTTGGATGGATATGAGAAAAGAGAATTTCACCCAGATATTAACAAATTCCCCAGGGAGGTGGTAACAGCACCAAGCTTGACAGAGCATTTGGACAATACTGTTGGGCATAAAGTGTTATTCTTGGTCATGGTGCAGTGCAGGACCAGAAGTTAGTCAATGATCCTTGTGGGTCCCTTCCAACTCATCCTATTCTGTGATTCTGTGATTTATCATGAGTCCTTGCTAAACAACGATGACTGAAGGCGATGCCCAGTGTGATGCTCACCTACAAGAAAGACCTGAAGGAGGATCCATGGAGCTGCAGGCCTCTCAGCGTGACCTCAGTGCCCAGCAAGGTTATGGAGCAGATAACCCTGTCTGGGAGTGACCACACAGCATATACAGGGCAACCAAAGGATCAGACCCAGAGAGTGGGTTTGGGAAAGTCAGATTCTACTACAAAGATGGCGGAGTGGCTGGGGAATGTGAGAACATGGAGAACATGTCCTTGAGGAAGGGCTGAGGGAATAGGGATTATTTAGCCTGCAGGAGAGGAGGCTCAGAGGAGACCTTATACTTCCTGAGGAGTCTAGAGGAGACCTCCATAACTCCCTGAAAGAAGGTTGTAGCCATGTCCAGGTCAGCCTCTCCCCCAGACAGCCAGTGACGGGACAAAAAGTTGAATTTCTTTGCAGAAAAACATAATTAGACAATAGAGGCTGCCCAGGGAAGTGGTAGAGTCACCATGACTGGAGCTGTTTGAGGAAAGACTGAACTTGGCACTCAGTGTCATGGTATAGTTGACAAGGTGGTGTTTGATCATAGCTTGGACATGATGATCTCAGAGGTCTTTTCCAATTTAATTGATTTGGTGATTCTCTGGTTCTGTGATAAGTAAATATTATTTCTATTGACACTGGAATGCTTTTGCAAAACTTTAAAGTAGATATATGGAGATAGGCTGTAAGAACCTAACAAAAATTATTGCTTTTATTAGACTCACAATGTCAAAATCAATTTTTCTGAAAACCTCAGTATTGATTCAGATTCATTCCAATTTTCATTGCATGCATGTAATAGGAAATATTATTTGGACTATTAGAGACTCAAAATTTAATACTTTTGGTCCTTTTTGTTTAATTCATGTTCAAATTTTCTTTAGATATCCTTTTCCAAAAGCAAGTTCTCAGTAAAGAAAAATCTGCTATTCTGAATCACAGCGTACATTATTGAAATAGTACCTGACAAGCAAACTCCAGGAAATTTGAGTAAAAGTAGGACTGAGGAGTCCTATTCAGCTATTAGTGAAGCAACATTTTCAGTCCAGGCAGTCCAAATTTTCCAGAGACACAATTGCTGTTGGAGAAGCAGGGTGCCATTATCAGTTGTACAAAAGAAGTGTACATGTGTGGGTGTGGATGTGTCGGTGTGTGTATTGAGTCTGCATTGCTCATAATTTGGATGTGCAGATTAACTTGGAAAATAAGCAGAAATTTCAGGCACTGTTGAAACATGCAGATAAATAGGCCACAACAGTAGACCAAATGGAAACTGTACCCATCTGGATCTGAGACCGATTTAGATATTTGGGACTTTTTTACTCTATGTATTTAAAAAAAAAAAAATCTCCAAGGTTACTGAATGTGTAGCAACTATCAGTGAATCAGGATTTTTTTTTTTAAATTTTTCTGGAGGAAGTAAATATTACTTGCTCTTCTTACTAAGAGCTGCAGAAAGATAAAACCTTGAAATTGAACCACTACCAAAGTCAGACAATAATTTACCTTTTTTCCAATGTTAACAAATTCAGCTATACATTTTATTTTCAAGAAGATTGCTTTTACTCTTCAAGTGACGAAAGAGACTTTTTCCTCTTCCCTGCCTTGTTCCTTTTCTCCTTCAGCAAGCCAACAATGCACTGAAAACTGCAGAAGTACCAATTCCCGAATTTACACATGGACAGCTTTGAGATGTTTGACTCTGACTAGGAGCCTAGGCAAGGTATCAGATGGGTCAGTATGCCTGGCAAATGCCCTGGGTCACTTTGGAATCTCCTTAGTCTGTGTGGTGTTTTCAGGAGTGTGTGTTGTAGAGGATCTTTAATACATGGCTATGCAATTTCTGTTAAAATATTTACATGATTTTCATGTCTGCTGGGCTTAATATTAGAATCCTTTACTGTTATTAAAAATTTTTCTTTGTCACTCAAAAAATAACCACTATGCTGCCCTTGTACTACAAGCTTCAGTTTGGTTTATGGCTGGTTTTGGTGTCATGCTAGACGAATAATTGAGCAAGAATATAACTGTTTCATGATGCAGAAATCACCCTAACTGACATCACAAAGCAGGGGTTTTTTTAAAAGTTTGTAGTGCAGAGCTTTTAAATGCTATTTTAAAAACTCTGCTCTGTTCCACCTGGACCAACAGACAGATTCGAGAAAATAAAACTTTCAGTAGCTTTCTGGCATGCTGAATTTGTCACCAGTCCCCTCTGCCTGTTGAACTTAGTGGGTGCAAAAACCAGGCCTTGTGTAGTTAGAGAGGAGATAGTTGGAGAACACTCTGGATATCTGTTGATCTCTGGCACTTTTGGTCTACAAACAGCAAAGGATTTTTTCAATCACAATTTACTCAAACCTCTACCTCAATGTATTATTTTGATGTGTCTTTAAAGGGTGAGAAAGGCAGTTCTTAAAGTTGTATAATTATATGTCAGTATTCTAGCTATTCTGTATTTCTTCTTCCTTTGGGGATGTATTTTTAAATTCCATTAGTGCTAAAATTTTAGGAAAGAAAAAAAAGTAAACCTCAAACTCAGCCTGCATTTTGAACATTTGGTAGGTTATTTAGTACTCTACAAGAAATGCAGATGAGCATCAAGAAAACAAAAACCTGCTCTGCCTGCCACAGCTAGAAAAAGGAATAACCTCCTCACTATTTTTCTAGTCATCCTTTTTCAAGAAAATCACTCTTTAGTTACTCATTTCTTTCCCCATGGTCAGGTTGGCTGCATCTCCAAACACTTGTAAGTACTGTATGTTCTGACATATCCTGAAGTCATGCATTAGCACCTTTTCATTCAGCAAAGGGTGAGAACAGATATCTTTTGGCAGCTGACAGCAGGGAGCAGGAAGAAAGGAGGAGAGTGAAGCTGTAGGACTAGGACAGGGTAGTGGCCTAGTGGCTAGCATGGCTAATGTACCAGCTATGAATAACCTCCTTTTTTCTGATTTTTTTTACATCACATCCACCTAACAGATGTCTCTCTGTCATTGTCATGTCCTCAAGCCATCCTAGTAAATGATTTGATTATAAGTGAGTCACTAAGGTGGCAATTGAACCTCTTCACAGCTCAAAATTGTTGATGTGTGCACAGATAGTGCAGTGTGTGGGTGTGTGCAAGAAAAAAGAGTAGGAGAGAAGGGGAATGAAGGGGGAAAGAGGGAGGGAGAGAGAGGAGCAAAAGAAATGTCAAGGTTACTTTGTTTTGCTTGGAGAATCAAAAGGGAGGGCAAATTAACTGCTGGCTCTGTTTGGTCTTTTGGATATCCAGCCACAGGTCAGTTCCATCCTAATCCAGCAGATGTGCATATCACTTCGATTGAAAAATTAAAAATACAGTGATCTGTATTGTATTTACACTTTTGTCTCTGGAAAGAATATTAATAAATATACTGAGAGACTGCAAAGTTTGCCAGTATAAATAACGTGGCATTTCAGTCTGTCAGTAAATGTAATTGAATTTTTCAATGTAAAAATATAGTTTACTTATAAATTGGAGTAATTCTTGACATCAGTTGGGCATTGGGTGATACTAATTAGATACTGCTTACTTCCTTGCTCTGAATTTCTGAATGAAATATCAGGAAAGAGGAATTTGCAAGAATGCAATTTAGAGATTTTTCTTCTTCAAAACAAGTTGCCTGGTAATTTTTAGTGGAGATATAAATGCCTTCTCAAAAACATTGTCACTGTACTGTCTGAAACATGCCCTTCTCAATATGAACAAAATATGGAAAAGCTAATCCATTATCATACTTTGTAATGATAATAAGTTAGTGAGAACAAGTAGCCTAGGGAAAAATGTGGTACTAGTCACCTTTAAGCAGAAAGAGAATAGCAAGTAACTGTACCTTTTTACACTAGGCTGATGACAACATTTCCTGTTACATTGAGCTCAGTTTGGCTGTCACTATCCTGGCAAACATTCCGCATATCAATCAGAGTGTGTATTTCCTGCATGACATTTGCAGCATAACATATAAAATTTTCTTCTGTGATCTTTACATTTATTCATCCTGTTTGTATGTAAATATATTTGTCTTCACATATATCTTATGCTGCAGAGGCAGTATTAAACCCTTTCATAAGGCTGTATTGACCTCTGCCTACTTGGCATCTGCAGATTGCTTCTCTTTAGCTGCTGGATTACCATTAATCATGGTGTTTTTCTGCAGAAGCTGAATGCAATCCTGGCACATAGCTTCACATAATTACTTACATTGAATCATGTTTTTCTAGGCTCATATGACTAATTATTGAATGCCTTTGCTCACATTTTGATAGTTGCTCCAATAATTTCCATAATCATCAAAGAATAACTTGACACCCTTTTTGTTTTATGTTCACAGAAGTCTTTGGGGGCAGTATGATTTCTGCTTGCTCTCTGGCACTGTGAGCAACAGCCATGCATGTTGGTCAGTCCCTCTTCTCCTGGATGATAGTTCTTGCTCTTATATAATTAGTTCACTACATTTGATGTCTGCCAGCTTTCTTAAAGCACATGCTGATCAAACAAAACTGCCATTCAATTGCCCTTCTCAGCTGAAAGGGATTTTTTTTCTTAGTTCTTGAAATGTTTTTTCCTCTGAGGTTTTTTCCCGTTTTTTGATAAGCATTCAAGGTGCCTTCAGGAAGTACGTAAATACAATACTCTGAATTATTAAATATAAAGGCCTAATAAGTCTCTGCTTAAGTAGAGAGGGAATAAGGTGATGTTTGAAGGTAGAGAATTAAAAATAGTATTAAAAATAGATCTTGTAGAATCCACTTATATCTTTGGTTAAGGGTAGAAAATACCTATCACAGATATCTAACTGTAGGCAAAAATTAATCTGTCTGTGCACCATGTATACATCACACATATATTTGTCCACCTAAAATATTTTTACAGTCTGAATACGGCTTAAGAATAATTTTCATATGGCTGCCTAGCTCACCACAGTATCAAGGTTCTGCAAAAGCCTCAGGCTGACCCTACTTCCCTCTGTGATAGCCACCTCCTTTTAGCTTGAAAATAACAGTAAAATTGCCTCCTTTGAATACTGGAGGCTGTATATTAGATCATCTTTAGACCATCTGAAGGGGAATCTTGGTTCCTACTGTCACTAGTACAAATTTCTGTGGAAATCTTGTCCTTTGCCTTCTTCATGCCTGCTATTTTTTTGCCTACAGATGTTCATGTAACAAACATCTTCTGTCTACAGCCTTTGACAAACTGCATGTATCTCAATTTTAGACATAGCTGAAAATTCATCAGTTGATGCAGAAAATGGAATAGTTATTTAGGGGGATTTTAGGCTGATGCAGGTCAATAGAGAGATTAAAATGTGTGGTAAATTAGAGAAACTGAGTAGCTTTTGGTTGATCTTATACAAATAAATATACATCATGTGGTAGTTCACAGTTGCCCTAATATATGCACTGAAGTGCCAAACATAATTGCAGAAGCATTTTTATACCAGTCTGCACATCATAACTTCGGGTTTTCATCAGTACACAATGTCAACAAAATGCAAAGTGTTCTTATCCAAACAGCTTATTAAAAATTGAATATGGAAGGAAAACCAGAATTCTTTCTACATGTTCTTATGTCTTTAGAGAACTTAAAACTGTGTAATGTGATTATTATTATTATAAATGATTGTGTCCTCATTATCTGTTATTTCACTGTTTAGACTGTGGTTTGAATACCTGACAGATTCCATATGACTAACCTGACTACTCATGTATTTGTTATGTGCAGCCCTAACAGCAGACAGCTGTTACTCTACCATCTACAACGTAATAGGTATGTCCTATCTGTACATCATGTCATTTAGCTGTGTAATATAGAGAACACCACAGGCACATGATTTTGTAGATGTGATTAATTTTGGTAGCCATTTAAAGATTCTATTTTGTTTCATTTACTTGCATCCTTGAAGGTCCAAGTTGTGCAAGATGAGATATTTTGAATTTCTATTGACCCAGGGTTCTACTTATGTCTTGCAGAAATAAAGGGAGAGGTACATTGAAAAAAGTGTTGGTGAAGTTTGTTGGCATACAATGAGTGGTGGAGTTGTGAAGAGCATAGTGTGATGCTCCTGGTATGCATTTTTAGGGCAGGTCATCCAGGAGCATTTATGGAAATTAAGTCTCAAATTTTGATGAGGTGTGTAGGCAGTTTTTTGATGGTATCTGTTACTTCCTTTGATGGATGTGCGTAAATGCACAAATCTACACATCCACATTAAGAAGTGGACTCCTTGCACTGAGAGAGCATTTCTTGTTTCATCCCTACTCGTCACTCCCTCACTGATGCTTGAAATCTTAGTAATTGTATTTTGGTAGATAGTTCTCTGAGATTCCCAAAACTTGTGCAGTGAGCAGATTAATATTGTTATGGACATTTAAAAGATAATAATGGCTTGGAAGAGTCAGGTAAGCCTTCCAGTGTCCTCCAGAATGTGTGAAATTCCTTGGAGTACATGATTCCTCAGCTGTTCCACAGGTGCTCATGCAGATCAGTTACAGTAGATAACACATGTTGCTACATCACATTTGTCTTGTAGCAGTCCTTTATTTTTCCACAGTTGCTTGTTAAATTTATTTGCATCCTTACACATTTATCTCATTGCAAATCTGATTGCATTGTGCTGGTGAAATCAGTCCTGACAAGAGCAAGAATCCATATCCCTGAATATGGATATTTATCCTCTTAGCCTAATAGTATACCACACATATAATTATTTTATAATCTTAGGTGTAAGCTACAATGATTTCCAGATCTAATTATGGTAGCATCTGTGTATCAGAGCTTGGGGTAGCTCATTTTCAAATGCATCAAAACACGTTCCTTTATATTTACATTAAAGAAATTTTGCCTGGAAAACTGATTAAACACTGATTAAAGCTGTATTCTGCTGCTTTGTGGTGTATTTCAATACAATATTTTTGACAGTAAAATGTAAATAAAAACCCAAATTGGTTCATTCATCATATTTTTAAAGTAGTTAAAATGAATGATCTCCCTTTTGAGAAAACAAGCAAAATAATGTTCATCTATTTGAGAAAATAATGAAGTCCCTGGTTAAAGTGTTATTATTTCAGAAACTATGTGTTCTAACTTAACTGAGACAACTTTGCTTGAAAACCCTTCCCTCTCTTCTCTCTCTTTTGTCCTAAACTATAAAATTAATTGTAGAACAAAAATAACTACTAATATTTGTGGGAGCAAAGATCTTCACTGGTGACGAATGCTGCCTGCATAGTCAAGTGTAAGAACTCCAAGTAGAGGAGTAGCTATTCATAATCTTCTGTCCCTAATAACTGGTCTCATCTCGGTTCAAAACAGTGAACTTCCCAAAGATCAAACACACTTTTTCCTTAAACAACTCCTATTGTAAATAGTCTAGCTAGTATTTATTTTCCTTTTCTTTCTGTTCTGAAACATACATATTTACTATGCCAATAATGTTTCAATTTTACTGGTTGAAGGACAACTTACTTCTTGTCTGTAAAGTAAGATTATTTCAAATAATAATGTGCAATTCTTTGGTACTGGAAACTGGAAGAAATTCAATTACATAAAAATAAGAAAATAAATCCCCAACCCCAGAATTTGTAAAAGCTCTAGAATTTAATCTGAACATAACAGCAGAGGCCACTCTAATTTGCCCTTTAGGTGAACTTTTAAAACTTGTAATGTTTATGTGATTTGGTAATATGACCTAATGTGTGAGATTTATGCTTCATTATTATTCACAGATGGCAAAAAATATATATGCTCTCCCCTGAGCATACCAATTACTTCTATCATATTTCTTTCTTATGAATTTAATATTCTTATTCTATAGGAAAATGAAGATGTGATTATGACCTTTCAAACCACAGGTTAAAAAATTGCAAAAGTCCCAAAGACCCATTTCAGGCCCAATTATGTGTTATCACAGCTTTACTGTTACCTACACTTGAGGTAACTTCTCCACTCAGTGCAGCTTGAGCCTGCCCTGCTGAAGGTTTCAGGAGAAACTAAAGGTTGTGCTGGGCTGAGAGGAGCATCCAGAAGGAGATGTATGAGAAGCTGTGCAATAGGACTGCAGTGAAGAAGGTTCACGTGTGTCATGAAGCCAGTTTAGTCAGTGGTGGAGGTTAGGGAGGAAACCATCAGTGTCCAGAGTGGCCAGACCCAAACTGTGAGAATGACACTGTCTTTGGTATTTAACTGACACAGTATCATAATACAATTCTGATCATACTTTTTAGATCCCCCCCTTTACAATATTATTTTCTTGTCACCAATGCAAGAAGTATAAAAAACCTATGATGCTAAACATTTCTTTTTAGCAGCCTTCCTTTCTGTGTTTCAAAAGATAAGTTTCTTCAAGCTTAAGGGTTTGACAATGTTATTTAATATCAGTTTCTACTGGAGCCTAGCAAAGTGAGCAATTCAAGGTCATGATTTGTAACACAGGATTCATACTTCTTGAAGAAAACAAAAGGGAATAAAAACCAACCAAGCAAAAACAAACAAACAAACAAAACCCTAAAAAAACAAAACCAACAAAAGAACCCAAAAAACAAACTAAATCAAACAAAAAACAACCAAAACCAAAACAAAAAAAGAATAGGATAATTTTTTTTAATTAAATTTAAAAATTATGTAAGACAATGGGAATAAAACTCCTGGAAAGAGACATACCTGCCTCTTCATCTGAGTTATATTCTTCTCAGTTAATGCTGTGAAATAAAATCTTAAGAACTTAAATCATCCTTGAAAACTGGACAAGATTATTATGAATTTAAGATTACTTACAAAAGTTTTCAGTATTATTTTCACAGAATTGAATTTCAATTTCAGTTGGCTGGTTTACATTACATTTCATTAACTCATGAAAAAAACCCAACCTTATCCTTGAACTGGAAGTTGACTTATACCTTGTAAACAAGGTATAGAAAGGTATATTATACCTTATGATGACTTTTGAGGACCCTTTTGACCACTGTGCCATTTCAGAAGAAAAAGGAGATCCATATTTGTTTTCTTAGAGTTTCTCAAAAGGCAGTCACCTGTCCAAATTAATTTACGTTCAGTTGGACCACAAGAAAATAAATTATCAGCTGCAAGAATTGGAGGCAAAATGTAACTGTGAGAGGACTGTCACTATGAAAAGACAGTCTCACAAAATATAAGCATAAGGCATATAAAAGAATGTGGCTTTGAAAATAAGCAAAATTTACCATTTTCCTGATAATTTTTACATCTAAAAATGCTGAAATTGAAATATAAGCATGTGTTGGAGATGCTGACTCTTAACAAAACTGGAAAAGAAGTACACAAAACATGATTTCAGGGGAAATTAAAGCAATTTCTTCAAATGTTTCTCAATTCATTTATTTACATTGTCTTATACTAAATATAATAGACTGTTTCTTTTTCTTTTTTGTTCTTCACAGATCTCATTCCTGTAAAGTATTGTGTATGTATAATGTTATTTTCAATCTATAATTTTACTATACTAAAATTATTATACTATTATTATTTTGCTACTTGTCTATATATTAAACTATGCTTTGTACATACCAGTGCATAAATTAATATTTTTTATAAATAAATAAATATACTTAATTTTTCACATGGTCTTCAGCTCACTTTTGTTTACTTTTCATTTAAAATTCAGCCCAATTAATGCCTTCTGTTAAAAAACATAGATTTTATTGGAATGATAGCATTCACTGTTTAAGCTTCAAATCCATGTTTGTTTGTTCTGTACAAAGTAAATCCATTATCAGAATAAATATTGGCTTATAAACTATATAAAGTTAGAAAAAATTTCTAATTGCTTGGCCAGTTACAGTTGATCTAGCTTACCTGATATTTGTGCAAAAATTTTATAGGTTAACTATGTTTTTCACACATATATGATTAAAATGTGGCACATATTTTAAATACTAACCAGCATATTTCTTGCTGCAATCATTTTTCATTGGATTATGAACATATGACAGAATACTTTCAGAGGAATAGGACAAGATGGGATTTACCTGAACTGACAAGAAAAAAAGGGTTTAATGAAGTCTAGAAAATGCACTAAAGGTCACATAAGAAGAACATTACCTCAATATTAAAAGTCATTTGCAATTAGAAGCAGAAGTAATTGGATTCTTGTGATACTTTCTTCTTTCCTTTCTTTCTGACACACATGGACATTACCTATGACCCTAGATTAAATATTAATAAAATGCAGATTTAAAATATTAAAACTTTACATTCATGTTAATAAGTACTGTCAATCTGTTGAGACTCAACATATGGCTAATTTAAGAGTTAAGATCAGATGTTCATAATTCTCTAGATTACCAATGACTTTTTTTTTTTTTGACCTTCAGCATTTCAGTGTGGAATTAAGAAAAATTAAGTCAGTATTTTTCTGAGGCAACTGGGAAAAGGACTCATATTTTCAGTGTGATCCAAAATCAATAATGCCAATAATTGCTATAGGCAGGTAAATTTTTTTCATTAGGATAAATTCCAGCCTGTGAGGTAGGAAGGTGTCATTAATTAAGGGAAACAAAGATTGTGATACTGACAAATCCTAATATTAATATGTATACCTGTATAATTCAAATGAAAGTAAAGCTAAATCAGTGGAGTTTATTTTTAGATATTTTTGAAGGTTTTATGTTGCTTTGTTGTTTTTTTTTAATCTTGATAAAAAATAATATCTATATGTTTATAAAAATATATTTCAGCATGATGCTCCAGAGAAGTGTGAATAGTAATAGATGTTTTGAGTGATAGTGGAAGAAACTGCATTTGTGTATTTTCAGGCTCTTTCCTCAATTCTTAGTTGCTCACTAAGAGACTCTTCAGGATTACTAGATGTTTCTAGCATCACTATTTGAACATGGAACATTAATATTAAAGATTTAATATAAACAGTGATTTATGTTCTTAGAAGTAGGAAACAACTAACAAGAAGTACAATCATGAAAGAAATCAAGTTTATGGAAACTACAGCAAAATTTTAGTTTTAAGTACAAAACCAGATGTTGTGAAAGTTGTGTCTGGTTTTCACTATTTTCTTCCATGTAAAAGGGTAGATCCAGCCTTACAAAAGCAGCTGTGTTTCTCTTTAATTCTTCATCTTGTTTTTCATAATGGTATCTGGATTGCCTGGATTATGACTGGTTCTAAGCCTCTGTGTTGTCTCTGAACTCTGGACCATCTGCTAACCTGGAGATAGAGAAGGACTGTGTGGGAAGGAACACAGCAGATCTACACACAAAACATGTAGCTATATAGCAGGGTGAGGAGTGATAGTAAGCTTTTATAGCCACAGCCATTATCCTCCATTTCATATAGGAAAAGTTAATAGGAGAAATTCATATAGTTCATATAGGAGAAATTAGGAAGCCAGTGCTCATTAAAAATATTGTTTCAATTTTAAGCTTTGAAAAGGATCTCATTCTAGGGTGAAAGAATTACACCCTACCATTTGTGGGTTTTTTGACATTGAAGGATTTTACATAAATGTCTTTACTCCAGACTTTAACTTTTCTACTTAGAAAATTGCAAGAGACTTTTAAAGATGACTGATGTCAATGACTTATCAACAATTACAATTTTATAAGTTTCTTTCATAAGTGTTTCTAAGGGTTTTTTTATAAGACCATTTTTCACTTTTGTAAGGAACTTGAAAAAAAATTTTGATCAGTTCCCTGTGTGCTGTTTGCTTAATATTAGGCAATATATCAGTACTAGAATTAGACTTAATCTTCTCAATCTTAATCTTATTTGTTCTGGCCTTTAATGCCCAGATCTTTCTGTACCAACTCTATTAAAAGCATTTAAATCAACAGAGTAATACATTTTTGACAAGGGAGTTTTCACATTAAGGGAACACTTGTTAAAAAGCATGATCTGAAGTATTCTGATATCCAGACTTGAGTTTCTTCTAAAATACTGTGTATGCAGCACAATGTTCTCCCAGTAATCAGTGTTTCCAGTTTTCAAATGGTACCATATAAGTAAAACTTGTCTGAATAAATCCTTTGAACTTCGGGCTACTGGCTGCCAATGGTCTTTCTTTTTCTGTTTCTATGGAGACTGCAATTAGTTCAGCAAAAAAAAAAAATTAAGTGAATGAAACTGCCATGTCCAACGATCGTAACCTCAGAGACTAAAACAGCCAGAGAGATATACCAAATATTTTAGGAGTAGGTTGTTAGCCCTGGGTTAAGACCAAAGTGGAGAATTTCTGTAATGAGGGAAGGTAGGATGACCTGTGATGAGGAGAGCTCAGGATCTCAGTTTTATATTTAACATGCACATTACTAAACAATGAAAAGCAATCACAATGTGAATTAATTTCCTTGCTTTCACTGAAAAATGAACACATAGCCCATAAAATTTCAATTCATTTTTCTATAAATGTAAATTACATGGCATCTTTTTCATCAGAAATATAATGATTGTTCTTTGACCTGCAAAGGAGAGGAGGTAATTGTTTTCCTCATCTTTGCCAGATCTTGGGGCTCCTAGACTTGAACCCTCAAATTATACACTGCTCTTACCAAACTAGACTTGAAGCAAGAAATTTTGTTGTTACCTTTCTTTTCAGTTTGAACTGTCCAGCATTATAATAAATTTTTGCTACATCTACTGCTTTATCAAAACCATGTATTTCTAAGGTCACTGCTATGTTGATACACAGGAAAGATTGGAAGACTGAGCCTTTGGCTTACCTGCAGATTTAGAGAGGGTTAGAGTAATAAAGAGGGGAGTGTAGAGCTTCAGGCAATACTTCCTTTTACGTTACCCTGCACTGATAGGAAAATTTGTCTGTGTTCACTTCTAAGGAAAGACTGGGGAAAATTTTACCCAAGGTACAGGATACTTGTTGGGGCTTTTAATGATAAACATGCTGGATGTGTAAGAGACTTATACTTCCTTTCTACTATATTAATAATGTTACACTAGCGTTGAAATTTTCTCCTGAAAATGATTATAAGCTTAAGGAGTTTATTAGATAATGACACTTAGTGGTTCATCTGAAGGAAAACAGGAAGATATTTAATTAATTTGAGGGAAATTCAGAAATTCTTCAACAAATGGAGAGCAAATATGAAAGTCTCTGTTCTTTCTTTAATTCCTGAATGAATCTGTCAGTCTTTTAACAAAATAAATGTATATAATCATTATTTTAATTCTTAAAAATAACCAGTGGAAATTAAATCATCAGAACTTCAAGTAAGTAAACTTACTGATAATTATTTTATGTACCTTTAAAATTGATATGGTAATACAAACATTTAAACCCAATTTCTATTCCAGCTAATCAAGAGCAATAATTAAACACCAGGTTCCTTAAATCATATTCTATCACAGCCTTCATGTTTCCCATCACACTACATATGGTCCAATTGTTTACAGATGACAAAAAAAAATCCCTGCTCAGATGTTAAATCAAGATGTTTTCTTCACTTTCAAATGGTAGGCTGGCAGCCAACTTTTACAATGAGCTATTCTGAGTAATAAATAAATAAATAAATATGGGAGCTGATCAACACCAAAAGGAATAGAAAAGAAAGGAAGAGGTTTGGACATGAGGCCCCTCAATATCAGGGCCTGCTAGAATGAAGCAGTTTCTAAAGCGTGTATTCAACATTCATCATTATGTCAGAATAATTTATTGGGAAGTTTATATTTTTTGTGCACATTAGATGCAAGGCTGGAAAAATCAAGAGGGAAATGTTTTATAGTCATAAATAGGTAACGTGACTTCAAAGCGTAGGCAGAGTTTTCCCGTTGGTACTTTGGCAGCCTGAATTTCATAGTCTTAAATAGCAGAAGATTAAAGCATATCAGGGCTTGACTCTGCCATAGTGCCACTGCAAATTTAGAGTAATTCCTTTGTATGTTTGTCTGAAACAAGTACAAGTACAGAAAAGAAACAGGGTCAAATATGGAACTTTTACAGTGCAAATATTACTGACACTTTTATGAGATTCTGTTTTGGAAAAAGAAATGGGGTCACAAGTTCTCAGGCCACAGAAGACAGGAACACACACTGAAACCTTGAATCTCCAAACCTATCAGAAAATGTGTTTTGACTATGCTATGCCCAGCTTTTTTCAATATATTCCCATGAGGAAGGGAAAAGTAAAGAATGAATTGGGGTCCCAAAGACAGGAACATGGTATATTCAAAACTCATCTGCATTTTTACTTTGTTTTGTATCACAAGGACAGCAGGATTAACATACTCTGCCTTATTTTGATTCTATCTTTTAGCTTCCCTAGATGTTTGAAGCTGTCTGATGCAAATTTTTGAGCTATTTTTTTCTGATTGTCTGGAAGAAGTTGTCATGTATAAATTTAAAGCTAAAACTCTACAAAAAGTATAATTGGAACAGAGGGTTTTGATTGTGCCAAAGGGCTCTGCTGAGGCAGTGGAAATACCCCGTCCCATGGGCTTCTGAAACATTTCTCCATGTGGCTGAGGAAATGAATTAAAATGTACTTTCAAAATAATAAATTAAAATAATGAAATTGTTAAATACATTATCTTTTTAGTTCATTTGGTGGTGAAATATAGGCCTTTATCTAATTTTGAACACAGCAAAACTGGCTTTTTTAGATTCTGTCTTCCAAAAGCCTTTCTTCTGAGGCACACAAAATAAAAAATAACTAAATTAACAATGAAACCTGCCTCTCTACCCCAGCTTTGCTGTGCTAGTCTGCTGTCTAAGCCTTGAGCCAAGTTGCACATATTTCTCAGTGTTTCACTTCGAAACATATAATTCCAGTTCATCGGCAGACTATGACTGCCCAATGATTGTTTATTTGTGGAACTGTTCCCATGAACCTGAGCACCTCATAGGTCAATTTTTTAAGGCAACAGTAGGAGTTTCTTTCCACTTACAGACCCAGTTTCTGTGGATGGTTACTGATGAGTAAGAAAATTCTACAAGGTTAATGAATTTTAGCAAGCTGTTGTGGTGACAAGATCAAATTTATGCGCTTGAGTGTACCTTGATACGCAAAATATTGGTGACTCGTATATTCTAATACACATAAAGATAAATTGCATACTATTACTTGAAAAATAGCAACAAGTGTCTCTATTAAATTCGCTTTAAGTTTTCAGCTGTCATGTAATGGAAGTCAGAATAAGAATGTCAAATCAGCAGTATCAACTACTTTATTGTGGACTACTTTTTTGATAAATGCAAAAAGATATTAACTACAGCCTTGACAAATCCTCTTGCTCTGATTTCCATGGATGTATCATAGACACAGCATGCATTTAAAAATTACACAACCACTGCTTTAAGGGCAGTATTTGCAAATTAATTAGATATTTTCTGGCTTTAGAAACAGAAAGAATAGTGATATTTCAGAAGATGATTGCTGTTTTAATCTTAACAATTAGGAACAGAAAGGCAACCTTTAAATATGAAGAAACAGAAATTTTTATGTTGTTTGAAAGAATGAAAGGAAATAAATAAAATATAGATTTAATAATAATAATATCATATATAATCATATCATATCTATAAATAAATTTTATACTATTTCATACAAGTCTCAAGTCATAGCATTTTAATGAAGGCATGAAAAAATAAAAAAACACTTTTTAATACTAAAAACGTTTAATGTCTAGGCTTAAAGGATACAGAGGAAAGTTGAATGATAAGACTTTATAGTAGCCCACAAGTATGGCCATGCACAATCCTAAAACAGTGCTCACATAACAATGTGGTAAGATTGCTAATGAACAAATTCAAAATATCTGAATTCTAAAACATATCTACTTCTAGATCAGCAGATGAGACTTGTATTTGCATTCTTGATATGTAAAGATTGCAATTAAGTATATGTCACCGCCAGTGACAAATGTAAGATGAATGAGAATTTAGATTCCTAGGTTCTCACCTTGTGTCTGCCCCTCACACATGGTGTGTCTTTGAAGTAAATCTTAATGGCTTTGACTTTCAGATTATCTTTCCTGAGCTGACATGCACTTTCTTAAACAAGTGAATTTTTATTTGCTTCTTTTCCAACAGAAAGTCCTAAGTTTTTTTTGTTTGATATATGTTGGTTCCAATTAAAGTTTGCGAAGTTTTTTGAGCTTGCCTAATTAAATTTATAAATATTAAAGGATAGTTGAACTTTTACCAAAGTATTACCAAAGTACCAAAATACAGAGAGGATACAATAGGAATAAACTATAATGCAAGGGAAAAATTCTGTTTTATCACTGGATTAGGTTTGAACAAACATTGTTATTATCCATCTCGCTCTTCAAGTGTATACATGTAAGGACAATTTTATATAGGTGTTTTCCAAGAATGGTTAATAGGCTATGGCTCATTATGGATTTGTTTAAGTGGAGATTTGTCTTGTTGGGAGGGAAGTCGAGAAAGATATAGCAATCACAAAAATAGTTATTTGTATATTAAATGTTCCCCCCTTCCTGTACTAGCCACAAATCTTTCTGGTTGATCATGGTTTTGAGCTGGAAAGACAGATTCTGATTTAGACTTATGATACATTTCTCTAAGTTTATAAAATCATGGTAAAATATTTGCAAAAAGTTTGTAGAATAGGAATGGAAAGGAACCTTTTACACCTAACAGATTGGAAGGACTGAAATTAAGAACAAAATTCTGGACATTGTTATGACACTTTGATAACAAACTTTTTAATGTTCTGTACACACAGAAGTCCAGCCTCCTGTCTTATTACAGGAAACTTAATGCCTATTAAGTTTCTCTTTTGAAGTTTTGTGAGTTTTTAAAAGGAAACTAAACCTAAACTTTAAATGTAAGTCGCTGTATGTATTCAGGCATAATTTCATGGATACAGTCTATGTTTGTGAGCTTTCCAAAAAGAGTGCTTGGCACATCAAACTTTGAAAATCTGGAGATGAATTAATCCTTAGTTGTTATTTGTAGGGTTAGTCTACATAAATTATAGGACTGAAAAGGATTATAAAGCACAAAATTAGGGCTTGGGCGATAAAATTTTGAAAAACAGAAGATTAATTCTTCCTTAGATGTTATTTGTAAGGCAATTCAACATAAGATATAGGATTGAGAAAACAGTTATATGACAGTAAATCTGCAAAGCCTTAATATAAGATGTAATTTATATAATGTATATATTACATGTAGTACAAATAAAAGTGATACTTACCTTTTAATTTTTACTTATATTTTACACAAAATATGAACACTTTGTTATCACTTGGGAGGAAGCATGTTTGATTTTTGAAAAAGATTGCTTAAACTGTTTATCCACCCTCTTCAGTTTGTAACACACTTAATAGTATCAGAAAATTCATTATGTTGACCAAAAAACACAGCAACATGAACAGGACAGAAAGAGCTACCTGAGTTCTTATGAATAAACTATTAATTAGCAAAATCAAGCCAAATGAAATGCATAATGAAAAAACTAAGGACTGGATCCCAGTCTTTACTTCCCAGTAGCAACATGTACCATAACATGAGAAAACACTGTAACCAAACTTTAAGAAAATGCAGCTGAAGAAGTAGGTAACTGTAAACATGGAGCCAAACTATTTGGCCTGCACAAAAAACATGTACTCTTACTTTAAAAAAAAAAACAAACCAACAAAAACTTTCTAAAGTTTTGAAAATACATTCAGTTGACTTAGGGGAAAAAAAAGCCTCCTCTCTTCCTCCCTACATTTAAGAAATACTAGATAAAACTAGCAGATATCTCAAATCTTCTGCAACAACCTGATTCCTAAAGACTGGATACCTAACACGATCAAAAATCAGATCCAACACAGAGACTTCAAATATTCTTTGGACTAATCAAAAATGAAAATAAAAGACAAGTCTGAAGCTAGACCTCTCCTTCACAAGGTAAGGATATCTATGGTCTCAAGGAATATTTATTCCCAGTTTGGAATACCATAAGATGTCTAAAATAAAAATCTGCTATTTCCAGTTTTGCAACTCTCATACCACTTCCATATATGCATTGAAAATTGCACAGTATTTTCTAAATTGCATTTGTAGTTTCTAAATAACTACAGATTTTTTTCCAGATTTCAGTTCTTAGAGAAAGAATTCTCAAGTCATGCCACCATGTTCTGGAGTAGTGTCTGTGCCAGCACCCATGAAGGAATGCACAGGAGGCAGTACAAAAGAGTGAGGAGCAGGGAGCAGAGATCTGGCAAAACCTAAAACTGGGTATTTATTGTGGTGTGTTTTGCTGTAAGTTATTGTTTGCCCAGTAATCTCCTCCCCTCCCAAGTTGTCAATCCTTCCTCTCCCTACCCCTTTCTCCGGAATGTTCTTTGTCTATATTGTAGCACTCAATACCCCATTTGTAATTTTGTATTATTCCCCTCCCCTGTTATCCCTAATAGGTTTGTAGAATGTTAGTCCGGCCTTAGGATCCTTCTCTGCTGTGCCCTCATTGGTTAGTTGTCCTATACCACTCCCCCTAAATTGTTGTATAAAACCTCTGAATCCGCCCTAAGCGCAGGGTCTTGCATTCTTAGGATCATGTTTTTGGGGTCCTGCTGTCATCCATCCAATAAAACACCCTGGTTCTACCTCGAGACTGGTGTCGTCATTCCTCTGCTCCTGCGCCAGCCCATCGATAATTGGGAGCAGCAGAGCTCACAGGGGGAATGTCGCACGCCAGCTGTCGCTGCGGAATTTTAGTTTTCTCTGTGGACCGGTAAGTGATATCTAAAGAGTAACCATTGCCTTAAAAGTTGTATAGTGTAAATTAGCCAATTTAGTTTTAAGATATACATACCACTTTTATCACTAGTTTTTATTGCCTTTACTAAAGGCATATGGTGCTGAAAATTTAAAAAGAAGAAACTTGATCACCTGTTTCATCTTTCTGGAAATTGTGAATTGTTGCCTACATTTTTGACTTCTTTGTCATTTTCAAAATTAAAAACAGAAGTAATTTGTGTAAAAATATTAAATTATTATTTATTTGACAATAAAGTAAATTTATATGTGAATTTCTCAATTAGCCCTGCAAAGCTTTCTAGGGACCACTATGCTCTTAAATCAGTAATGTATTTTTAGGTTGCATTAAAAATATATACAAACATATATAAGGAAACAGCACTTTAATTTTCTTTTTAAATTCAGAAACTGTAGAAATTTTTAATATATATAAAAGGGGACCGTATGATAGCACTAGAAACTGATTTGGTTTATAAACAAAGTGGGACTATACACACAAGCAACTGAATATTTCTTCTATTCTTTGATAATGTGCAGCTACACATTTCCTGGTAAATTATTTGCAAATACAGTGACATCTTTTTTGACAAGAGAATTTCACTTGAATTTCATGAGTTCTGCGCTAACTTACGTTATTGTATGGCAAATAGACATGAGACTTTTGGTTAAATCCAACACAGCCTTTTTGGTTAAACACAGCCTTTTTGGTTTTGCTTTTAATGTTATAAAATCCACTCATGTATAAACAACTTGTAAAGTCCAAGCTATGCTCCATTTGAGCAGTAAGATTAATTAGCTGAGACAAGCATTGGACAGTCTTGGTCTTCTCTGGCTACTGTCAAGAAAGGCAAAGTTAAAAACTTCGGAGAGCTTATTTCCACCAAGATTCTTTGCTGAGATAACTGTCCTGTATCTATTGAGAGGATTATGAAAAAGAACCCAAGAGTAAAAAAACCCATCCTTTTATGGTTCCAGAATGGCCTCTTGTCAATAACCATATCTAGATATTTTTGACACCTGTAGGAGTACCTGGGTTGTAATTTCTTACTAACATACCCAACCAGGATGCCCTTCTTGAATGGTAATAATAACATGTTCATACATGTACCAAGAGGTTGAATGTATTTAATGCAGCTTCTAAACTGGTTGCTGCAGTTTCTCCTTATGCAGACATAAGCTACAGGATATATCTGCCATTAGCCACTTTAATTCTAGCAGCAATTTGTCTAAAGATGCCAGTAACTGTAATAAAAGAGCCATCCAATTTATTTATGGAAAAGTATTGTTTACTACCAATCTCAAAAGTTATCTGGTGGATGCCCTGCTGGATTATCTGATGAATCTTAAATGACAGTAACATAACCCACCGTACCAAGACATACAGGATTTGTAGACCAAATTTTAAATTTTGGATACTTCTGTAGAAAATAAGTTAATTGAGTAGAATAATAAGTTATTTCCCATACTGTAACAAATACCAAGACATCAACGTGCTAAAAGTAGAAAAGAAAAAACAATATTATTCCTCCATTTAAATTTTTATCAGTAACTTTCCAAATTTGATCATTTTTTGTTGCTGACCATAAATATAATTACTCCATAAATATTATCATGTGTTTGATTAATTCTGAATCTTTGTAGAAGTCTGTGTACTTTTAAGATCTCACAAGAAGATTTTTAAAACATTTCTAGTTTGAAATTTTTTAAATAATAGATCAGAAAATTTTAGGAATATGCTCTGAAGCAGGTGAGATTCATTGATAACTATTGTTTTCCATTCAGGTGGAGAAACTATAAGTCAGACCCCTTATTCTAAATAGACCTCATTCTAAATAGTTCATATTTTATTCCTATTGCATTTTTAACTTTGTGAAAATTCAACCTGATAATATACCCTAAAAATCTGATCATAAACATGAGATCACAAAAGTGGTGGAACAGTGCTGTTAGATGGGACTCTGTAGGATTCTCAGTGCAAGATTTTACAATGCTCACTTTCCAAAGTGTCTTGTGAATTAATCTCTTGTTCCTGCTCAAGTAATAGCAAAAATTAAACAGGCAATGTGTGTGGAAATACTTGAAAATGTCCTAAAATTGTCCTCTCTTTTTCTTTTTAGTTAATCCTTTTTCCCAAATCATTTTTACCATACACTAGTGACTGATAGAGCAATGAAAAGGACTGAAATGTAAATCATAAATTGTGCATTTGTATGATGATCTTGAAGGTTTGGTAGATCAGATGGTACAAAGTTCTGACAAAAATCCAAAAATCTAGACTTTGTAATATCTAGGTCTGGAGGCTACTATAACCTTGGGCTATTATTCATCCTTTCGGCCATTAAAATAGTAGCTTTGGAGAAACTAGAGCCCTGGAGAACACTGGAAAAGTGTAAGTTCTATAACTCTTCTTGAAAGTCCCTACAAACCATCAGCAAAATTATCTACTTGCATAACTTCAGTTGTAAATCTTTAAAGACATACAGCTGAAATAAGTTGTAACTTTGATTATCTAATTTTCTGCTTTCTTCTTAAGCCTATCATTTGCTGCAGAGTTGCACAGTCCTTCAGGAGTTTAATTTTTGATGCTGAATCATTAAGTAATATCCTTGTGTAGCTGAAATGATGTGGCTGCTTTTATCAGGGTCATACAAATCCTCTCCTGCATATACACTTATTTGCATTACAAGAACTAGCATGGTGTGGGTAAATATGCATTCGTCAGTGGGAGGTAAAGTTGAAGAGAAACCACCTAAAGAATTCGCAGGGTGTTCTATTTACCCACTCAAAGGAACTTTGTATCTGCTTTCCAAGGATAGTTAGAATATTGCTAGGCTCTAATTTTTAACATTTTGCCAGAGTGACAAAAAAGAACTGGTATTTAAAACAATTGAATCAGTATGGTCTTTTAATGTAAAAATACTTTGGGATATTTCCCTTCATTAACACCTAAACCTGGAGGCAAGTAGACAAACAATAAGCTATTCTGGGCATAAGCACATAAATCCACAAATTTTCTACTAGCTCTGAGATACTTTGACACTTGGTGCACACAGATGAAAAAATATGCCATGTAAATATTATTAAAAGTTTCCTTGAAAAGAATATCATATTCTCCATCTATCTTTTACTCTGCCCAATTTTTCCTCCAACTGGGTCAGTAGTTTCCATAAGTGGCACTGGTATCTGAAATATACCTATAACGAAAATAACAATTAGCAAGCTTAAAAATCGGCACAGCAGATTAATTTTGCACTGTTTCTCTCTGCTCAGTTTGCATAGTAAGTCATGGCAGCTCTCACAGACCCTTTGCAATTTCAGTGCTGAGGAACAGTGTACTAGCAAAATGTTTAACAGGTATCTTGAGGATGCCCTCTCCGCACAGTAACACTCCTTAAATGAATGAGAGGAGTATGACAATGCTACTCATATTCAGCTATGACTCTTTATAATTAACAATTTATTCTGGGAAAAAAAAAGGAGTCCATTCCATGAAAAAGATAGATAAGATTCTGTAAACTAACAGCAGGTTTATAGGATTGTATTAATTACTGAATATGATAATTTACTGTAAGATAATTTCCCCTACATAGAAAAGGTTTGCTCTGTTTTAGAGTTTTGCTACATTTTCCATAATGAGTTTAAATTAGTCTGCCCAATTCTTGGCATCCAAAACATTATAATTCCTCTGGCATTTGTTAGGAAGTATTCTATAATTACCACTGCAAGGATCAGAGGAATCTGGAAGCTCTTAGAGGAGAAGAGAAATAGATGTATGAAAGATTTTTTAAAGCAAATAAATTAGGATTATTCCTTCAAAGCATTAAATCTAACCTTAAATCTCTGAGAGTCATCTCACTCTCATAAATTTACCTTGTTAAAAAGACAGTATTAATAATTTTCTGGTTTTGTCCATTAGAGAAAGCAATCACAGGGCATGATTTTTGAGGATGTGTTGGTGATTTGGTTGGGTTTCTTTCTTTTTCAAGAAAGGCAGAAATGAACTACTTTTGTAGTATTGTTTATAAAAGATTAGAAATTAGTTAGACTTTTCTGAGCATTTAAGGTGGGTTTATACTGACCTCCCTTGTTTAAATACAGTTTTGAAGGAAATGTTTTGGTGCAGTCCAAGGTCAGTGGAAGTGCTTTTGACATGACATACTTAATGTATCTACTTTAGCCAGAAAAAAGACAGGAAAACTTCTATTTTTCAGTCAGCAAAATATATCTTTTTAGGAAAAGAAGCAACAAATTCGAGCATTAGCACCACCACCTGGGAAACCTGGGAGAATAAAAGGTGATGATGATCTGGTTGTCTGAAAAACCCAATTAAAAACAATAAAAAATAATTTTAAAAACATCCAAACCCACAACAATTTCTTGCTTCCAATTTATCTGTGTATAAAGCTTTTGTCTTACAAAATAAAAGTAAAGTTAGAATTATACAAGTTATGATCTCTTGGGCCTGATTCACTGCCCTCTCTCCTTTACTTTTACATATTCTCCAAGGTAATAAGTCTGCCACCACTAATGTTATAAAGTAGTAATTGTGCCTAATTGGTAGGGAGGTGACAGACCATTCTGGTAATGTTGTGAAACTGTAAGAAAGGAGGAGTGAGAACATTCACAGACCCAGCAGTAATTATCCACTAATTTGGCCTGTTTGTGTGGGGACAGCTCATTATAGCCCTTAAGAAACCTCAGAATAAAGAGAGAAAGTAGGTAGGAGGTAAGGTTAAATAATTAGTGTTCAGCAGATTTTTCTTTCTCTTCTTTCTTCTTCTCTTTAATTCAGAGAAGAGGATTAGGGAGGGAGAAATGTGATGAGTGTAACAACTGGGAATGGTGTAACATCGCCTTTTAAGTGAATTTTGCATATTTGAAAGCAAACGCAAATAGTTTACAAGGCACTGTGGGAAAAATTATAAATTTCAGAAATCCTTAGGTAGGACAATACTTAATGATTTTAATCTTATGGCATCAATTTTATGCACTTCAGTTAATCTTTTGTACTTCACTATTCTATAAAAACAAATTTTAGATTGAAATTGATTTTTTAATTCTTGATTTCTAGGGTTTTTTATTAACTATCCAAAAGTGTACTTCAATCTAAAGTATAATTTTTTGCAGTTCTATAAAGAATATAATCCAGATTTTTCTAATCTCTATTATTTCTTCAATACAAACTAGCAAATGAACTGTGCTTGATAGGCTTCTCTTTAAACCTTCAGCTTCCTTTTCCTCAGTTCCTTCCTTTTTGAATTCCAGATCTAGATGACATTGAATAGATTTAGTTTAGTTTTATTTATAAAAATTAATGCAATTATACCTATAGAACTAGATTTTGCTTCATTTAGCCACCATTAAAAATATTTTTTTTTTTAAACTTTCTTATCATGGGTTAATTCTATTATTAGTATTTAAATAGCGCCATACATTTAAAGGGTAAGTATATTCCATTTAATTCTAAAGTTTTTATTTAGTGTCTGAAATTCATATAAATATTCAGCTTCATGTCATGTGTTTTTTTTCCTCTGTCCCCTTGTCCACCCAACCCAGGGTTTCAAAAATCCTGTAGCCTGGATATCCTAGTTTTGGTCTTGATGAAAGAGGTAGTTAATTTGTACAATCAGTCCAAACCTTGGCATTTCCTCTAACTGTACTGCAGTTAGTGCTCTGAGTTTTTGTCATTTTCTTTAAACACAGGCACCTGCTTTTCCAAACTGAGTTGCTACCTCATTCTGTATACATCACCAAACAGCCAACAGATGGTGATAATGTTCATTTTCTGTGCATAATGTAATGCACAGAAAGGCCTGAAGAGAAAGGAAGATCAGACAAGAATGTCCTTAACTATGGCCAAAATAGTGTTTCCACGAATGGCGTGGTAGAGTTTAAATACAGAACATATTGTATTCCTCCTGTTGCCAGACAAATTGGATTCTTTGGGAACAATGAAGGGCCCTTTACAGTAGAATTTTACTTGCATGGTGTTCTTTTCATCTTGTATTTATAAATTATAAATCTACCCAATGATCTAGTTTTATGCATGTTGCATAAGAATCTCTCACATGTCATACATGTATAAAAGAGATTATATTTATTATAATGGAAAAATATACTTGATGTTCTTATAGATTATGATGAGCACTGATGGGACATTCTCCTTATCCAGTTTAAGGTAAGAGAAAAAACCAAAATTCAGGAATTAATAGCAATAAGAGACTGACAGGGAAGAAAATCTGAAATTTGAAAAAATGTAAAATGCACTGACGTCTTTTTTTTTAATACAGCTTTTGGCTTTTAATGCTTTACAACTGCCTTGAAAATTTTCACTCTCTATAGATATCTGTCATAACAATTGAAACCTAGTTAATCATAAAAAGTTTGTTGTAGAAACCCATTGAAAAATATTTGCAAATAAAGAAAGATTGGAGGGTGGCAATTCATAGAAGAAAGATTGTAGTGCCTTTCGTAGAATCAGTCCACTATGTTGGCTTGGTGTGGCTTGGTGTACATGATGGATCTGTTTTCTACCAAATGGGACAGAAAGGATGCACTGCTGCTATTACAGTTTCACAGATTTTCTTCATCAGTTTAAGAAAAAAAAAGAAATAAGAATCCTTAGATTTCAAAGATAATGCACTAAAAAAAAGCTATCTTAAGCAAAACCTAGGAAAATTCAAAATTAATAAAAATATGAACTTCATTTATTTTTTGAAAATAGGAAGAAAATTTTGTGTCTTTTGCAATTCTGACATCTTTTTTCTATTTTCATTAATTTTCAAAGTTTGAGTTTACTGATCACATTACAGGCATTACACATAAGGAATGTGTAACTGGGCTCTGAAAAAATCAGGGCTCTGAGTATTCCCTGACGCAGCATGAGTAAAAGCTGTCAGTAATTTACTTCTACTGGAAATGAATGCCAACATTTCTACCCATATTGTTTGGACATCCTTTCCTAACCTTTATCACATTGTCCAACTCTCACCAAAGTTGTCTGTGTTGAGTTCTCTGCTTTAAAATAAGAAAATTTTTTCCAGTGTAATTTGCAAGTATCTTTTACTTTTTTTTGTGGCTTTTATTAATGACAGCTTAACAGAGAGGAATGCCCAGAAACAGAAGAGCCATAAAACTGCAGCAGGAAACCACAGTGTTCCTTCTGGAGGTCTTCATTCCAAATGTAACTGAAAAGTCTCAAATACACAACACAAAGTAAAATGTTCATAAATATTAATAAAGTACTATTTTTGTCTTCTAGTCCTCCATAGTCGCTTGTAAAAGAAGGTTCTGTTGTACTCTATGTCTAAATTTCAATGACAGTTGAATATCATGGAGGTTTCAGTTACCAAAACCATGGGTGCATGATAAATCTGCTTGTATTAAAGCTTGAGTAGTCATAGATGGTCAAAAATACTGAAAAAAATGAGAAGATATATGGACATTTCTGGGAACCTGCTACATTAACTGTTTGGCTTATATTTCCCATTATAGATGTACCTTTTTCTTTCAAAAACACAAAATTTTCCAAATACAATAATCCTTTTAAAAGAAATTAAAACAAAACAGAAATTACATATTTTGTTATTTTTCAGCAGAAACAACCTGATGATTCATAGAAAGCTTTTTAAAAATCTAATATTGACACAAGCAATGCTGCTTCATGCAAGCAACTACAGCAATAGATGAATTACAGGACCCAGAAAATTTCTGAAGAAAATATGTACACCTGCAATCTCCTAGGAAATTAATTTCATCCAAATAGTCGACACAGTTGCTGGAAAGATTCTTGTGAGGTAAGGGGAAAAAAATATTCTTTTAATCTGTTGTAGACTGTGCTCATGAAATGTGAGAAAAGCACCAGTTGTAAAACATCTAGAAAGGACTGAGTTAGAAAACAGGGAAGTGGGACATGCTGAAGGAGGCAATGAGCACAAGTACAGAATTTAGTGATAGAAAGCATTTATTAGTTTTAAAGTAGTTTAGGAAATTGCAAGCACATACGTAGCACTAGTCTATACCAGATGAAATGGATAGATTTACTTAAAATTTACAGAAATAGCCAACAAATGTTTCTGGTTTATATTGCCAGGAAAACCTAAATACTCTATTTTTATCATATGGCAAGGAATTTAATTTTTCTTTCAAGAATAATGTAGCACATGAAAGCAGATGCCAAACAATATATTTTAATATAAAAACAATTTAACTTGCATTTAGTTTTGTAAGTCTTAGAAAATCAGGAAAAAAGAAGAATATGGAAAGAAATGTAACATTGTACAAACATCTGAGGAAGGATAAATCTTCTGATTTAAATAGTCCTGAACTTTTTGAGCTCATACTATTCCTAAGGAAAAAAGAATGGAATGCCTAGCATGAGACAAAGACAAAATTAATGAGATGTTGAAAGAGAGTAGTATGTCAACCAACACGGGTTTATGAAGAGTAGATCTTGTCAAACTAATATTCTTAAAATGTTTCATATTTCTAGGGCTTTTTTTTAAATATAATTAATAATCTTTGGACTTGTTACAGAGTAATCCTCTGAAATACAGGAATAAAATATACTAATCAAACACAGAATATCATTGTGGTTCACTTGATTTAACTGCTAAATATAAAAAAGCAACTGTGAATACAAATTTTTACCAAATATGTTTTTGTCGGAGCTCAGATATTAGTTGCTATTTAATATGGTATTGATGAAAATGTGAAATCATTAATTCTGGACTTTACTGATGACACAAAGCCTGGGAAGGTGGTAAATAGTGGGAAGACAACAGATGACAGTGACAAGATAATTCTTTATGTATATGACACAAAAATAAATAATATCTTTCAATGCAGCCAAACACAGGGGCTGCAGCATTCGTGGTCATGATTAAAGAAAGAGAGCTCATTCCTGAGAAGATGATTCAAAACATACAAAAGAAGGGGTAGACTGTCGACTGGACAAAAGCCTGTAAAATCATACATGGCTTTCAAGAGCTGGTCTTCCTCCTGACTCTATGGAAGGGGACATGCAAAGTAGTAATAATGAAGAGATCTTTTTGTGATGTAGCTCATATAATCCTAAATTATTGCCACCGAAATAATTTGCTTACTTTATCCTGTAGAGACTTGAAAGCACCATCACGAGCATTTGATAGCTATAAATTAATAGACTCTGAAAAGAAATACAAAGTTTACATCTCTCTAAGCCTCTTCAGGGTCTAATTCATAGTGAGAAAAGAGTTACAGGTGTTTTTCTAGGCTGGACTTGCCTTTGGCCTTAGACATAAATGTCTAATGAACTAGTTAATGGCAAAATCTTCAGTCACTTACCCAACTAAAATGGAATTAGGTGTTAAAGCGAGAAAAAAAATAAACAAATAAAAAATCCCTTGCAAATTAAAATTCACTTGCAAAAAATGCAGTAGAAAGCAGTAGAAAAAACTATTTTTGCATGTGTTTTTCCCCTTCTTTCCAGCAATTAAAACTTTCTGAATCTTGTCAATAAGTCCTACGCCAAAAAAAAAAAAAAAAAAAAATTGACATTCAGGCTAAAAGTTTGGAAATACTCTTTCATACCAGAAATAGTAATTGTAAAATAAATATGAGAACAAATCTTGCAGCCAGTAATGTAGAACAGAATTTTTTTTTTCCTTGTATTCAGAATTTCTAGAGTCAAAGTAATGGACAATCATTCTGTGACTTAAAAACCTGTGTGGCTTTGTGCATATGGAACAAACAATTCATGCATTATTCACAGCTTGAAAGTACAAATTAAAACTGGATTAGTCAAATAAACCATACTGGGTGAGTATAATGATGATAGACTTGGCCCAAAACCTTTAAAGAAGACTGCCACGAATTATCAAGAAAAAAACAAACAAAAATGTGACTGTTTCTTCACCATACCTGGAATTTGAAATGTTTTCTCAGCTTGATTACAAGTATTTTTGTGAAAAAGAGGAAAAAATTGCTTATTTTAAAAGAATAGGATCAGATATATTATAAAAATTATGGCAAATCTTTGAATGAGGTGCCACTATTTAAAATAAATAACCATCCAATTAAAAAAAAAGCACAAAACAACAAACAAAACCAAAACCCCAAACAACCAAACAACCCTTAAAAAACTCTTAAATATATATTTTATTTTAGTATTTTCTTTGGATTTTATCTTAAATTATACATGAAGTAGATAGCCACATATTTTTTGTTTCTATCTAGCAATACCACAGCTGGATCCTTTAGTTTGCATTTAATTACTTTCCTACCTACATTTCAGCAAGAAGGTTTGAAACATCCCTTACAGACAGATGCCTATTACATAAACATGTAGCCAGTGTATTACATTTACTAATCTATAATAATTTCTCCCCCACCACACCACCATTTGACATTTTAAAAGTGTATTTGTGGACAAGTACAGCTTTAAAGGGTGTGGTTGAATTACTTTCTGCCTCATTTAATCATCGGTGGTCATAAGAATTCAAATTTAATATTCACCACTTGGATTATTAAAAGCTTCAGTCCAAGCCCTGAGGCTGAGATATGCATGCCTAAACATTCATATGAAAATTTCTCTGTACAAGACAATATTTTTTTCCTACTTTCTAACTTTGAATTTCTAGCAGATAACATTTGTGAGAGGATTTTTTGTGAGGTTTATGTACAAATATTTTTCCACAAATTTCTGACCACTGTTGCAGCACTGGGCAGCTGTGGCAGGGGCGCGACCGTCCCCCTGTGAGCTCTGCAATTCCCAGTTATCAGCAAATCCTACACAGCGACAGGCACGGGTCTTGGGGCAGAACAAGATGGATTTATTCCTGGGCTCCCAGATGAGACTGGAGAGGGGTGAACAGAAGTTTTTATACAGCAGCTTAGGAGGAGGGGTGTAGGAAAGTGAGCCAATGAGGATATGGTAAGGGAGGAGTATAACGCGGCGCAAATAGCTTATGAACCTATCAGGGAAAACAGGGAAGGGAAGTAATCAAAATAACAAACGGGGTGTTGAGGGCAAAAAGACACAGAACTCTCTGGAGAAAGGGGTAGGGATAGGGAGGATTGGCAGCTTGGAAGGGAGGAGGTTAGGGAAGGGCTTGGGAAATTTAGCAACTGGGGAAGGGAGGGGATTAGGGAGGAGAACAGGGGGCAAAAATGGATTCAAAGCAAAACACACAACAGACCACAAAGTAAAATGCAGCAACCTTAAAAACTACAAGGTAACACTGTGCCAGAGAGCTCTGGAGAATTCTCTATAGAGGAATGGAAAATATTTCCAATTTGATAAAATATTTTTTATTTTAAAAAACTCCTCTTTTGAGATACTAGGCAAAGAAAATGTGACAGGGCACAGACTGGCAAACTTAAATAATTAAATATATTAAATAATTAAATATATTAAATAAATATATTAAATATATTAAATAAATATATTAAATATATTATATAAATATATTAAATATATTATATAAATTTATATTTATATAAATATATATATTAATATAAATTAATATATATATTAAAACAGTTGAGCAAACCCACATGTCCATAGAACTTTTTTCTATAACTCTACCTCAATAACCATCATGTTCAGACCAACCACAAGAATAGCCCACTGGGCAGATCTCTGTGCTCCACTGGAATCAACAGCAGTAAAAATACTGTTGATGTCCCAGGAGCCAGTGTACCACAGGACCTCTTTGTCATCTTAATTTTATTATAATGCTTCATACTGCTTAAATTCCAAATGTCTTCATTGGGGCACTCTCCACATCAGAAATGGACATGTGGGCTCACAAATCAGGTTGTGCTTCAGAGAAGAAACTTACCATATTTGTTATCAGAATCTGATCCCTTGGTGGTTCAAGCAAATTTTCTAAAATCAAAATTTTTATCTATTTTTTAAAGTAGTGCTGAAATGGTTTTCAATGAAATCTTTTACATGCTGGTGTTTAATTGATTTTTACATTCAATTGCAATACCAAACATGCAAGAAACAGTGGTATAAGTGGAAATTGAGTTCCACTGAATTACACAGCAGATGACCAGAGGGTGCTGAGTCCTTCACTTGAGAAGACAAGAGCACTGAAAAAAACTGTTCCCCAAATATATAAACTATTCTATGTCAGAGCTGCAACACCCAAAAAAACCCAACAAAACCAACAATATTCAGAAAAGTCTTACCCAGTTTGTAGTGCAGAAAAGTCACAGAATGGATATACAAGAAGTGTGTACACATGTGCAGCCAGAATCCTTCTCTATCAGGTAAATTAAAATACCCCTGTGAGGAGGTGAAGTAAGACCTACCGACAGGAGAGAGACCAGACAACAAGTAAGTAGACAATTTGACTACTTGATTATTTGCACAAAATGTTAAAAAATTAAGAACTAAATTTAAATCCATTCCAGTAATATTTCTAGTCAGTGCATTTAAAATATATATGGTTTTTAATCAATTTAATGTATTAATTAATATACAGATTATATATACACCTCTAAAAAGAAGGATCATTCTATTCTTTTATGAATGTGGGAATAGGTCCTGGGATCTGTTTCTAGCTTTTGCACATCTTCTTATATTCAGTTTCGTAAACTGTTTATATGGGCCTTCTTTCAGCCTTATACTTGCACTGATCAACAGAACACTTCCTATATAGGAAAACACAGTTTTTCAGAAAAAAAATATATTTTTTGTGATATTTTCTGGGTATCTAATATTTCTGGGTATCTTCTGGGTCCCAAGCCACTAACTACAGTGGTATTATTTCTTTCAGAAAAAAATTAAAGGGTAGAGGTAAGGAAAAAAGACAGATCCTCAGGATTTCATGTGCAATCTTTTCACATAAGGGTCTTTTTCCTGTAACTCTTTCCCAGTTTGCTCTTCTTATAGATTAAAGTAGGAGTCCATCTGTGTAATGTCTTCAGTTAGATATTTAATTTTATATTCTGTTAGATATTTAATTTATATTTATATTTATATTTATATTTATATTTATATTTATATTTATATTTATATTTATATTTATATTTATATTTATATTTATATTTATATTTATATTTATATTTATATTTATATTTATATTTATATTATTTATATTTATATTTATATTTATATTTATATTTATATTACTGTCCACACACATATTCCCAACAGAGAATGTCCATGTCTTGTAGCAGTGTCTCCTGGCTATGAAATATGAAATTATACTATTTTAAGTATCCAAGAGTTTTTGAAGAGCTCTTCTAAAATTTGTTACAACATTTAGTCTTGTTAGAATATTCTTGCTACTTCAATATCTATTGCAAGAACTAAATTACAGAGGTGTTTTTATACCAGTATAACTTTTTTTAATTAGTGAAATTACAACAGGATGGCCAGAAGAAAAGCGCTACTTAAGCAGAAATATATAGAGAGAGACTAAATAATCCTTCATATTTATTATTAATGTTGAATAGTAAATTATTCTAGTATCAATTTGCGTTCAATTTATATTCTAAAAGACCACTGATGGGAGTAAAATAATACAGGAAGTGGATCTTTCCATTTCCTGTGGTCTTTACCCACAGTGCTGATTTAATTCTGAGGGAAGATCAAATCAGTTATTACATTAAATCATAAATCAAATGATACTTTTTTGGGCCCAGATACAGGCTTGTCTAATTCCAGTGAAATCAATTAACAATGAGTTTTTCCAACTTTAATAAAGGCAGGAGGACATGTTGCTGGAAAGGTAAACCTGTTGGAGTCTATTTATACCGCTGTACCTTTAGAAGACAGCCAAAATAAGATGTTGCAATCGGTAGGCTATAAAGCAGAACTGTGACAGACTTGTCTAGACCCAAACACTGAAGGCCCTTCTCTTTTCATGGGAAGACCACCTGTATGATTTCAGAGAGATCATTATCTCTAAGTCTGTCTCTAGGCTTGGATATGGCCTATGGCTTACTGATTTAAAATTAAGTTAGTGCATCAAAATACCCATCATGTCCTCAAGAACTAATCTGAGGCAGGCTACATGTCATAGGGTTCTTCAAGGCCACATTGAAATATACTTTCTGAAACTAAATTTCATAGAGGAACTGAAAGCTGTGTTGTAGAGATGACATTTCTCTCTTGCTGTCAAGATACTGCTATACAAGATACTGCTATAAATTCTGAGTCAGAGGCACATCTTCCAACTGGTAGCTCCAAGCATGTGAATAATCCAAGTGGAAATAATTACAATAAATTCATCTCCAAGTAGCACAAATATTTAAGTGCCTTGATTAATGAGATGTTGGTTTTCCTTTCTCAATATGGAAAAATAGGACCCATCTAAACTCTCCTAATAATGTGGAATTTTTATTTTTACTTCACTGGAATTTAAACTGAGATTCAACACAATAGAACACTGATTATGAACGTTATCTTTTTGGAATCTTAATATAAGTATCTGGGATATATGTGATGTAGGATTTATGAAGGATCAGCAAAAAAAAAGACATATTTTTTCAGTATTTTCTCTACATATTGGTACTTGATAAAAGTCACCCAGCAAGGGAAATAAAACTACATTGTTCCAGCTCTAACTTTTAATTTTTTGTTTAACTTTTAAATTTTAATAATAGTGGCAAATATTTAAATCAGAAATTAACAGAGTACATAGCACTACAGATCCATCTCAATTAATTCTAAATGTCTAACTGGGGCACTGAAATTACGTGGTAAGAGTCTTAAGAGTCTTTCAGTCCCAAGGGCTGAAACATTCAATACTTAGGTGAATTTATTCTGGAAGTTTTCACTTTTATGTTTTGACTGCATAAGGGACTGAGGTCAATAAAACTCCTCTTGTAGGCTTTTCGCTTGCAACCTGAGGCTAGGTCGGATGAGACTGGACTGATTTATTGTCCTCTCTTGCTGGAGTGACATGCACAAGGATAACAGGAATACTGAAAAAATATTCACTTTTAGGTATAATGCAAACACAATTTGAATGCTTGTGTTAATAAAATGATGGCATGAAATATCCAGGATCTCTCAGCATTCCTTTTTGTCTTATCAATGCCTCTTATGTCAGCCAGCTTTGCTTTGCACTGCCCACCTCATCCCTAAGTCCCACAGAGCTACAGCTTAGTACCTTATTCTTCTGGTTGGAGGATTGTGCACAGCAATAGTGTTCACAAATTAGTAGAAACATGACAAATTTACTACTAAAAAACTTTTAGACATATATATTACATTCATTCAGACCACTGTTTCTGAGAAGATTTTCCCCTCACCCTCCTTCATCCCCTCCAAGTATACAAATCAGTGTTCAACCGGTTTTATTCTGTGGGGATGTTTAGGTGTCTCTGTATCAGTCAGAGACATGTGTTTAAAATAAATACATATATATATTACGATAATTATATTAAAAGTTAAAATAAAAATAATAATAATTATTATAATAATATAACTCTCAAAGCCTTCCACTCGGACATCAAAAGTCAATGTTTTTAACACTGCTATTTAGGGAAGCAGCTTGAGAACACAAAAGCTTCAGCAAGAACTATGAAATTTCTCAAAGTTCAGGTACTTTACTAGATTACATGACAGTAGTTTAGGAACTCTCTTTGTGGCAGGCATTGCTTCACAGATCTGACAGAATGGATAGAGAATGGCCCTTGTGCCTGATCCATAACAGTCATTGCCTGTTACACACATTTCAAGATTCATTCGAGCTATGAAGCTAATCGAGGCAGCCGACAGTTACCCTGCAGCTGCATGGATTTATGATAGCAATGTCAAGAAAATGAGCCAAAATGATACAGTAGCTGGCTTTAGCTGCAAATAACGTGATAGGCTGTACAGTAGTAGTGTAGCAGCTGCTGTCATTGCAGGTAATAGGCTATAAAGAAGGCTGATAGCAATACCTGTCATTTCTTAATGGCTGACTTCACTGAAGAGCTTTTGTGGCCTTTAACATGGAGATAATAGAAGATACAACAAATTTTACAGCTTTCACGTTGCATCCATAATTTATCTCAAGAGTACTGCCCCAACAAGGACAACAGTTGTCAGACAGAGAAAGTACAGAACTGGCTTTGAATAGTGGGAGATTGTCTATTATCAAGAACAGAATTCAAGTACAGAAAATGTTTTTATAGTGTTAAGCTTGGATTTCTGTAGCAAACATTCTTCAGTTTGCTGCAGATCTGTTCCAGCATGTATTGTGGACAGCAGCTTTTTATGTAGAGATTTAATTTTTCAGTCAAAGGAAAAATGTAGAAAAACAAACACGATGACCCATTTTACATTTCAGTACAAAATATGATCTTGTGCCAATTAAACTATAAACCTACAAAAATGGCTTTGCAAATATCTAAAGCTGTATAATCATGCTGTTATGAAAAGAAGCAGGCCCATTTTTTAAAACTAAAATGGGAAGCATCTATTAGCTACTTAGGTTATAACTTTGGTCACATATGAGACTGGCAAAGTGAATAGGATGTATTTAAACATGTGATTAAACACTAGTCAAAGTCTCATAAATTATGTCTTTAGCTTTGTACCACTTAGGTATTCAACTTTATCTCCTATTATTTTTAAAAACTTTTCTACTTCAAATTCACTACATCATGACCCAGAAGCTGGCTTCTGTTTTAGTTTGTTAACACCTCCTAGATCATCATTTTTCATGCAATTTTCCATTGAAATGTGTTTGATCTTCTAGTTAGCAGTGTGGTATTCCAAAATTATAAGCTTTTCTCATCGAGATAGCCTCAATATTTGGAGATTCTAGCTAAATGGGGGTGACAGTTAAGATCTTATTTCAAAAATTTTTCAGACCTATTGTGGAAATACTTAATTTTAGATTCCCTCTTTCTATCTGTCCTTAATGATTGTTTCTAACTAATCGGTGAGGAGCAAGACCTTGTGTCAGTGCTGGAAGCGCTAAAATTTGCATCAAGGTCCTAAGTGTCTTTAAGTTGTTCAGATTGGAAGGTCAGTCCAAAAGCACGACACATCTGCTGGGACACATGTAATCTTGTATGTGAATAAATACCAAATAAAATCTTTAGCCTTGTCATAAAAGAAAATGAATTATAGATGTCTTTTGAATATTTTTATTGCCAAAATTTTAATGATTTTATCCTTTAGGTTTTATTACACTCTGTGTGAAGGCAAGAAATACATGCTTTTGCTCGGTGCCTTGAAGAAAGCACTGAAAGCATACTTATACTTAAATAGCAATTTAGTAGGTAGGTTATTTTTTTCATTATTTCAGATACCTTTCAGTCATACTTGGATGGAAGAATTTTCAACAGACCTATGAGTCCCTATGCCTGTCAGCAGTGTATGATTGTATATCATGTATACGTCTGACAAAGATATTAGAGCTGTTGCAATATATTAATACTTTTTCTTTCTGGACCTGTTGGTAAATATTTCCACAATTTAAAAAAAACCAAACAACATATAAACTCTTTCAAGTGCATAAGTACATACTAGAAAGAACTTAGAGTCAAACACACACCTACTGATATGTCAAGCATTTGGCTCATAAGGAAACAACGCTACCTGAAATCCACTTTCTTTCACTATCCTCTTCTGAGCTTGCACAAAACAAAGCTTGTCAGATCTCAGGACTTCAGCTGCACAATTTAGTTTCACAATATTTGATACAATAGTTGAGTGTGTAATACACTTTTTAATATGCATGTGAATTTTTAGAACCATTCTGTACATACATAAAAATATTCTGTGGTATTTTGTCTGTATATTTCAAAGCTCTAAAAATATTACATCAAGTCCTGAGTATTCTCTGTCTTCATAAGCCACTTACACTGCCAAGACTTTTTAAAAATTGTAGCTCAAATAGATTTTAGATTTACAAACAGAAACATAAAGATGACAGTTTGAAGGCAGAAACCCAAATTTTTTTTCTGTAAGCATCAGTTTTGCAAAATCTGCTATCCCATGCTCTCATGCATATTTTTTTAATGAGTCAGGGCAAGTGAATGTAGAAAAAAAATATTTACAGACATAAAGAATTCTACTTTTTTTCAAAGAGACATAAAAGCGTCCTCTTTCATAGATGTTGTATCTGTTTTTCATCTCATTCTGAATAAGTGAGCTCTCTGTTTCTGGGATTTTTTTTTTTGGTTGGCTGGTTGGGTTTTGTTCCTTTGGTTTTTGGGGGGTTTTAGTATAGACAAAGGATAGCTGTGTTTTAAAATAAATCCTTAAGGACTTTTCGTTTGGTTTTTTTTTAGTTAAGCAAAGAGATAATTATATTATAATGCAGAGGATTTCACATTTTTTCAGTCAAGAATTTTTCTGATCATTGAGAAAAGCAAGTTAGCTTGTTCCAAAAGGGTTTGTCCTGAACTGCTTTGTACAGTTTGTACACTTAGTAGTCAAAATACTATTATGCCATTGTTTAAAAGATAACTTCATCAGCTGATTGTCACCTTCAGATCAGCGACCAGATGAGGTTCTCTTGACCCATGCTTTGCTACTGTTTTTTTCTCCCTGCAGTAACCGAACATGTAGCTGACAAGCACAAACACTTGTGCACAATTAAAAAAAAAAAAAAAAAAAAAAGTTACATATTTTTAAGCTGCAAATGCACAGCTGTGAAATTCAAAAAAAAGCTGTACAATTTTCACTTGCAAATTTATGGATTCATGAAGCAACATCACTGTGGTTGGTGTATGATATGATTGCTGGCTCTTTTCCTACTCACCCTGCCTTTTTGTACCTTTCTGCTATCCTTGGGAACAAAGCCACTATCTTTGGTTTATTTATCACTACTTAGTCTTTAATTCTTATATTAAAATTACAGTGCAGAGAAGAATATTTTTTGATAAATTATTTTATTCTCCTCTTGCATCCAATATTACAATTAAAATATTTGCAACTTTTTTTTTAAATATACTAACTCATATTTTGCTTTTCCTAGGGTGACAGGCAAATCTCTTTTCTTCCAAGATTTATTTTTTCTCTCAAGATGAATGTTATAGGATTGGAAAGTTATTGTGGTTCATTTTTGTATCTGCTCATTTGTTTTCTGCGACAGTAGTATATTTTATATGAAATCTGAGATATTTTTATTTTAATTTAATTTAAAAATTAATAATGCTATTACAAAAGGTCTTAGAGCAGTGCCAATTCTTGGTTATATCTAGTGTGTGAATGCTAATGACCTTTAAAATTTTACTATACCTGGAACTGTCAGAACCAGCAGTTCTGAGGAATTTCATTTGTAGCCAACTGTACTTTATTCAATGCCACTGTTTCAGTTTCAGCTGGTTCAGACTCTCTGTCACAGTTAAGTCTATTTGCAAAGAGTCTAGTTGGAAAAGTTCAGAGAGGTCCTGAAAATGCTTATAATTGGTAGAACCTCAGAGTCAGGGAAATACCATTGCGAGAATCGTGGACAGTGACATTCAGCCCTTGACCTGAATAGCTTTTCCCAGTTCTGAGATTATTAGACTCAAGGTATATTTCCCTTTACTCTTATAGCTTCCTGCAGCAGAAATATATAAAATTCAAAAATAGTAAGGATGATGTGGTAATTGACATTCATGCTGTGACTTACCATATTCATCTTCTTCTTTTCACTATTGAACACTGTGGTGCTTTTTCTTAAGAGCTGTGGACTATGTGGCCAGCACAGAGAGGCTTTAGGTGTCAGAGTGGAGCATTGACCAGAACACTATTCCTGCCACAAAATCTTTTAAATGGCATTTGTATTTGGCATAAATCCTCATGCCACAACAAAACATGTGCAAAATAAAATATTTCTATTCAACAAAATAAGTCTCCTAGACAGTACTAAAACAGAGACTTTAAAAATAAGGTGTGTAAGCTTAACAGCAAACCTTGATACTTTTCCTTACAGGCAGAAGTACAACACATTTTAGCAGGGCTAGTGTCAGAGAAATGGTCTCTTTTAGTGAAGTAAGCTGAATATTTATTTTATATAGCACTTTCTTTAACATGACCTGTGCATGCTAAAGGTCACAGCTAATTTAACAATTCTTGTTGTTTTCTACGGACAGTTACATAGCACACAAGATATGCTACATAAAAAGATTACCCTAGGTTTCTCAACTACTGGATATAAATGTACATTGTAATGCACTGAAGAGGCTAATTAGAAATTAAACATTCCTTTAAAATCATTTTAAACTCAAATTATGCTGACAACCAAATTTTTTTTACCTCTTTCTCGAATAGTTGTGTTAGACATTAAAGAGCTGTGCTCCAAGTCTTGACACATTGTTCTGACTTATGCTCAATTGCAAAGCATGGCTCTAGGGAATAGTTTTGAACCAAAGTACCTGCTTATGACAGATGAACTCCAGTTCTCCTCTTTTTAACTACAAGAGCAGCATTCTTTTCCAGAATTTTAGAACTCTTCTCGCACCTTTTCCCCTGTAAAATCTGCAGAACACCCAGTCCCCATATCCCCCCCTGCCAGGAGTTCTGAGCAGTAACACAAAAGGTGACAACGTAACATCTAGCTGTTTTTTGCACTTTGCTAGATGTGAATTAACTGAAGAAATTATAAAAAAATTTGAGCAGTGGTGCTCAGTGACTATCAGATGAAAAGCCAAAGCCAAAAATTGATTTCAGGATCATCTCCAGCAGTCAGATATATAATATTTCTGATGAAGACTCAAAGCACAAGCTAAAGAGAAAACATCTTCAGTGTCAGTGAAGTTAAAACATGTCAGAAGTGTTTTCCTCTGTATATATTGTGTTATATACAGGAAAGAATGAATTGAATTCATATCTGAAACAAGCCAAGATTTTCTATCTGATTTCATTATGTATTTCTCCAGAGTGCATCCCCTATTTTCTGCCTGAATAAAACGTGTGGAGACAAGCAAATACAAAGCAGCTCTGCACTGCTGTTACCAAATCATTTTAATAAGATAAAGGTATTTTTTTTGTGCCACAGTCATATCTTAATTTTAAGAGTCATTAACATGCGCTAGATCCCTTTGTTAAAGCAACCCTTGTAAGCGGAGGCATGAACTAATGAGGGGCTTTATGTGTCCCAGCGCAGCTGGCAGCAGAGATGAAGTAGCATTACAGTATATCAGAGAGATTTATACTGAAGATTCTTAATAGAAAGATTTTTGGGCACTCGGCTGTCATCTCCTTATAAATAATTAAAATTAACAAACTATCATTGTTATAATTCAGGGAGTTTTGCTTTCTGTCAGCATCCGCAGTGTAGTCAAGATTATATTTCCTTTATTGTTATTTGCAGGATTTTCTATCATTCCAAAATATTTGCCCTTTGAATCTGCAGCCTCCACAGAGGTCAAACTCCATTGTAGGTGCTGCTCTTGAGGTGACAGAATTTTTAAAGACTTGAACCCATTCCAGCTTTATATAATGGAGATGTCATCAATTAATTTTTTTTTAATTAATGATTTAGGGTAGCACAGCATAATACTTTCGGCTGCTGCTACTGTGATACCAGATAATGCTTCTTTATCTTTACTTCACAGATTATAAACAAAATGTTGAAAACTGTGCATGTCTTCCTCTATCTTTATATATTAAAATTACACATTTTAAACCTGTGTAATTTTGATTGCCTTAAATGTCCCAGACTGCTACAATTACATCAAATAATAAAGGATTCATCAAATTGTAATTCTTCAGCTATCATAGCACAGTGCAATTTACTCACTTACTCATGAACTTTATTTTTCTATTTAGTTCATACTACCAAGTGCAACTAAAAATTGGTGACAGAATTTTCAAAGCCACTTGGCTGATTTGTGAGACCCCACTGTTCTGAAAAATACTGACCATGAGCAGAATGCGTTTTTCTTATATGTCAGGAGATACCAGCAATGAGATATATTCTGATCTCATCCTGCACCTAGCTGAGGTTTGTACTGATGAAATTAGATCTGTTAAAAACCAACATTATCTGCAATTAAATAGTTCTGCATGAATCCAAGGCACCTTCGGTTGTCTTAGGAGTTTGAGTCTCAATGACTCACAGTGGCTTTAGCTCATTTCATTAGTTCATTTTTACAATTTTAAAACTGTAGTCATATTAAAAGATAATTAGAGAATATTATTACTGATAGTAATACCCAGTGCCAAGCTACAGAAAGCAAATAACCTAAAATTTAAAACAAAGGAAAATGTGGAAATAAATTTCAGATGGAGGCAAAGAAGAATTTTCTTCCTGGCAAATGAGACTGTCAAGTAAAGACATATGGGTGCCCTCACTTGAGGGTACTCAACAAAATATCAACAGGAATTGCTAGGCTTCACATACAGAAAATAGGGAAGATCACTTTAAACTGAAAATTATCAAAATATTTAAGAGTTTGGAAAAGGATAAAAATATGCTTATTAAATTAAGTAACAGTTTTTCCATAAATATTGTTGGACAAATAGTCATAAACCAAACCATAACCATACTAGGTGTAGCAAGTATTTCAATCTTTGATTATGGTTTGAGAACAGAATATTTTGCAAGAAAACAAAACTGTTTGTTTTGAAATAGTTTTGAACTTATTCTGAAATTGTTCTTCAGAACAATATTTTATTGCTCTTCAGAATAATGTTATCTTTTCTCATAATGTATCTTTTCCTTCTTACATTAGGCAACAATAATCAGAAAACTGAAGAAAATAAATTTTCTTGCTTCTCCTCCATGTTTCTTCTTAAAAAATATAATATCATTGAGCAATTTTGCTACTGCTTTTCTAAAAAGGCATGTTTTTGAGAAGAGGAACTTCACAATGAAGTTTTGAATAAGTATGAAAGCACCTAGGCTATCTAATGGAGCTGTGTAAAAGGAAAGGATCAGAAATCTCATCCTTGGCCATCAAGGTCCAGCTAACCCAGGTCCCATGTGCACAGTTTATCACATTTATCATATTAACTTAGTTTTAAGTGCTGGAGAGATATTGAAGCATTTTTATATGAACCAATTCAAGTGTATATTTAGTTATCAGAAATTTTCTTTTGTTTTGGCATAATTTCCACTTATCAGGGTTAAAACATCCCAAAAGATGTGAGATTCATCTTGTTGTCCCAAATTTGAAAATTCTGAGGTAAATATGAACTTGAATCAATATTTGATCAGAGCATTTCCAAAGTCAAGGATCTTTTACCTCTAGATAATATTAGGAGTTTATTTTCAGTGTTCAGAAAGAATATCAAACCACTGTCTAACACTTTCTTCTACTGAAGACTGTTAGGATTAAGTTTTTAACTTCTGTTTTGCAACTACTTCATCTCACACAAATGACTAAACTCCTGGCACATAAATCTCTTTTAGATTAGCATTCCTATGTCTGATAAAAATGACAGAGAAACAGTTAATCAATATTGATTAGTAAGCAAATGTGTTGTTTTATTCCACACCTTTGCATGAGTTGCAGCTGAAACACTGGGTGTTAAATCAGAGTTTTCTTCATCCTGAATGCATAAAATCATCCATTTATTAAACTAGTCATAGTAATCAGTTCAGTAATTCAGCAGTATATAGAGTCATCCCTGTTGCTAAGGGTCTGTTCAGCACTTTAACCCCTTTTTCTTTTTCTATCCACAGATTGTATAACCTCATAACTTTAAAATACCTCTGTGGAAAAAATCATGATGGGGAAAACAAAAAGAGACAATTCAGAGACAAATTTATTTTGCTTGTTCATATGATTGCTTATATCTCTCATCAATACTTATCCTACCATGTGTGCTACAGTCTCAGTAGATGTAGGTAAGATTAGGAAAGAGAAATATACCTAAATTTAAAATATTCCTGCCTATTTTTTCCATTTAAATTATAGCTTTGATTTTCCTGTACACCAGCATTTTTTTGCTAACTATTTGCTCATTTGGTACGGTATAACCTTCTCACTTTTATAAAGGGGGAAGTAGGTTAAATCAGATGGATCAAGATGCATTGCTACTCTACTCAGAGGAGGTTAGTGCCACCAAACAATAGTGCAAGGGGAGTGAATGCTTATCAAGAGAAGGTTTACTGTTGGCATTAAGAATTAATTTAGCTGAATTGGTACAATGAAAGTGGTAAACACAATCCCCCTCACTACTGTTTGTCAGGGTGTATTATATCATCCTGGACTGCTTTGTCAATAATCTGCCTGGCCTGCAAGCTAGAAATCTAAGATTGCCAGGATGAGTGGCAGGCTGGAGATAGCTGATAATTCTAAGGAATTGGACGTGTAAAATCTTCAAGGACTATGGCTACAGTATAAATGCAAGGGTATCTCCACATCACTCTGTACTTAGAAAGGCAACAGCATTGTTAATGGCAGCCTGTCTGTCCATCAAGTGTGCTTCAAGAGGATTTATCCCTCTTTCACTCCTTATCTTCCATGGCTGTGTTTATTTCTAAACCAGATGCAGAATAAATTGTCTCTTGTCTTCACCTCCTATGCTGAGTACAATGATATGTTCTGAAACTGTGGTGTTTTCAGGCATTTCTTTTCCAGAACAGAAATTTCTAATTCTGTTTGTATGCAGGTATACTCAGGTTCTCCCATTTTAGACATGGTAAATACAGTTTGTTTGCTTTTTTGCTCTTTTTTTATGGTACTTCTCACAAGGTTCATAAATCTGTTCTGTATTGCTAAGATGTTTTAAATACAGAAGGGAAGACATAATGAAACTGGTTCAGGTGATTAATATGATGTGGATGTAATATGGCAAAAACAATTCTTTTGTACAACACAGAATATATTTTCAGAAAAGTGACTGTAAAAATATCCTGACATTAGATGTTTATGAGTCTTTCGCACAAGTATGTCCTTTGTAAATAAAACAATTTTTTTCTAGCTGCCAGCTTTGAGAATAGAATCTGAAAGTCAAGTTACATAGCTGGTGGCCATATAGTAATTTTAAAAGTGCCAGATTTGGTTAATTAATCTATTGATGATGGCGCAAGTGACAGTGTTAACATGTCATCTCTTCTTTCTGAGTGCTGGTAAGTATTTTATAATCATAAGACTGCTGAGATCACAGGGGTTTTTTAAAGTAAGATGTCATTTGCAAAATCACTTTTATAATAGCAGCTAGTGTGCACACTGACTTAGAGAGAGTTGAGATAGCCTCAAGACCTGTATAAAATTTTTTAAAAAATTAAAAATTAACTAATTGGGAATGCTTGGTTACATTAATTTTTTATTGCCCAATATACAAAGTTTTCTATCTACTGGTTCTATTTCAGATTCAAATTTGAAATTGAATTATCAAAACATAAAGAGAAGGATATTGTAAAAAATACTTAGTCTTATCAATAATATAGATTATATAATGAAGATTTTTATTACCAGATATCATCAAAATTAAGCAACTTAGAGTGGTTTACTTACTTTTTACTTAAAAGCTTTAAAAGGATTCTCAGAAATAAAAAAGCTTGGGCTTTCAGTGTATTTTAGCATTAATATGAAATTATACTCATTTGTTAAATTTGTTTGGTAAAAGGTGTGATAATCAATCATGATTGATATCTCTGTTCCATCTTAATACTGATACTTTTATGAACACCTGTATATGTATTTCTCTCTTTATTTTTTTGTCAAATGAAAAACAGAATCTCTCAATAAGTTCCCTTTTTACAGTTTCCAGAATGAGAATAAAAAAAATTACTTGATAATTACTGATTGTTGGCATCAAAATCCTATTAGCCAGGCACACACACAGAGGTGAGTCTTTTATTTCTGGTGAAATTCATTACTGACCTCCATGGTCAGAATTTATTTCTGGAAAAAATAGTCATGTATTTACAAGATATAGAGGTTACAGTTAGATGAAACCTTTGAGACAGTGTAAGTTGTGTAAGTAGAAGCAGCCAAAAAAACCATTGCTGTCCTCCCATTGCTCCTGATTTCCATCTCAATAGCATGTTGGCTCTTTCAGAGATGTTTAGCAGTCTCATAGTGAACTGGATTGAGGAATTATGTGAATTGACATCGTGGTGGCACTTGCTGCTCTTCAATTTTTTAGTGGTATAATATTATAATATTGCATATAATTATTAATAAAGATAATTCTAATTGTAATTATTACAGTTGCTGTAGTAATAATAATAGTAATAATAATAGCAGCATTTGAAAGAATTGTTATTCAATTTTTGTTTTGCTTTCATAGAGAATAATTTAATGACTTAATTCAGCAAGTGGTCATAAAAACCCATGTACCTGTCAAAGGGAATAGGATAGGAAAGGGTGATAGTTCAGCCAGAAACAGGGTCAAAGGTAAAGTTGTTTCTTTTGATGTGGTCTTAGTTTGGGTTAAATTGGTTATTGAATTGTATTCTAAAATAGTCCTCTCCTACTCATTTATTCTAATTATAGTATTTGATGTTATGAATAGCTAGAGTGGGAATAGTTATCTTTTATACCTATATTTCATGGAGAATGAAAGACATTTATCACAGAGACTTGAAGTCCTGCATCGGTAACACATTGAACACCAGTGTTTGATTTCATACCACTCAATCATTTAATCATGGTTGTGGTATGATATATTGATGACATTGTCATTGATGACATCAGGAAAACCACAGCAATAGCAAGTACCACTATTGAGTTAAACATTATTGAGAAGCATTTTCAAAGGTAAGGTTCTGTATCTGTAAATTACACCTGAAGTGTAATAGATGCAGACTCAGACAAAGGTTTATTTACCCCAGGTCATCTCCACATATAGAAGAAACATAACCATTGCTTTGTAACAGTACATCTCTTTCATAATTCATGCTGGAATAAAACATACCAGTAATCTCATTAGAAGAGGAAGTATTTGTAGCTAGGATATATTTATACCTATCGTCTTGAAGTATTATGCTTGTGAGAATATATAGGCCTATATATAAAATTAACACAACATCTAAGGCATTTAGCATCCCTCCATTTATAGTTGTATACAAAGTTGAGAAGAAAAAAAACTTTTTCTCTAGATCTGATTTTTATTTGGACTGTCTTTGAAGAGCCAACAGCCAAATGGTTGAATTGTTGACACCCTCAATTTTATCCAGGGATTTTTTTTTTTTTTTTTTTTTTTTTTTTTGTGTGTGTGTGTGAGGCGCCTGAGTCCTGGGATCACTATGGTTGTCCACAGGATCAGGTCCGCAGGCGCTGGATGGTTGAAGAAATAATGAGCTTCCACCGAAGGCGCGTGACTCACGGGTGGCTTTATTTCCAAGGGTTCAGGTGAAGGAGATCGAGGTAGGAGACAAAGGGAAGCAACTGCTCGGAAGGGAAGCCAGCTCTGAGAGCCCCGAACCAGGGGCGGGGCAGGGATTATAACTGCAACTGGGAAGGAGGGTCAGGGTACGAAACAACCAACGAGGTGAGGGCTCGAGGGCGGAGTCAGGGAAGAGCGGCATGGCAACAACCAACCAGGATAGGGGGAAGGAGTGGCTTTGGGGGGAGAACCAATAGGGATACAGAGAACTTAGAACTTTCCAGAATGGGGGGAAGGAATACACAATGATGGACAGGAACAAAGGGACGGGATAACAAACAACTGACAACCGGGGGAGGCGGGAAACTACACGTCAGTTGCCTCCCAAGGCAAAGCAGGGGGGCCATCAGCCACACCCCTTCCCACATGTGTGTGTGTGTGTGTTTGGTTTTTTTGTTTGTTTGTTTGTTTTTGTTTGGTTGTTTTGGTTTTTTTTTAATTTTATGGGGTTTTTGGTTTTGTTTTTGGGGTTTTTTTTGTAACAGGTATTAATCTTCTTTCTAAACTGAGTTTCCCATTCCAATGCAACTGTAGTCACTTCCTAGTGAGCTGAGCTTGGTATCAGAAAACCATTCAGCAATGTTAGTTGCTTACAATTCTTTATTATAACTTTTTATAGTTATTTCCTCTACTCAGCTATTGCATTTGACCTCCATCTGTCTCTCTGCAGAGGTTTGCGCATTGTTCAGCATCTGATACTCTTTTTTGTCAGAGGATTTTTTTGTTATCTCTGCTGTGTGCCAGGACCTTCTCTTGACATTGTGACAATGACTGTAAGTCACATTCTCAAATGCAAAGATGTTTTGTCTTCAGAACACATTGTGTACCTCTTCTTCCACTTATGATGCACTATGTAAAGACAGGAGGTGAACTGTTCACAAGAATCATTGAAGTTAAACTTTAGAGCTTCCCAAAACTTTATAAAGCTATGATTCTAAATGCAGAATGCATAACCTACAAATAATATTGTTTAGGGCTTTATTGAAAATATCCTCTGATACCATACAATGAAATAACACTGTTATTAGTTCAAAATATTACTTGTATCTTTCTAACTTCTGATTAATACTATGACCATTCATTGTCTTTTTATAAGATATACCCTACAAAAGGTTTTTTTGAAAGTTCTTGACAAGACTTTTCAAACCAGTGCCTAATTTCAGTGCTTATGGTAATATTAGGGATATGTGGTTTAATCCCATTAAAATGCTGTCAAAAAAGACCAGAGTCATAACAGGATTGTATGTGTGTAAGTGTGCAGACATCATCAATTTGCAAACATCCAGAACTGCCTTCAGACAAACTGGGCTTCCTGGTCAAAGTATAGATTATTCTTCCTCTTTATGTCCAGAAATACAACAGTTCACACAAAGTTTTCACAGACCTTGAACTATATGCACAAGTCTCCCAAGTCAGATGATGGCTCAGAGGAGATATAATTTTCCCTGCAGATGTGCATCCATAGAAAATGTTTTTGACATATATTTTCACTTCAGCCAAAATTTAACAGACCAAAAAAAACTGTAAAAATGGCAACTGTATGATTTAGAGGAATAAAAATTATGGCCATTGAGATAAAATATCATTATAACTTTTTATGTGAAACAAATTCCAGCGGCTTGGTAATTCTTTCATGAGACATTTGACTCCAGAGCAGAACGAGCATCATCAGTCCAAACAGGGGATGCTCCTACAGGCAGCAGTATTTGTATGTGGCTGAGATCCAGATACAAGATGGATTTGAAGTGACATGTCTTTGAGCAGGAAAGCTATTAACAAGATTGTTCTTCAACAAGGACATCCTATAACCAGACCACCTATAACAAGATAATCTCACGTGAGAGATAAACTCCACATTTGTTCCATGTCATGAAACAGTCCAGAAACGTAATAAAATACAAAGGAAACACTGTCAACTGATCAGTTTGGGAGCACTGGATAAAAGCAAATTCCAACCTGCTTTGTACTTGAGTATTTGTGCTTTTCATTTCTTTCCATAATCTTTGCTCAGAAATACCTTCAGAGGGTGGTAGTTTTCGAGAGGATCCTATTATTAAAGAGAAAATCAAGACAGAATTTTAGGTTTGCAAGATAATAATGTTTGGAGAGTGTATCTCTCCAAACAAAGAACTTTCCTGGTCAAATATGTACATTTGCTATAAATTTAATATGTACTTCCAAACAATATAATTTTTTTTTTACCAAAGCAATGGATTTGGGATGTAACTACTTATGTATCAGATTCTGATACAGCATTAATTTTGAGAGACAAATGCCTATTGTATTTTTATCACAAGAGTTCCTATAGTAGAAGTTAACTTTTTGCAAATGGTGGGGGAACATGGAATCTGAAAACTGCATTATAGATTAATATTCTGAGACTTTATAGAAAAAAGTGGTTACAATGTCACAATGATGTTCAGCCTGTGATGTTTTAGCAAGAAATAAGGAGATAAAACCTCTGATATTGTTATAATACAGTGGATTTTTAACTGTTTGGATTTCATTAGCAAAGCACTTTAAAAACATTAACAGAATCAATCACTCAAAGAGCCAAAAGAGGTAGTTAATAATTGATTCTGTGACAGAGAGAGCTCTAATGCCCTGCCCAAGGCTGTGGAAGGAGACAATGTCAGAACCAGAGTTACAGGAATCATCATTTCCTATTTCTCAAGCTGGTTTGGTTTTTTTCCTATCAGAAACTTCCTATTCTCTTTCTCAGCAGGTAGTCAGTTTGTCACAGACATGAATATTGGTGACCCTTTTAATTTCATTCTAATAACAATCTTCTTTGAAATAATGCTCTAAAAATCAGTATTTGCCACAACATTCTCTAGCAGAGTATTCCACAGATGAATGATGTCTTTATGTAAGTCAGTATGAGAGGAATGAGGAGCTATCTCTTCTTATATGAAAGCTCTTTATTTCAGGAAGCATTACTTTATGTTACTGCAACTGCAGCTACTATGCAGCAATCTTTTTCTCTTCCTGGCAAACCCCACATTAATTTAATTAATTTAATCTGAATTTTAGGGTTTTTTTTTCTTTTGTATCTTTTGCTATAACTAAGAATGACTAGCATGGTTCTGGTCAATCATATGGCAGAAAAGACCACTGTTAAAGCAGCAAGTATGTGTTGAGCAATATTCATTATGTAATTATTTCAGGAATAGCTGGACAAGATAACTGAATTTTTTATACTATTGACCTTGTGTTAGGTGCCAATATGCACCTAACACAATGCAAATTAGGATTTAAATATGGTGCTTGAGAAGGGTGAATTGTGAGGTGAGGGGGAGGATGCATCCTTCCTTCGGCACGAAAGAGTAGGTGCCTCCCCACTTTCCCCTGTGCAGACCATGCCTCACAGCAGTGTGGGCCATGGGGGCATGGGGAGTGCAAATCCCAAAAAAGATCCAGCAGGATGACACTAAGAAATGGAGAGACAAAAATTTTGTGGTGGAAAGATTAATGTGCTGCAAAATACTGCTTTGACAAAATTTAAATTTTCTTTGAAAACACTCATTTTTTTCTCATATTTTCTGATAGAAACTGAACAGAGTTGCTACTATTCACCCACCTCCCCAACAGCTTGCTTGGCAGGCCTGAGGGACCCAGCTTATGTCAAGGTTCCCGGAACTTCCAGACTCTCTCTTGCAGGTGTGAAAGGCTTACACGGACCCTGACTGTTGGTACTGCCAGTACTAAGTTGAATGGTAGAGAGCCTGGAAGCAGGTTAACAGGTCTCTGGAGCAGTATGGGGTACTTCCTTCTTTGTGCTGAAGTATGACAATGATGGTGTTGGGTTTGGTCTGGGCACTTTTGTTTATTATATTGTTTATTTTCTTTTATTTATTTTGTTTATTATGTTGTTTGAGTTCTTTCTTAATCTGTCATCCACAACTGGGATCCTTTTCTTTTCAGTGTCAAAGTTTTTTATTCTTCTTTAGAGCATCAGACTTTCCTGCAGAGCTAGAAATCCAGGTTTTGATACATCCTGGACCAACTCACTTGTCCATAGGAAAGCATTCAGTATTTATCTCAGGAAAATCAGGCTCCTTCCAAAGTGAAAAATGGCTGCATCTCATCATGATGAATTACTGAAGAATATCGGAGGGGCAGAGGGATGATATTGCTACCAGGCAAAGATGCTTTTTGGGATTGCAGTACCTAAGGATGAGAAAGCTACATTGGCCTACCAAGAGCAAATATTTCTCCGTATTTTGGTTTTATCAGTATGTGTTTGGGGGTGGAAAGAAGCAGCTCAACAGTTTCGTTGCTGTCATATTCTCTATTTTATGTTTAACTTTGTTTAAAACCTTGGCATTGATTTCAGAAGCCATTATGAGTAGACTGCCAGCAGCAAGAGGTTCAGTATGTTGATCTTTTCATGTTGCTTTTGTTCTTTGCTCTGCTGGTGCTGGGTTGGTCAGAATGAGGAAGGGTTACAAGCTGCTGGGATGAATTACAAAATTTTTACCTGTAAAAGTCAAGACTTTATTTTCAGTTGTAAACTCAGAATAAATGAGAGACAGGTGCTCCTGTGCTCCTGTGCTCCAAATCTTTGATTTGGCCATGGCTCGGGGCTTTTTGCCTTTAATTTAGTGGTACAATAGCAAGATTGACTTTGTAATAGAGTTTGTACCACATTGTGTTCTAGATTGTCTTGATTTCTTCCTCAATCATTAATAAATTCAAGAAATACAGGGAAATATATAAATTGCTGCCAAGTATAAGGCAGATACAAAGAACTTAATTGAATGCAGTTATTCTAGTTTCAATGTCTTTCTTTCACATTATCTCTCCTATTTAATTATTTTCCCCTCACATTACTAGTCATCTGATTCTCCTACCCATACATTTCTTTGTAGCTGATTCAATGCTCTAATGATTCCTGCTGAAGTGATTAAATATTGATAATGGGATTATACTAGTCTCAGGTACCAGATGCTTTGTCACCCACTGGAGATACCGAACGCTGGGCAGTATTTTTACCAATGGGTTTCTGCAGCATATGTAAAGAGACCTAGCACCTCTCTGTAGATATGAAGATGAAAGAGACTAGGCAATCTTAATAGTCCTCTGTAGTTTGTTCACAGCTGAATCAGTCTTGATAACCAGCCTTCCATGCAGAAACAATCAGTGCTACCAGAAACATGCAGCAGCTCTGCTGAAATAATCTTTTACAGGCTACAGGTATGGTCTCTAAAGGTTAAGAAATTTCAGCCATTATTAGAGAATTGTTAAAGCCTTGATTTATTCTTGTCATCTCCTTGTCTCTGAGGGAGGTCTGAGAAGGTAGCTGTCCTGGAGGGATGCACTGATTCATTGAGAAGCAAGAAACTGCAGCTGCAGAATATTTTGGGAAGCAGAAACACAGCTACACATTTTTTCCAGATGGATTCACTTTTCCTAGGTACATAGGGACTGGGCGCAGCCAAAACCACTTGTACAAGCGACCACTTATTTGAGAAAACCCATGCTTAAACATCCTCCAGCCTATTTGCCTGGCATGAAGCATGGTATTTGCCTGTCAGTGAATTCCTTTTAGTTTAATCTACACATTTTGTGAGATGAGTACAACTTTTCTCACGTCTACAAGACAAAGAACCTGTGCTTGGAAATATACTAGAAGTGATGAAAGTAAAGATTTAGTTGCTTTGGCAGAGCCATTAGAAAATCTTGCACATCGCCTACCTAAGCTTTGTCTGGCTCTAGATAATGTTATTAGCTAGAACATTAGATGCAAGAACATTCTTACATGCAAAAACATTAAATCAATTTATGAGTATTTAAAATTTTTTGTGATCTACTCAATTGTCATTAATCAAATAATAGATCAGGAAGGAAAAATAAAAGAGCATGAGAATGTTGCCAGCAATTTTTTTTCTGTTTCTTTTATTTCATTGACAAGTGTCAAAACTTGCTTAATCTGTCCTCCTCATCTACCTCTCAGTTTCTCTCTTCCATTTATCCATGGTTTAATCCCAGCCAGCAATCCAATTTGCCCACTTCCCCACCAGCAGGATTAGGAAGAGAATTGGAAGATACTAGAAAATCTATGGGGTGAGATAAAAACAGATTAATAAGGAAAGCAAAAGCCACAACACATACAAAGCAAATCCAGGAACTAATTTACTGCTTCCCATGGGTGTTCAGCCATTTCCAGGAGAGCAGGGCCCACGTACCTGTAATTGTTACTTGGGAAGACAAGCACCATCACTCCAAGTGTCCACCCCCTTCTTTCTTCTTCTCCCCCTTTACATACCACAACACTTTAATTTCCAGACTTACATGTATTGAGTCATTTCCTGTGAACCATGCAATGTGATTTGCTTGGCACTGGGCAAATTAGAGGAACTTTTAACGAGACTATATGCTCATGTGTAACACCACATTTCAGATGTTCACCAAATATAGCAAGTTGCCACACTTCAGTGGCAAATTTTCTGTTAGTGGCCATCACCACTGCATCACCAGACGTGGTGCATCAGAAGCTGTTGGTGACTGTGTACAGAATAAGAATTCTGTACACAGAATTCATACTTATTCTGTGTACAGAATAAGTATTAAATGCTATTGTCTGCTTTGGGTTCCCTCTTCAATCTCTCTTTGGCCACAAATATTTTGTATTCACACTGTAAAAAGTACTTCTGGTTAGATATTTGAATTGGTTAGTTTGAAAAAGCCTTGATAAGTTCTCTGAAGTAAGGCAAAGCCGAAGATCCTCTCCAGTTATTGTCAGGAGGGTCTGTATGTGGAATGCTTTCATTTTAATTACTCCTCAGTGTCTTTTTATTAAGATGTTTCTGTAGCAGTCTAGAAATAAGGGGTGCAAGGGAAATTCTCACCTCTATACTTTAAATGGTTTCATAAATTAATATTTGTTTTGCTATGAAAATGAGAAAGAATGGAAGTATGAAAGAATGAAAATATTTTTTAACAAATTGTAGTCATAAAACTGTTTATACCACTTACACCATTAAAATACTTTTAATACTTTTAATACATTAAATTACTTTTAATAGTTACACCATTAAAAATATTGAGATGACAGCAAGATATTCCTTCTATCGCAGCATACAAAACCATAATTTAGATTCAAAGAGAGCTCTGTGGGTCAGCTAGTGCAACCTTCTTCTCAAATGCGAGCCAACTTATATCAGGTTGCTCAGGGATTTGTCCAATAATGTTTTGGTTAGTGCAAAGGATGGATATTCACTAGCATATCCAGACAGCCTTACATCTAGATTAGCACTTCATTTGTGTGCTTTTGGAATATAACATAGTTAATAATCACAAATCTCTTTGCTCAGATTTGTGGCATGAAGTGGTCTTGGGGGCACAGATGGGATTCTTGTTCCCTGGAAATGAAAAACAGGCTTCAGAAGACCATCTAACCCACTCCCATCACTAACACTGTCAATACCCTACTACAAGCTAGAGGTAGTCCAGATTGTTAGTCTTTACTAGAGCCCTCAGAACACACCTCATGATCACCTTGGATACCCAGGAGTTTGACATTACAGATTCTTCCCTGTGGTGCCACTTTACTACTTCTAACAATATAGACTAATTCCTGTAGTAAACTTGGGAGGAAAAAATTTGTTGTTGGTCAAGTCCCACTACCCAGTTTGGTTCTACAATTGTTCTGAATCCTGGATTCGTAGTTACCCTGATAAATCTCTGTCTTTTTAAACCAAGTATTATGTAATTGATTTTCTTAACTAGAAAATAAGACACATGAAAAATTATGTAATAAGTCATGTACAGTATAGGAAATTTATAATCCAGGTTCCTTTATCTCCTCATTTATCCTTTCTATGCAGTAGTGCAAAACATTTTTATGTATTTGAGTTTTCTTATACACCTAAAGAAAAATAATGTCATGTACATGCCTCGTATTTTTGTATGATATTTTCTGGTTCATTGAGATTTGTTTGTTTGTTTGTTTGTTTTTAATTTTCACTATGCTAATAAGATTAATATTAAGAAAATAAATTTTTTTTAGGAAGAGTGTTTCTGTTGTCTCCAAAATCCCAGAAATTTCAACACTGGTTGCTCCATGATGTTTTCAGCTTCCTGCATACCAGATTAAAATGGATGTGAACAGCCATTATTGAAGAAAGCAATGCCATCATTAGTAGATTGAATCAAAGGTCTTTTTTTCAGAAGGTCAAATCTTTTTGGACAGGGATGAGATGTTTTCAGGCAGAAGGACAACTCAGACTATGCAACTGAGAGTCAAGGGAGACTCCCCTACATGTCTTTAGTGATAAAATCATAGAATGCTATGCAATGGAAGGGGGCCTTGATCATCTCATTGCAACCCCCTGCCATAGGAAGAGTGATGTTCAACTAGACCAGGTTGCTCAGAGATCCCTCAAACCTGTTCTTGAATACCTCCAAGGATGGGGCATCCACAACTTCTCTGAGCAACCAGTGCCTGTGCCTCACCACCCTCACAGGAAAGAATTTCTTCCTAGTCCCTAATATAAACCCGCTTCTTTCCATTGAATCCATTCCCCCTTGTCTTATCTTGACCCATCCTTCCTTTAGGTTGCCTTCAGATACTGTAAGGCTGCAATTAGGTCAGCCTGAAGCCTTCTCCTTTCCAGGCTGAACAATCAGCATTTCCTCCGAGCAGAGGTGTTCCATCCCTCTGGTCAACTGAGTGGCCTCCTCTGGACTTGCTCCAACAGCTCCATGCCCTTCCTGTGCTGAGGACCCCAGAGCTGGAGGCAGCTCTGTAGGTCGGGTCTCACCAGAGCAGGGCAGAGGGTCTGAACCCCTCCCTCCAAAGCTGCCCACAGGACTTTGGATGCAGCCCAGGATGCATTTGGCTTTCTGGGCTGCGAGTGTCCATGGCTGGCTCATGTCCAGCCCCTCACCAGCACCCCCATGTCCTTCAGGGCAGGGCAGCTCTGGATCTGATCATCCCCCAGCCTGTATTGGGGGTTGCTTTGTCTCTGGTAACTCTGCTACCAGGCTGAGCAGGATGTCCACCTGTTCACATCTGATACAGAGGCCATCACTGCTCCAATACACTGAAAGGCTTACGTACTCCTTCCTTCTGGAACTCTGGATGGCCAAATGGTTTTGTACACATTTTTCATGGCATTTTGGGAGTTCTGTCTGGCTCTCCTTGTTTTTTTTGTAAGTTTGGAGGACTTGGTCCCCTCTGAGTGGACACCATAATTGAGCCCTCTCAGCAAGTGTAATGAGCAGCAGCTGATCTAAGTGCTTGTGCTGCAGCGCCTTAGTGCCTTCATACTCTCCATGCCTGTACAATCTGCCCCACAACCGCCACACCTGTCCTTTCATGCACCACATCCTGCCCTGTTCTCTTTGCTCCTGGTCACTCACACTCCCTGGAGCCATTTAAATTTGCCACTCTGTTCCTGGCAACATTCCCTCCATGACTGATTGGTTTGTAAGGGATTCTGGCTCCTGACGGGGCTTGGCGCTGAGTCCATGGAAAGACTGTACATGGTCCTACAGCCTGCAGGGTACTAAACAAAACTGTGTGTCAAGAAAAATAAATTGGAAGGGAAAAAATACAAAATTATGTGGCATGTATTCCTGTACTGTGTTGTGTGGAGACTCTTTTGAAACTGCATTTCAAAGGGCTGATTGATCAATGGGTGTATTTGCTTCAATTCTTCCTAGATGCTGCCTTAGATACACTGACAAAATCCCTCCTTTCAATAATCTCTGACTTTGGTAAAAATGTGATTGTGATAGATAATAGCAAAGAGTACAGTAACATCAGTGTTAGCCTGAAAGTCTAAGTTCTGTGCAAGAGAAAAAGATCAAGTGACTCACCTTCAGTAGAGCTGCATGTTTTTAAGACTGCTACTGTGCCAAATAGTATTGAATCAGTAATCTGAAGGAGCATAATGCAGCAGGAAAGATAAAAGAGAAAGGAAAAAACAAAGTAAACTAAAAATAAGATGGTGGTGACACTAGTGATAATTAATCTGAACAGACAAAGTGGATAACAGGACAATGACAATTAAAATAGAAGTCAAAAAATAAGTAGACAAGTCCTAACTTTTCTGTTGAAAAGTTTCTTTTCAACAGAAAACTGTAAGCCCTTTCAGTGTTAAAGGAAGATACACAATGGGAGCAAATACTTCTTGATAAAACAGGGCAATTTCAGTATTAATATAATTTATAAAACTGCTAGTAAAAGGGAAGTAGGCAAACCTATATAAATGAAGAGTGGCCCTGTAAAAGAACCAAATCCTTGATAATGCTGGAAAATTATAACTAGGATTTTAAGGGTTTGGGAGCAGGTATTATGGGTTGAAGAGGCAAGTTCTGAGAGGTTCACTTTTCCAAATAGCATTAATTTTCCTGGGTTCAGCTTTAGCCAGCTGCTTTTCATCCAGGTGATGATTTTGGCTGGAGTATTGGGAGGATAAATGCTATATCCTGTAAGCATGAAGTAGAATATTTGCATACTCTTTCATATTTCCCAGAGAATTCAAAATATATGGTGGAAAATAATGACAGTGTCATGCCAATCAACACAGTAAGTGTCAGAAAATCTGCCGCATCACTGACTTTCTTTGTCAAGAGAAGAACTCTTAACATTATGATCCAGTGGGTTCTTTGTTTGAATTATTTAGAAATGTCGTTTTGTATCTAAATACCAACAGTAATGAACCTCACTAGACTTCCTGATCATCAGATCTAGATGGTGGTTTTGCCAAAGACCTTATCAAAAATTAAATATTACCCGACACCCTAGGAAAAGGGTCAGTCATTAAAAAATATTTTCAGGACAAAGGCAGTGTTACAGTTTATAGCTCAGCCAATTCTCTGTTCCTCACTTCTGCATTCTTTATTGAATTATATTATTTTCTAAAATATATAGAAAATCTCTTATTAAGAGTTAATATTCTGATTCTCAGTGAATCCATATTTGAGCTTAAGACTGTCACTGCTACCATGATACAATATGTTTTCCCATAGGAAAAGTTGCTGATATAATTTTTTACAACACCTTTACAAATATGCATCCGTGTTACAAAGAAAAAATAACCGACTCTGAATCCTTTGAGGAATACCCATTTGTGCTGTAATAGATCCATTTTAAGAACCATAAGTCTACCAAGAGACAGAGCAGCATGCAAAACACACTATTACATTCCTATTGGAATTGAGACAATGGTAGATCAGTCTGGACATGCACTTATCCTATAATGCTATAGCTTTAGATAAGAAAAATAAAATTTTCCATGAGATGTATCATCAGGATTTTTTTTTTCAATCTCTATATTTTCTATTACTCTGTCTTTATCCTGCGAAGGGTATCAGAGTTCTATGACTGTTGTTTCCTCACTTTCCTCTAATATTTCTACTTTATTTAAAAAAAACTATTTTATTAGACTAAAAGATTTCCCTAAAAATTACACAGGATTTGCAAAAAAATCTCTTTTCATAATCCACAGGTTTGAAGGTAATGATGGTAGAGGATTTAAATTTCTGTGAATCTTCTAGTGAAGTTGTGTGTCATCTATACACTTGATAAAATATCTTAGTCTTTGTTACAAATGCCAATGTTCAGGAACAGTTTTATTCTGAACTGTAGAGGGATTATTCATTTGAAATTGAAAAGTCAGTCTGCAGACTCTAAATTAAATACTTTTCCTTGCTAAGAACAGGGAAAATTGGGTGAGTAAGTAATTGAGTAGTCATGATGCAATAGGAACTCCAAAGAAGGGGGGCTTGATGTCAGCAGAAAGATTCTCTGCTCAGAATCCAATGTTATAGAAGTAATATTTTGGAGAAGATATGGAGCATTGTCACATATGCTTATTATCCCAATACCCTTTACATGGTAATCTCCATACACTGCTGCTTTATGAAAAGGAAATTATGAATAAAATGCTCTGGACATCCCTAGCTAGGACTTATTTGAAAATCTAAGTGAGTAATACTCATAAAAGATATTAATTATTAGCTAGGGGCAACATAGAGTACTAGATTCCTACTGACAAGCAGATATTATAATTTTAGGCACAAAATCAGTACAAGCTTATGACTGCAGTACAGTTGAAATCAGTAACAGCAACATTACCACTAATAGTCATTAATTCAGCCCTAGAATTTTATAAAATTATTTTTTTAGAAAATGCGAGAAATATTCTGCAAGTTTATCCATTCACTCATAAAATTACCTTACATAAAATTTCTCACATGTTCACTACAGTGAATCCAGCTGACTGATTTGTTCATTTTTTACTAGTAGTAATCTGTCTACATGTCTATATAGACTCATCTTCCAGTAACCATTCTTTAACAATATCTACACAATTCCTGCTGTGGAAAAGTCAAATAAATCAAATAAATAAGAGTATAAAATGTACAGAAAAAGAGCACAAAACCCCCATTGTACTGGATCATATTTCTAAAGGTAAGAAAGTAGAAGGTGAGGGGTTTAACCTATAAAAGTGAAATAATATCTGGCTAATGAGTCAAAATCAAACATATTGTAGAGAAAATGTGGCATGAAAATGACCAAAGGATTTAATACAGATTGTGAAAATAATTATAATAAATCTCTTTGTCTATGGCTGAACAATGAGTTGGTAAAAGCAGTTCTGAGAGGTGTTACCAACAGAGGATTCAGGACAGATCAGTAACAGCTATGTATAAAACATTGGGGTTTTAGCATCTTTCCACCTTGCCTTAAAGATGCTGCTTTAGGGGACAACTGAATTGATTTCTTGCTTTAAGAATACTGTGACAAGTTCCTGAAAGGTTTATCACAAGAAACATGTTCTTTTCAGTGAAGATAAAATGCTGAGAAGATAACATGGAGAGGGGAGAGAAATGAAGGCATTTCTTTAGGTAGGGAAAAAACAGTGGTATCCAGTTTTTTACAGTAGAAGTGGATAAAGAAGGCCCAGGATAAGACACTGAAAATTTTGTGATAAAAACTAGGAATTGAGGGAGAATTTTTTAATAATGTCAGAGTTGCAATATATGAAGTGAGTTGCCAAACTTTATCATCACAGCAAGTATTAGCAATAAGTGCAAGAGGTATCTCGACATTTTTATGAAAAGGGAGGATATTGAAGGGTGCAGTGACAATGCAGCAAACAGGCTTTTTGAGACAAGCAGTTTCTTCCTGTCCAGCAGACCTGTATGTCCTTTAGCATTCATTTTAATTGCATTTCAGAGGGCATTACTACCTTCACTTTCCACAGTCTGCTAAAGGTAGATGAATTTTGCTTCATTGTGTATCTTATATACAGTGTGTCTGAATGTAATTCTTAGTATCTACATAAAAGCACTATCAACCACTGCTGAAGGCCAAAATCCTGGTTCGTCTTAAAGAAAATAAGTCTTAAACTGTGCCCCTGGAACATGCTTCTATACTCTTGTAAAAAAACCCTTGATAAACTGTCACATGCATTTAAAAATATGCACATTCTATTTATTTGTGTCTGAATTTTGTTTTGATTGTACAAAATAAACATGTCAACATGTTTTGAGTAGATGCTGCTGACCTTCTATTGCATCAGAAACTTCTAGTGACCAATCCTGTTCCTGCAGACTCCTCAGTTTTATTATGGAAAAAGGAGAGATCACAGTAGGTTTTTCAAATGCTGATTTCAGTGTGGTCTGGGAATATTCATAAGTCCTTTAAGATCTCACAACTTTCCATATCAACATGCAATGTTTTCAGATAAAGGGCCATGTTTTCTCTCTCTTTGCAGATCGTGACAGAAATGTGTTTCAAAACACATTCAGTATTTCAAATCAGAAAATTTTAAATATTATTTTAACAAACTTACCACAACTACCATCAAAAGGGCTTCTGATAGGCCAGGTAGTTTTAAGATTGTTTGCAAATTTAATTTGCCATTTCTGCTTTTGCCAGGTTGTCCTTGCAAAAAATACATAGAAGAAGTTACCAAATTCCTACTTTCAAGGATTTCCAACATTATGTAGGAATTTGGAAATAAATAGTTCCTTCTAAGTAATGTATTTAACTACCTAGATTATGTAGAGCTTCCTGCTTTTGTGGAAGGTTTTATCTATTGACATCTAACTATGGGAGGTTAAAGATCTCAATGGTCAATCACTTCCAGAAGGTATTTTCTTTTTTTGTTTGTTATACCATTACTTACATCCACTGATATAATCTTTGAGTAATAGACAAGGATGTGTTTGGTCATATTAGTAAAGGAAGATTTCTGCTAGACTCCAGTGATGATTTATAAGGACACCAGTGCATCTGGCATAGTCTAATGAAAAATATGGCTCCTCTCTCCTAAAACTTGAGGAAGTGCAATTAAAATTACTATTCATGTCATATTACCAGCTTTACGTTCTTCTTATTAGGACCTTGTGTAAATCATGAGAAAAGATGACAGATTTCACACATTAGTCATGGCAAAATGGTAAATTTCACAATTAGTCATAGGCTATTAGAAAATGATCTAGAAATCTAGTAAAAGTAATTTTTATCATTAAGTAGTTATTTAATATTGTCTTCATAGCAAACTTGAATGTAAGAGTGACATTTCACATTATAACTGATTCTTTAATTTCTAGTTTCAATATCAAACACAAAGTAAATATTTTTCAAACACCTCAGATACGTATTTCTGAAAAAAAAAATTTGCCATATATGGCCCAGTTTGCAACAGTGAGAGGAGTCAAATATCTGTATTAAAATCTGGGTATTTCCCTTCGTGTAACAAAATAAAATATCAAACTATATAATATTAAATTTAGATACTTCCTGCCGTTTTGTTACTTAACTTTAAAAACTCCTGAATTTTGCACTTACAACTGGTTTTGAAGTGTGCCCAGAATATTTTATTTATTTAATGGGTCTGCAGAAACAGTGTTTTCCCACAGTTTGAGTTACTAGATCATTTATTATCTAACCTGTAATTTTTAGAAGGATGAAGATCTGCTGACCTTCAGCGTCTTCTCCTAATGCATCAACTATGTAAATCACATATACTGAAAGTTATAACAAGATCTTCAGACTCCTTCTTTGCCTTGGATCATGATGCTAATTTTTTCAGCTTATCCTTCATGACAGTTTGGGTCAGTGCCATCCATTTATGACAACCTTGGTTAGTATCATTATGTGTATTTACACATAATTTTAAGAAACATAATGCAATTTTGGTTGGTTCATTTTTCAGACACTGAAGACCTGCAAGGACCTGAAGAATAATCAGACTTTTTCATTCCAGCTGCACAGAGTTTCATAGGTTGATATAAAGAGGAGAGTAAAGTAAGTGTGGGTTACTTAGATTACCCTACTGTGAAAATCTGAGACAACTCATCAAGTATTTTTTTCTAGTATGCTTCTAAATATTTACAGCATCCACACACTGTCATGTGCTGTTATATTTCTCAAGCACTTTTCTTTTTGAAATTATCCTTAGTTTAGTTTGAAAGTATGATATCTAAACAATACTGGAATTAGCTGGATAGAAATTTTCTAACATGGTTTTGAGAATTAGAAAGCAGACATTCTTTATTACATTGCACTGGTCACCCAAAGGATCCTTCCTCTAATTGAGTGCCCAAGCATTGGGTAGAATTTTTATCATACACACTGATTACATATTTATCAGCTATCCCTGGCTACTCTATGTATATTTATTACTGTCTTTTACATACCACACCCCTGTTAATATCCTTATGGTCTTTCTCAGGTCTTCTTTGAAGGTCTTCAATGTCCGGTGTCCTTTTAAGGTGGCTTTTCCTCAACCCCAGCTTTTGAGTTAGCACAGTATTGTTGTTTTGACTAACTTCTTCTTTGTCAGCCTTGCAGAGCTGAGCTGGCGTCCTGCTTGCATTTTGCACAACTCTTGTTTGCCTAAGTTACATTCTTTATCTATTTCTCCAAGGATCTGCTGTAATGTTTGACTGTCCTTATGAGAGTAAAATGCTGTTCTATTCTTCCACTGTTCTTATCAAGTCTCCCCTCCTCTTGAGACTAAATTCTTAAGGGAGGTGGTCTATTAATATCTGTATTTCATTATATAGTGTAAGACATTACAACAGCTGAATCACAATGCAAACTAAAACACACAGAGCAATTATTATGGTGACAATTACAAACATGTTTTAAAGTCCAGCTGGGTAACCATGAAGTACGTTTGATCCAGATTTCTTCAGATTTGCAGGAGGTGTCATCTTGAGCTGCCCATTGTCAAATTTGTGTTTGTTTTCAGATTTCCTGGACATCTGTAGACACTCTACCCCTTTGACAGAAAAAAAAAAAAAAAAAGACTTAAGCATCTTGTTTTTTTCTCAGACAGCTGTTTGATTACTCGAGTGGCTTCAGACCTTTTAATTCTGGAATAATGTATCTATGGTTTTACTCCATTCGATTTCAATGCAGTGAAAGTTGTCAATAGTACTTGGTACAGTACAAATACACTTTGGCTGAAGCAAACCAGCTGCCCAGACCTTCAAGTAGACCCAATCTCCTGGTAAGAACTCATACACTGATAGGTCCAGTCCCATAAGTCTAGAGACTGCTCACTGAGCACCGCTGCTCACAGAAAATTCTGTGAAGTTTTGCTAAGAGAAATGAGGTAATTCTTCAAATTGACCTCTTCTTTTGCATGTCTGTTTCCTGGAATGTGTGGTGCTTGGTAGGACTGACCATAGAGCAGCTCATAGAGGCTTGTTTTGCTGGTTCCTGGCAGCTAAATTCTAATTAAAAGTAGAGCAACAGGCTAGGCTTGTATCCATGTTAAGGAGGTTTCCTGATGTATTTTATGCAGCTGCAATTCGATTATGTAATTTAGCTCTGTAATATGCCACTAGTTTAGGGCCTATGTGTATGAAGATCCCAAGCTATTTTCAATGATTTCCTAGCTAGTAGTACCACCTCGACAATAAAATGATGACATCCCAAAGGTACCCTGAATCTAGGAATTACTTGATTCAAGTGTTTTAGTATCTTCCCTAGCCTGGTTGGTGCAACAAAGGTCACACAAAAAAAGGTGAACAGAACTTGAAGGTATTTGTAATCCTTCAGATTACAAATCTGGTATTTGTAAATCCACCAAAACTAGAAGGTATTGTTAAACCCCCTTTTTAGGACAATTCAGTAAAATCAATCTGCCTGTATTCATTTTAACATTTCCAGATTTTATGGCTCCTAAAGCTACTTTGCTAGACATGTTAGGGTTGTTCCTTTCACACACTATGTATTTTTTGAATCTTGATTGTACAAGAGTACTTTTAGTTCCCCTTTTAGATAGATTTTCGCAAATGTTTCAAAAGTTTTTCAGTACTCCAATAAGTGGCATTTTGAGTTCACAATACACTATTTTGTGAACAATCTGTTCAGGAACTACTATTTGCCCAGTTAAGGTAACTGCCCAGCCTTGTGGATCAAATTTTGCTCCTAAGGCTTAAATTAATTGACAGTCTCTAGCGCCCTACTTTGTTTTTTTTCTACTGGGCGAAGTATCTCTGGCAAGGGTTTTAAAGATAAATCTTTGTTTTATAATCTGCCTTTTTCTGCAGCCTCTTTGGCAGCCTCATCAGCTAAATGATTCCCCAATTCCAGTTTGGTCTTACTTCTTCACCTGTTCTGTAATGTAGGACAGTAACTTCTGCTGGTCTCTGAATGCTTTCAAGAAAATGCAAGGACTGTTTTTCATTTTTGGTCAATGTGCCTTGAGATGTCAAAAGCATTCTTTCTTCCTAGATTGCTCGATGTGTATGTACCATGCCAAAAGAGTATTTTGAATCAGTCCAAATGTTACTGTGCTTTCCTTTACTCAATTCCAGAGCTTGAGTGATTGCAATTAGTTCTGCTTTCTGGGCCAAAACATCAGAGGGGCCTGTGCCCAATACGATTACCTCATGGTGTGTAGTCACTTCATATTCAGGTAGCTGTTTTCCATCTCACCCAAAGCTCCCATCAGTAAACAATTCCCAATCAGGTCTTTCCAAGGGGCTGTCTCTTAAGTTAGGTCTGCAGGAATACACTTCTTTTATAATCTGTAAGCAATTGTGCTCTGTGGCTCCTTCTACTTGTTGGGCAGACAAGAACAGAGAAGGGTTAAAGATGGAAGCTGAGTGTCACATCATCTGGCTACAGCAGGGCTACCTGGTATTTTAGCACCAGTCTAGGAGATAGTCAGTGACACCCTTTATGCTCAAGTAATCACTGCATCATACATTGTACATAAATAAGAACTAGAAAGGATTACAAAAATTTTCACAGACCCTGAAAAGTGGCAATACTGGAAGCCCATCTTAGTTTCAAAATAAATATAAAAATATCAACTGATATTTTTATATTTATTTTGAAACATATACATTTATAATTGCCAATAAAAGTAGTGTCTTGTTAGGAATCAGCAGAGAGATAGAGAACTATCAATGGAGAAAATGTTATTACTGATGCCTCAGATGTCCTCCTGTTCAAGGTGTGAATTTATAGCTATCTGAAGATTCCACTGTTATTTGGGTAGCACACATGTACCTTATGAATTGCTGTCACTTCAATACTTTCAGGAAACACTGGATATATTTACAAAGACAAAGTTTCACTACAGTGTACCATGATTATATGTATCATCCTTGCAGTGCTTCTAGCATCAAAATTCAGTGCTGCCTAGCCAAAAGCAGACTGGCTGTGCCAGTGCTGAGCAGTTCACCTGAGCACTTACTGCCAAGACACCTTCCATGTGTCTGACAGCCAGTAACTGGAAGGAGGAGATCACATACCTGGAAGTCCACAATATATACAGCTTTTCCAAATAGAAAATTTTGCACTAAAAAATTAGTTTTTCTGAGGAAGGTGTGGTGTCAGTTACAGCTAAGCAATTAAAAGAAAATCTAAGCTGACTCAGTTTGTGACACTTTCTAATTTAAGAATCTAAATTGTGGCATAAAATATCCTTCATTCACCTGGCATGCATTCAGTGATAAAATTTTCAGTGATTACAGAATTTTCCATAGACTCAACGATCTCCATTTTGATCTTCAGACTCTTGTTTTCTAATGTTAAAAGTTTGTCTATAGGAGGGGAGGAGCCTGAAGAAGTAAACCTAACTTGCATATAGCAACCTATACAAATATTGAAGAAATACTTTACAGATGTTGATTTTACTGTATCTTTTCTTTGCATTGGTTTAGGTTAGAGGGAGAAAAACAGGTACCTTAGTTTCTAGTAGTCAATACTATATTATGATTGTGTTTTAGGAATGGTAGTCCCCAATCAAGTGCCCCCACTGAGACTCTCTAAACCATACACCTCTCTCTCTCTCTCTCTCTCTCTCTCTCTCTTACTCCCTTCTTCCCCCCTTCTTTTACCTGCAGTGGGCTACAGAGAATTGGAGGCAAAAAAGGCAAATATCACCATTTGAGATATAAGCAATGTGATAAGAAAATGAACAATAGCGACAGTACTGAAGACAGAGGGTAGAAGAAATTATTCATGCAGAAAATCCCCAATGATGCCACATGGCTCCCTCCACCACATTTTCTTGACCAGAAGAGCCCCTTCTCCCCAGAAAAGAATCCCTTTCCCCTGCTCCCAGCAATGGTGGGAGGTGGTGTAAAAGAACCTCTGGGTTCCAGCCATGGCACCATATGAACAAACCCTGTCTGGCCAGAACAAGACAATTCTATACACTTCTATAAATCTAGATTAAATGCTAAATACAAGAACATGTTTTCATTAAGGTTCAAAGTGATAGCTCACTAGAGCTGTTCACCTTCCCGTAAACAAACAAGAAAGTACTTTGCATTATGTTTACAGTACAGCTTTCATTTTTTATCCAGTGCCTCACAATTTTCTCACTTGTACTATAATTGATGTTGCAGCAAAAACTTGTGGTATAGAGTTAGTTAGGATCATGTGAGAACTATACCTTGGGTTAAAATTATTTTTAAAGTTGCATAAAAACCTGAATAAAATAACATTTTCTACAGTGCTGAGAAAAAAAAAAAAAAAGAAAATTAATTGAATGTAAATAGGTGTAACATAATGTGAATCACTGTAATTCTGGGACACCTCTTTTCCCATGTAATAGAATTTAATTTGCTACATTTATATTTCCAGTGCAGTGGCATTCTCTGATCAGCTGTAGATGATAAATCTGCAATAAAAAAAAAAAAACAAAACCCAAAACCAAAAACAAAACAAACCCAAAGATTTTTTTGTGCTATAAGAATGAAATTATCATGAATACGTCTGATAGAGATGTACAGTACAGTAGTCTTTGCACTTTGCATCTGTGAAAGCTTTTCTTTTATAATCAAGGGTTATTACTATACAGAACTTTTTAATATATAACTCATCTCTTGTGCAACCTTTCAAGATTCTTCTTTTTTCATGTGACTTAAATACACCTATCCATTTAAAACATGCATTTCATGTTGTTGCTTGTTCAAGAGCTTCTTGTGTATTAAGCTTTCACAGTAGAAAAAACTTCAGGTTTTTAATTTGGGAATTGAATTTAACTTTTTGTGTAGCAATTCCATTTCCCATACAAAAACTTTTACTTTTCCCGGGATACTATATACATCTACTTTTCCTTGCTATTTACCAGCATTTTATTAGTAAACACTTGATGAGGGGAGCAGAGAAAAATAGTTTATATAATTTTTTTTTCTTTGGAGAGCTAACTTCTTTATTTCAACTGGAGGAACAAAGCCCAGCATTAAAAAAAAAAAAAAAAAAAAAAAAAGCAAGACAGTGTTTCAGAAAAATTAAAATAGAAGGGGAAAAAAACGAAGAAAAGATAACTTTTTCATACCAGCGATGGAGCTGGCTTTACTACCTTAGGGCATTAATTACCATTTTAAGAGATCATCTTCTGTTTTCACATAGGATCTGCAGTAGCAACAATAACTTATTGGCAAATTCTTCACAATCAAAAGTTTCTATCTCAGCTTAATCATGAGAGGGTTACCCTGAGGAGCTAAATTCGAAAGAATGAGGAAGCACTTAGTTTAAAAAGGGGGAGTACCAATGATTTGCTCTGACTCAGACAAATCCTGTCTTTCAGTAGCATACATGTTTTTCTGAAGTAACAGAATTATTTAAAAAAATAAATAAACAAAGCAAAAAATGCAATCAATAAAAACATTCTTAGATGATGGAACTTGACCCTAACACAAAACAACTTGCCCCTCACCTGCCCCTAAAACTCATGGTAGAGTTGGGAGTAAGTTTTCATTTCTGCTCTCTAGGCTCTGCCTGGTCTGTGGATAAATATATTCTCCAGAGCTGTCAATCAAGAATTTTTCATGCATTTTGAATTCACTCAAAAACAGCCTAGCAGTTCTGGAGCACACAGGAGAAAAGATGCTTTCCTCCATTGCACTACTTTCAAATGCATTGCCTAAGATGATAAAACATCAGATATAGCAGATTATTAGACCAGATTAATTCCGTTGTTCCATTTTCTTTGTAGATTATTACATAGTGTGGGCTTTTCTAGTAAAGTTTTTTCACTTTTTTATATCAAAAATGGCCTTAGTGGTCATTATTTAAAGGGCAAACAGGGTAAAAAATTGACCTGGCATTTTCTATCTTGGGCTTTCTACTTGCAGGAGTCACAGTGTGCTATAGTAGCCCATTGATAAAACTTCCCTTATTTTTCACTTTTTTTTTTTTTTTTTTTTTTTACACACTAATGGTAAGGGAAATATCCCAGTGATTTTTGAACAAATTGAGCTTTATTGACCTGGGACCTATTTTTTGGGATCCTGGTGATCTTGGGGTTTTAACATTTCTGCAGTTTCAGAATCAACAGCCATTGTAGACTTTCAAGGCTTTGTTTTCACCAGTTACACCTGTTAGACACTTGGCTGTTAAAAGGGCTATTGAGTACTTTTTGATGACAGTAAAAATAAAAATGGGAAGAAAGAATTGTTAGCAAATTGTACTCCGTAGTGGCATATGGCAATACAAATTTTAATATTCTACCCACAATATCTAGTAATGTTTCTACTACAAATGTTACACCAAATAGTGACAATTTTTTTTACATTTGTCTTTGGGGTTATTAGTATTGGTTTTTTATTGACTTGTTTTGCTCCTTTGTATATAATTTGATATATTCATAGTAGAAAATATTCCTGTTATGCCATCAATGTATACAAAGCAAGGTTCGGGAAAAAAAGAAAAATTAGTGACAGGACTAACAAATACTGCTAAACTATTGATTATCACACGGTGGCATGGGTAATAAATTAGCATTAATTTAGAGTTTCTACATACACTGTCATTCAAATCACCTACTCCTTGCCAACTACCTGCCAAGACCAGCAACTGAAACAAAACCTTTATGAAAAGATATCAGTTGGTCACTGGGAATCTGGCAAATTATTAAGCTGCATGCTTTCTAAAATGTTAAATCAAACCAGGTTTTCATCCTCTTGGGAGTTCAAAAAGTCCATTGACTTTTTTTTCTTTTCTTCCCTTTTTTTTTTTAAGTGTGAGTTTCTTCTTCAGCCAAGACTACCTTGTTTTCCCTTTGCTGGCTCCTACATGGTTGATTCAACAGAGACTGGATGGTGCTATATCCGGAACCAGGACTAGAGGCTTCTGTTTTACAGCTTATTTTTAATTCTTATTTTGATTTTTGTGCAACAAAATTCAAGGATCATCGGTGTCTTTTTCATAAATGCAAATGGAAGAAGACCAGTCAGCTTTTCTACCTCTGCCTGACAAAAATCTGATGTTATTAAGGAGCAATAAAAGCATAAAATTACTCTTTGGGACCAGACATAGCAGCAAACCTATGAGACAGAAAACTCTTTAGAGGAATGAATAGAAAATATATAATTTTTGTGGCCTTCTGTGGCAAATCTGGTGAAGGACTCTGTCACTCCACTGTCATTCATATATATTCCTCTGCCATGTGAGATGATATGGATGACCTCATACTAGAAATCACATCATTTAAATGAGCCAGATAAAACAAAAATATTTTTGGAGGGATAATTTGTGGTCATTTCATCAATGTAATTTACTGAGGGGTCTCACACAGCTGTATCAGCGTGTTCCAGGGGCCAAGGCATGAAAGAGAACCACAGCTTAGCCTGGAAATAGCCAGATTTGTGCTCACTGCTGAAATTCTCATGTCCTCTGACCAGCTATTTCCTTTCAAAGGGAAAGACACCTGAGCATGTTCATGGCAGGCTCAGTTAATCCAACTGCACACTGAAGGAGTTCAAGGAAAACAAGAGTTTATGGAAGGATGAAAGCAAGGCTGGGAAATTTGAGTTCTGCTCAGAATTCTGCTGTGGTTTTTGCACATAAGCTTTAGAAAATCAGATGTAATTAAGCTTCTACTGTGTAAAATGGCACAGTAGGGGAAAAGAATGAGGCAGATGCTTTCTTTGTTCAATATGGCTAGTTAAAGGGGAGTAGAGCTTCATGCTGACTGTGAGTGGAGTGTAAAAAAAAGAAAAGCAAGGAAAGATTTAAAATGGGTCAAAGTTGCCATTGATTATTTTTTTATAAGAAAGGTTCAAGGGCTTGCCACACTAACAGCATATTAGTATGACCAATATGCACCTACACCTTAACTTTTGCATATCAAGAGGTTTTGCCTCAGAAATTTAGTGGCTTTTATGTTGCTAAATGAGATGAGAACAATTTTTCCTTTTATTATTTTGTTGGATTGTAACAAAGATTGAGACAGACTAGAGGAAAAGGTAGCTCAGTTTAATAATGAACAAATGTAGATTATTTTTGATTCAATATCCAAAGCTACACATTCCCTCCTTGATGTATTTTTCAATGAACATAATCTTGATAAAGAAGTATCACTGTGGGGTCTGAGTGTCTCCTAAGACAAAAAACAAGAAATAAAATGAAAAGGAAAAAACCTATGTATGCTATAAAAATGCAGATTGAGTGAACAAAGAAAAACAAGTTAAGCTTGTGGCAAAAACAATCAGGCAGAAAGGAGAGATAAACATACTAATGACAATGTAGATACTATACATATGCATGCCACCCAGTTGTGCCAGTTTAGATTTGGTGAGTGTGTTGTTTCTTCAAGTCTTTACAGACATTATGGACTTCCTTTACACTAGAAAAATCTGGGTTTAATTAAACCTGCCTCAAGCAACAAATAACCAAAACAATAGTTTTAATTAGGATAAAAAAATGGACAAAAAAACAGGCAAGGCCAAAAAAAAGTGGAGAAGTTCTAATGCCTACAATCTCTGTAGCATAGAAGAAGAGGAATACAATTTAAAAGTATTTAATTTATTATGATTTATGATTCATGATTTTTAAATTTTCCTCTTAACAAGTGGAGAGTCAGGGTACTGAGACTGTAGACATTATTGTATATAATAACCTGTATTTATACAGCACTCATACCTTAAAATGCCCTGTATTTGTATACTTTGTGTGCCTTTGGGTCCCATATTATATTTGAGTTCTACTTTCAGAACAGGTACTTGTTTACACTGCCTTTTTCCACTGTAGGAATGAATATACTTTGTCCTCCTTCTGGAATATAAATAACTCAGTATTAGTTTGCTAGCTTCTTTGTATTATCAGCATTTGTAATGATGGGACTTTTCTTAAAAGTCCGTGGTATTAGAGGAGCAGTACAGCTTTCATGTTTTTAGAACAAAGTCCCTAAGCCAATCTTGCAGCTTTAAGGTGTTATAATTATGTAATATCTTCCATAAGAATTCAGCATTGTGGGCATTTTGGTGGGTTTAATTTTTTTATTTTACATCTGAAATATCAGAGTGAGTATTCTGGAGTACTCTAAAGTGTTTCACCAAAGGGCAATGTCACTGTAATATAACTACTTCTAAATTAATTCAGACTCTGACCACATTTGAAAAAACCACAGCTTTAAAATCTTCTAAAAATCAGTTAATTACATGTGCTAACTGGCAATTTACCTTGACTTATTTGAGTCATGGCTAATTATGCAAGTAAAATTATGAGGATAGATCTTTAAATAGAGTATCATTGATCTCAGCAGATTACTGCTACACCAAAGATTGGGTTTTTTATTTATTTATTGACTTTTGGAATTCCATATTTTTTTCTCAGTTCTCACCACTTCTATTTAATTTGTGTTTGAGCCTAAGAACTCTTATTTATACCAATATTGACATAAATAATTATTATCTATCACAAGACAGGCTTAATGCATTTAAGGCAGAATCAGATAAGATTAAATCTGCACTGAATCTTCATGAACCTTCAGATCTCTGAGTATGTCAAATTTGATCACAGAATTCATTATCAGTAGAATAATATATCATTGGTATATTAGTTTTCTGAGTTGTGTAAGTTTTCAAGAGTCCACATATTTCAAGGTTAATCATGGTCATACTGTTTCTTTTTGGGGAACAGCTTTAGTACAGCCCAATCTGCTAGAAGAAAGATTGCCACTCCTGTATTTTTCTCCTTTTTTTATTTTTTTTTTATCAACACAATTGTTTCTGCTCACTGGTGTCTCCCTCCCACTCTTTCAGCATCTGCTTTACTGTGACATCTTACCTCCAGCAAAGTGGGAAGTTGAGCAGCTGCTTGCAGAACCAAAGCCAGTCTTCTGCCTGGGATCAGTTGGCAAGGATTTATGTGAAAGAAGTAAGGATGCAGTAAATTATATGTACTGAATTAATTGTACCTGCTTCCAGCCTGTCTCCAAAACTTGCTGGAAAATGTATCCATCCATTTGTGCAACAGCAGCAACAAAAATTACTCCCTAATCATCTTTGAAGGTTAAAGATACTTAACAAATCAGATTTGTTTATTCATGGGAACCATAGCAGCGCTGATGAGTTTTTTAAAAATTCAAATTGCATTTATTTCTTTTCAAATTACTCTCAATCATGTTTTTCAGTAAGGCTGTCTGAATGAATGCAATTCCTTAGTGTGAGGAAAGGGCTTTATTTATTTACTGTTATAATGGTGTTTTGGAGATTGAGTCATCTGATGATTCACTCTGTTCAGCTGCATAAGTAATACTGCAAGTACTGAGAGAGAACTCAGCTGACATCCTGTAATATTTGTTGTTTTGGGCTTCCAGGTATAATAAGGCTGTTGAAAATACTTTATTTTCAAATGGTTAGTGCTGCTTCCACTCAGGAGGTAAGAATAAAAAGATTCCTTTCCTGATGATATCCTGTTTGGTCTGAACTTAAATACTTCATTTCTACCAAAACCAAAAATGCTCCTGTGTGCACTGCAATATACACAATGTTGATAAGAAGGATCAGGGCTTTAGATGGGTCTTAGCCAAATAAATAAGGAAGAGACACATTTTCTTCTTTATCAGAATAATTTTGAACTTCCTAGAACAGCATTTCAGAATACAGAGGAAAGATAATGATCTAGGGAAAGGTAATAAAGTGGAGGAGCATAAGAGAGATTTACTATAAGCTGATAATAAAACCCATTATCTAATGACCAGTGATCTTAACAATGCTGTGTACCATTAGATATATATTGTTTAATTGGTATTCTTGCCCTTTCTAACTAAGGAGTTTAGCTTAATGAGCAAAAGCAGCATGGTTAAACTGCCTTCATGGCCTTCTTGTGAATGGACAGCAAACCAGTAATCTATCCTTGAAGAACTGGAGACAAATTGAGAGCTATCAAATCATCTCCTCCTGCATAAAATCCTGGCCTAGATTCAGAGCAATGAGGTTGAAGGATTTTTTTTTTGTTTGTTTGTTTTAAACTGTATAATATATGAAGAAATTATGCTGTGTTTCACAGGTGCATGATCCTGTTACATCATTGACACAATGGGGCTCTCTTTTGGCTCCTCAGGAGTTCAGGAGGTAGGCTGGAAGAAATTTGTAGCCCTCTGACTTGTGCCTGGAAACAGGAGGCGGTGGTCTGCCGGCCAGGTAGAGCAGCTGCTATTACAGAAGTTGGCAGCAGTCACCATGTTTGATTTCCATGCAAAATCAGCTGAAAATTACGTAGCTGAATTCAGATAGCCAAAAATGAGAGTGTTTGTGTTGCTCAGCATTTTCTTTTCATTCCAGTCCTTACTGCCTAGCTGCAAAATATCCGGTGGGTTAGAGAATGGTGCAAGAAGATTGGGTTTCACAAACAACAACAAAATAGCATGTTTTTAAATAGTGGGCTAGAACTAACTTGTTACAAATGGAAGTTGAAATGAATTTTCAAAAAGTTCCTCCAGTGATTCTGGCAGTCCTAAATGGACAAAGCTATTTCAAGAAAAAAATATTTTGTAATTTCTGAAATCTGGGGGGAAAAAAGATTTAGAAATTTGGAATAATTTTGTAACATTGTCAGTTCACTACAATAATTTTATTGTTTTTTTACTATCAACCATAATAGTTTTTTGTATTGACATAAAATAGAATCCTTTCCAAAAAATGCAGTATAGACATGCCATGCAATTTTTAATTCTGCATGCCTATGTTGGCCTTGAGAGTGAATAAACATGCCACTTCCATTATGTGACCACTATTTTTGACAGTGAAGTATCATCGAATGTTAATGCCTCTCATGTTCTCTTCATTATACACGCTCATTTTCATGACAAAGAGCGTAAAGGGAACAGAAAATGGTACAAAATTAATATGTTCTCCTGACAATCTGGAGACAGCATTGCATGATCTTACACAGAAGGCACAGCTGGGGACTTTGACAACTGCAAGTACACAGCTGCTTCTTCAGCTAAATTCAAAATATATTCCATGTTCATAAACTCATGGATACATGTGTATTATGGGTTTATGTTTGTGTCTGTATGGACACCCTGCAAAAGGTATCTGGGATAATGTTTTTTGTCTAAACTACATTTGATTTTTAAGCCTAAAATACATTGATTTCTCTTTTCAAGATTTTGGCTTGTAACATTTTCTAAACCTTAGTGAGCATGCCTGTGAAGTAGAATAAAAAAGTACATAGATAATTGTTATAGTTTAGGAATGGTATTCTCCAATTTAGTGTTCCTAATGAAGCCACTTTCAATTATGCCACACTCACTTACTCTCCCCTCCCCCCACAGTGGGATGGAGATGAGAATTGGAGGCACAAAAGATGTAGTTCACAGGCTGAGAAAATAATTACTGGAAACATTAATGAGATCAGAAAACAAATAGTAAAAGCAACAAAACTAATAAGAGTGCACAAGAAGCAAATTATTAATATGCAAGTTCTCATTCCCAACAATACCCGACCACTGTCTCTGCAATACTACCTGATCCAAAAGGGTTCCTTGTCCATGGAAAATGCCATGAGTTGGCATAAATAACATCTAGGTTCCTAGCGATGCCCTCCCCGACTACTGAAAAAATTAATCATGTCCTGACCAGAACCAGAAAATTAACCACCTCTATTTTCTATAACATCTATGTCATGGCCAGATCCTATACCTTTCAGTTATATACATAAATTTATATACATACATATACACACACACACACAAATGCATATATCTATATATATATACACATGAGCATATGCTCACACAAGCATTAGTATCATTTCCATAGTTAGTGTCTGTCCCTCCATGATATCTGTGGAGTTCATGTAGCTCATGACTGATTTCTATCTGTCCTAGATGACTCCCAGGGTTGGAAGGCTAGTGTGCTGCCAGCTAGTTCCAAGCTGCATCAAGGCCTCAAAATTGATGTATATCTGGCGCAGATACAATGAGTATCCATACTCATTGTCCATGAGAGTTATAACATACAGTGACAGGGTCATTCATCAAGCAATAATATACAATGAAACATTACAGGCTTCTTACTCAAGAGTCAAATCCCCTTGAGGTGCACGGGGCTTCCCTGTCCCTCTGCATTACCCACCAAGTGCACCCATACCCTTGTCTTTGTTGGAAGCAGGACTAATCCACTTTCTTCCTTAAGATATTCCTTGTATGCACCATGAGGACTTTATCCCCTTCTGTGGTGCATAGACATTTTGATTTGACAGGGCCAGTTCTATTGGTAGAGCCTCTAGTGTTAATTAACCAGGTGACCTTCACCAAATGTAGTTCCCAGTGTTTGAAGGTCCTCCCACCCATTGCTTTCAAAGTGGTTTTAACAGTCCATTTTACTGTTTAGTTTTCCTGGAGGCTGGTACATGACAGAGAGTATGATACTCACTCAATAAAGGGGCTTTACCTGCTAGGCCTGCTTGATCATAGTGTATGTTTCACAGTTCTGGATCACCTGGGAAATAGTGTCCATCATTAAATCCACCCCATAGTTAAGCCACAAGCCCATCTGTATTGTTACATTGTCAGGTCATCTCTTCCCTGACGGCCTGAGGCATCGTGAGCCCACCAACCAGAAATAATTCACCCTTATGCTGCCAGTCCAGATCCACCTGAGAGAGTTTAATTCTGGCAGCTCAACCCATCTGTCCATTCTTCGAATGCTCTTCAGCAGCCCAACTCCTGGATATGTGTACATCTACACAACATATTTTACAGCAACCTTCTTTACCTGGGCAACGTCTTGCCAAAATTCAGCAGCCCAGTTGGGCTGAGGAATGATGCCTTAATGGGGGGAATGATGCCTTAGGATTTAGCTTTTGTATTTTTCAGATCCTGTACTGCTTTAGTATGTAACTTCATGGCCTGTCATCTACTGTTCTCCCATTTTATTCAGACAAAACAATTCCTCTCTAAGCCTGGGACTCAAGGACACTTTACTGTCTCTGGTCCCAAAAAGTAAAAATAAAACTGAGTTGGGGGGAGCAAACTGGGGATAAATGACTTCATTACCCGAAGCTGTAATTGGAGGATTAGCTCCTGATATGAAATTAGACCAAATTTATAATTGTCTGAAAAACTTGTGGCCAGCGTCCATCTTGGGTTTAGTCTCTCAGAGGCTTGTGACTGCCCAAGATGTACATATTGAAGGCCTTTAATAAATACCTGGATTTAGTCTCTTAATCTTGTCTAGTCTTTGTTTTAGGTAGCCACTCCAAGGCATCAGGTTTACTTCTGTTCTGCCAATTGGTCTTTTTTCCATCAGTCTATCTGAAAGCTAGATGGCTTTTGGTTCTGCTGAAACCTGACTTGATCCACCCTTTCCCTCAATAGCTTCTGTGACTTGCCACATAAGGCACTATAAAGCAGCTTTTTCTTTTCTGTGTAGCCCTACAATATCGCAGGAACCATTAGTGAGAAGAGTGTAATATTTTTCATTTTCTGCTAGTTTCACCTTCAAGCTGGTTCATCATGACTTCCAAGATCTCTGGGCAATTGGGTGTTCCCGTAAGAGCTTGCTGTGTGATCAGCACAATCCAGTTACTCCAAACAGCATCAGTGCAATAATGTATGGAAGGGACTTTCCCTGCATCCAGCACTGGCAGTTAGGGTCCTAGGAAGAGCTGTGCTTCAGGCCAATCGCTTCTGAAACACTTAGAGTTTCTTCATAAACTCCCAGGATCTCTTTTTCAGCAGTCCTCAAATCTCTTGTATTCCTGACTGCAGAACCTTAGGGTTTGTCCTTGAGTCTCCATGCGTACTTTTTGCCAGAGACTCTAGGAAGGATCATTCTCCTCAGTGTAGACCATATTTTTTGTATCGTGCCCTGTCCTGACTGGCTCCAGGGCTACTGCATGAACAATCTCCTGTTTGATTCATTCAAATGTTTGCAGCTGTTCAGGACTCCACTTGAAATCATTCTTCTTCTGGGCCACACAACAGAGAGGATCTACAATCCAATTGGCATCTACAATAGTCATCCTCCAAAAACTCACAGTGAATTAGGGAAGTCTGTGTTTCCTTTTTGCTGGTTGGTGGGGACAAGGCTCAATTTTGTTGAACACATCAGTTGGAAACTGACAGTGTCCATCTTGCCATTTGACTCCTGAAAACTCAGTTTCTTTACTTACTTGACCTTACATTGTTTTATGGCACAACTGCCTGTTAGGAGATTTTGGATTATCTCCTTTCCTTTCTCAAAAACTCTGTCTGCTGTTCCCCCACATGATGACATCACTGATGTACTGTAAGTGTTCTGGAGCCTGATCATTTACCAGTGCAGTCTGGATCATTCCATTGCAAATACTGGGGCTGTGTTTCCACTCCTGGGGAAGTCAGTTCCAGGGTACTGCATGCCTCTCTGGGTGAAAGCACTCTGGCCTGCACTCTGCTGCTAAAGGCATGGAGAAGAGCAATTGACAATGTCAGTGGTGAGACCACCTTGCTGTGCTGGACTCTAGCTCATACTGAAGCTTCAGCATGTCTGGCACAGCGGTGCTCGGTGTTGGTGTGACTTCCTTCAGGTTATAATAGTCCCCTATCAGTCTCCCCTGTCCACTGGACTTACACACTGGCTATATGGGACTCTTAACAGTGAGCGAGTCTTGCTGACCACCCCTGACTCGCCACAAATCATCTCATGGATGAGAGTCACAGATTCCTGGTTGTGCAGTATTGTCGATGGTGCACTGTTGTAGCAGCAATCAATACCTTTTGTTCTCTGACCATCAGCAGTTCCACAGCACAAGGGTTCTCTGAGAGACCAGGCAAGGTCTTCAGCTCTTTTATTTCCTTTGTCTACACAGCAGCTCTCCCAAAAGCCCAACTATGGCCTTTCTGGGTACTTGAAAAAACCATGACATCACGCATGCCAAGGGAGCCTCTGCGCCAGTCACAATGCTGTGTGTTTGCCATTCACTCCCAGTCAGGGTCACTTCAATTTCCAGTATAGTCAGCTGTCCAGGTGCCCTTGTCATGCCAGAAGCAGAGATACATTCTGCCCCTATATATCACTGGATCCACACAGTCAGACAGATGTGATTGTCCCTTTTCTCCACCTGGCTGGAGGCTGGGCCTCTCTGGTCATGGTTGCTCAGTTCTTGCAAATATGAACTGGAGGTCCCTTCAACGGGACTGGAAGTAACATCAGCCTTTCTGTTCTGAGGACTTGCTCACTTGAAACTGGAGTAGCATTTGTCCTTTAATTTCTAGTGGTGTTTGTTCCTCCTCTCAACTCACATACCCATGCATGAGGTGGGTTTTCCTTCCCACTTCCTCACATCCTCTCTGTGGTCACACAGCAAAAGGCACAGGTTACCTTGTAGTTTGTACCCTCTCTCTTGAGCAGGAGTGTACTTGCTCCCAATAGCAGAGACTCTGGTCCCTGCTGGAGCGGCATGGCACATTTCCTCTCTAACTTGCTCAAGCCTTTCATGTCTCTGCTGTTTTGAACAGTCATTCCACAGACAAAATGCAGGTTTGTAAGTTGAAAAAAGATGATCATCATATTGCTGGAGTTGGGTAGTCACCTGAAGCACTGTTTCTCCATGGTGTTTACCTTCTTGGGTACGCTACTAGAGCATCCTTGAGAGAATACCATTCAGAATCACCCTCAGAAGTACTAAATATATGCTTCTCTCAAGGTAGTATTACCATCAAATTTATAGAAAATTGCATCCCCCAAGATAATGCTGTAAAATAAAATACATATTCTTCATTTTAAGGATGTTTAGGATTTCTTTTTAATAGACAGTCAAACACCTTCAAAGATTTTTGATATTGTCGGATTTTCCTAAAGAAGACGAATGATACTGAGTTCTAGAACATAAACTGCTTTTTATGATTGTGGTAGTTTTTCAGCTTTGATCAAGAGTACACTTTAAATGTGTATAAATTCAGCTAGGAATGTGATAAACAGTAAAAACACCAGTCTAGATTGTAGTTTATCTAGAGTACCTCCATAGTCTATAACAGAACTGAATGGACAAAAACTGAAGAGTGAAATCCAGTTTTAGCTTAAATGAAGTTATTCTGCAGTTGTAAATGACTGTGTTTTAACTTCTCTGTATTACCTAGCAATGCAACATTAGAGAAATGTGTAGATATCACATTCAAAATTTTAGAGGGAACAAGTGGTGGCATTCGGAAATAGTTGTTACTACTCTCCAAACACTGGGAATCTTTTCTTTACGGTAAAAAAGAACATGAGTCATATCATAGAGCATCTATGAGTATAGAGTACAGTACCAGAGGAAAAAAAGTTATACACAGAGTAAGATTAGGACTTGTCAAAAATGCTTCAGGGCAGAGTTAAAATGAAGAAATAAAAGAATTTCTATATTGGGTAATATCCAAGTGTCAGTAAAACATTTTGGCTATTGGGAAAAATCTTAATCACACTCTCCTTTTTTTCATTTCTTACACCAAAAACCTCTTAAAAAGATATTAAGGTGTTGATAAATTGCAGTGTGTTTGGGTATCCAAATTTATAAGTCTGTCTAGCAAAAGCTGAATTTTTTAAATAGTAATGAAGTCCAAGACACAAGATTTAAATTGCCTCAGAGCCAAATGAAGACAAAAATTATTCTTTTTGAGACCTGAAAGGACAAGCATTAGATCAAAGAGGGTTTTTGCATAGAATTGAAGGGAAAGGGGAGAGCTGGCTTATAGCTTGTGATCAGTAAACCAGGAATATGATAAGTCATAATGCCACATCAGACTTCAGACAGTGACACCTATAGAAACTGAAAACCAAAGTGAGGAAATGGCAAGCAAAAATAAAGAACCATGACACAATGTGACAGCTCTGAAAAGACGAGTTTTTCACCAGGACTTTACACAACAAGGAGAATGAAATATGAAGATGTATTATAGTAACACAAAGCATTCTGAAATATATAATCAGAAAATTTATAAATCAAAAAAAACATAGATAAGTTGTCTTAAGAGTCAAATAAAAAGATGTACTTTGATTTTACAAATCTTGCAAAATTGTTTTCTAAAAGCTTTTGGGTTTCTGGTTGGTCGGGTGAGACACAGGGATGTGTTTGTGGGTTCATTGCTTTGTTTTTAATACTCTGATCATGGGTTTGGTCTTCCAGGATGAATGTGTTACCACAGAAATGTACAATATGTGTTCTGTATCATTTCATGCACTATATGTATAGGTTGTGGCTGTTGCCTGAGTTTCCATGATTATTTAGTGAGGAAGTGTTGTGTTATTCCTGACACCATGGTACTTTATCTAGTTACTTTAAAGAAAGCTCGTATTTCAAAATGTCCCTTCTAAGATCATTACAAAAATAAAAAACAATTGCCAAGGATATCAGTTCTTTTTACCAGTTGTCCAGCTAATGTAAAAACACTAAAAATGTCCACAAGAAGCAATAATTTCAATGACAAATTTTAAAGCTGTTTATTTGATGTGTTAAGTAATATATTTTTGATCAAAGATAAACAGTTCTAAAGTTCCATTTGTTTTGTTGCAAAGGAAGAAGGAAATTGCTATTCCCTGGAGGATGTCATACCTTGTAAAGCAATCTGTCTTCAAACCCAGAATGAAAGAGAACCAAAAAAAAAAAAAGTCTCTAAATTATGTGATGAGTCCATTGACATGCTGCTAGCTGTTCACCACTGTTGAGGACCTCAGATGTTTCATATTGTAGGTCATATCAAGAATTTTCTGGGGTTCATTGAGATATTATGAAAAAAAAAAAATTGTCAGATGGCTGCAATTGTTTGAAAATTCAATACTGTCCAGTCCCTGCAGCATAATTTCAGTAAAAAAGTATTTCTTAAAAATCTTCATCTGGTCCTAAACACGTGCCCAAGTTCCATATTGCATAAACACTGGTAGATATTAACACGAATTTTACTGAACTTGCACTTCTAAGATAAATCTTGCTCCGTGGAAATCCTTGGAATTAGAATTGCTAGGAAATTTGAGCTGCTGAATTTAAATCTTAGGAAAAAGCCAGCAGCTGCATTTCAGTGGAGATGGCAAGATAATTATTTTGAATTTTCAGGGAAGTTTCTGTACGGTAGTTTGGACACATAGCACAGAACAGGGAGAGGAGAGGCAAAGGTGTCTTTCAATATCTTTGTTCCTTCTTTGCATTTGATTTCTTCTCTCTCAGGGCTGCTTAAAATAAAACCTGTAGTTCAAGATTTTTGTGCCCTGCAATTTGTAACACCTTTCCCTTGTCCTATTCTGGCTATTAGCCCCTCCAGCAGAAATAAATATTGAAAGAGGTGTTGTTAGAGTATTTTTACAGTTGTCTTTTACAAGAGTTGTGCTGAGAAATGGTGCCATGTCTCCTGGGAAAGAATTTTAGAGCACTGTTACAAATTTTTCTCTCCTTTTAAGGCATAACATTTAAATTACTTTTGTAATTCTAATTCTCAAATGACAAGTGTGGTCAATAAAAAAGTAATTGCACATAAGGACTACTGAAGAATAGAAGAAACTTGAGATTTTTGAAAGCACATGATAGACTTTAAGATCTCTACAGACAAAGTGAACATACTGACCAAAACAAATTAGAATCTTTCCCAAAACAAAATTAATCCTCATTAATTAAATACTGCTTGCTTCAACTGTACTGGGAAATGGGGATTTGAGGCTTAGACTGAGGTCATACATTACAGCAGTTAAGAAGAAATATTCTGTTTTCTTAATTTTGAAAAATATGTCATTTTGCCTTGGGAAGTATTACAATATTTTAGTAATCAGCTGCAATGCTCATTAGTTTGCCTATTTATCTGAAGCACTTGTATTTGTTGATGTACCAGCAGCAGAGATAAAAGAAATTTGAAAGTGAAATCATTACAAATTTGAGTCAGTGCCTTTTCAAATTGGAGGCTTGCTATATTGCCCTTAATGAGATGATAGCCCAAACTCCAAAAATGGATTTTTGTTTTCTAACCTCTTTTGAACTTCTTATTAGAAATTACTTTATGATCTGAATTTATGAAGAGACAGTATCTTCTGTTTACTGACCTCTTTCTCAAAAAAAGTGGGGGGGGTGCAAAGGGGAAGCTTGCTAACTAATTCACAAACCAACCTTCATTTCTCAAAGTAAAATATAAATCACTTGATAGAGAGTAAACTAAGGGAGATTTACACTGACACAAACAGTACCATAGTTTTATGGCCAAACAAATTTAAATTAATGTCTATCGGTTGGAGCTACATGCATCCTCAGAGTGTTACACTTTCAAATTAATTAAGAATTTGATTATTTAAAGATAGCAACTGGAAGGGAAAAGGTGGAGGCTTGCATATCTTATGAACTAATCCTGGGAGGAGTGCAGATGGAAGACTGCTTAAGGCAAAGCAGTTCATCTGCATATGGCAGATTTCAAGAACTGGGCCTGGATTACTCAGGGCCAAACATGGAAGGAAATGTAATACCATTTTTTTTATATTTACAGAGCTTCAAATTTTCTTTCAAATAAATTGTGCAAGTAATTCTAAAAAGGAGATTGCTATTAGTTTAATTATAAATTAATGGGGTTTTTTTTTAACTAGAAATCAATTGATTTCCTGTGTGCACATAATGAACAGAAATCCACAGCAGGCAAACACTAGCATTTTAGTAGAAGGAAAGCATCATTCTTAATTAGTCAATTTAAAACTGATATGTAGTGCTGTAGGAAAAGTACCAGATAACAAGAAATGAAAACATTTATATGTTGTTTTAAAAGTTTCCTTCCGGTAACCTTAATTATGCTTGCTTGTCTTTGATGATAGATAACAGGTACTGTCATGTTAAATGGTCAAGATTTTCATTATTTAAACAATAGCATTTTTCAGCAGTAATCTTGGATATGTTAAAAAAATAACCTTGTTTATAAAAGTCTTTCAGGTTTTGTGTTAAGTGTCACATGATCTTTCTGGACCAAAGGCTAGGATAAAATAAGGAGAATTTCAATAAAATAACTATGCAACTTGTTCCAAACATATATTTCCATGTACAGTAATATTTCAGAATGCTTTATCACATTTTATACATTTTTATCACCATGTTATTTATTTTTTATAGAATATACTTAATCCTTGCAGATTGGTGTTTTTTCCTGGACAGAAACCTGTAGAAGAGTCTATGGAAGGCCAAAGAGTGCAATGTTGTAGAAAATTGTCCATCCATGGCTGTTCAGATGAAAATATGCATAGAAATTATTTTTTAAGAAAAAAGAAAAAAAAAAAAAAAAAAAAAGCAAGAAACCAACCAGAAAAAAACCAGACCAAAACCAGATTAATCCAAAACAATTTCTGGTTTTGGAAATGAGAAATATATGGAAGGTCTGTATTGGCACATGACTTTGTAAAAAACTGTGAGACTGTACAGCTGGGCTTCATCATAGTGGAGTTGATCAAAGAGTTAAGCATTTGATCTCAGCTGATGATCTCAGATCTTTAGTCAAAAATATAGAGAAATTAGCCCTCAAAGACAGTACCTCCCCTACATGTCCAGAGTTTTATATTTGTCTTCATGAAACTGAAATTAATACCTCAGATTAAACACAGGTAAAATCAGTCCTATTGCAGGTCAGAGTATTTTTCTTGAATTATATGTGACATTTCCATTTGAACTTTGGTAATACTTGCATTTACTTCTATATTTAGAGATTATGGCACACTTTCACAGAACAGATTTCACTTTTGTTAATAGATTAAGTAAGCTTTAGTATCAAATTTGGCAGAGTGTGATAAAAGCTTTATTTTGACATGAATGTCCACTTTAACTGATTCCAATCTCTACACAAAAAATCCTTGCCGCCTCTCTATATTTGAAAAAATCCCAATGGCCTACCATGTCTTCTCATAGTTTTGGAAGAGAGAACTTCCTGCTAAAAGGAAGGTAATTTCTTCAGGTACAGTTTGTATTGTTTCTTTTCTGTGAAATCTTCCTCCTTTTTTTTCAGCAAATCAGAACTGAAGCTTCAAAACCTAATGAAGTATCTCTTCTGGTAATTTTTAATAAATACTCTCTTCTTGAACAACATCTATCATATAATATATATTGTTTTTTCTAATATAAAAATTATTTGCTCTTCTTTTCCATCTAGTTGAAGTATTGGCTTAATTAAATACATATGCATATTGTTTCTCTTGGCAATTCCTGGTATGTTTCAGGACACATCTTTGGCCAGTGACGTTTATGTATTTAAGTGTTTATATCCAGTTGTAACACAAGTGTTTGCTGTTCATTACTTTGCTTTTATTAAGCTTACTTCTTGTGAAGGAATCCAGAATTGCAGATGTTTTTTAGTCACTGCATTTGATATTCTCGTTGCTCTCTTTAACATGTTTTTTTCTCCAAAGTATAGTACCTGCAAGGAAGATCACATGAGAAGACAGACTTTTTTTCCTTTTTTAAATCTGCCCCTAAACAGTAATCAAATACAAAATAATTAATAATTTCTTCTTATTTGCATGTTTGTGTTAAAATATTTTAAAAACAGGCAAATTTACTACCACAAGGTTAGTGTTTCTTTTTCCTAACATCTTTGTCAAGAAATGTAGCCAGATATGAATAGTAGTCTTTTCCAACCAATAGCTGATGTTGGTAATAATGACAGAGCTGACAACCAGCTGTGCTATTGCTCTCAGTCCTGCAGTGAGAAAGGGGAAATGAGTCTGCAAATGATTACTAACGTCAAGTATTTCTTGCAGTCAAGGTTTTATTAAAAAAAAAAATAATAAAATACCTTTATACTTCTAAAATTTTAACTACATTTGGAGAAAAAAAAAAGGGTCTGTATGAAGACATTAAAAGAGAACCACTGTGAACTGCACAAATCAAGGGTATTGCCCAGTTGGGCTGCCGGCCTACATTGTAGACTCGTCTTTAGAAAAAACTCTTCTCCCAATTAAAGAATAAAGGGTGAGGACCCTGCAGGCCTTTTCAGTAAGTTTGGTGTGACTTTTAACCCCTCATTTTACCCTCTTCATATGGCTGTCCTTTATACCATACTCTCTGATATGTCAGTGAAACCCAGTAGTGTTGCTGTGGGTCAGAATTGGTTGGCACTTTTGTTACAGACTTTACTTCCTGGGGATTTGTAAGTCACCTGTAGGAATTTTTCCCCCATTTGCCTTCCAGCAATATGCAATCCTAAAAATTACAGCATTGAGAAATCTAGGAAAAGACAAAGAATATGACATTGAAGAAAGCATGACCAGCAAGAGCATTCAGTACACCCCCAGATCCTGGTTCTGTTAGCAATGGGTTTTGCTTGTATTTTTTGCCTATTACATCTTCCAGGTAATTAAATATGGCACAACTGCTACATTCCTGCTAAGCCATCATAAGACTGTGGATTTTCCATATTCCTTCTGATGTATAAGCCAAAGTCAAGGAGGTTCATATCATCTAATCAAGCGGTCAATCAAACTAAAGCTACTTGTTTTTCTATCACTTTTTTTATCAAGCAGTCAAACTTTCTGTCTGTGCTGGTTTCAGTTGGAGCAATTTTCTTCACACAGGCTGGCTGATATGGGCTATTTTTTGAATTTGTGCTGAACACAGTTATTTTTGTTATTGCTGCAGAGGGTTACACAAGGCCAAGGCTTTGCTGTTTCTGGTGTTTCTGTTGTTTGCACACTTGTGAGGAGGCTGGGTGCGTATGGGAGGAGACAAGCTGTGACAGACAACCCAAACTGACCGAGCAGTATTCAGACCATATGACATCATGCATAGTTTATTAAGTAGAGGAAAGAAGGAGGAAATGGTAACATTTGATGGTGTGTCTCTTCAGAAAGTAACCATAATGCACTATGAGGCCCTGTCGTCCTGGAGATGGCTGAAAACCTGCCCTCCCATCCGTAGCAGTGCATTAATTCCTTATTTTGCTTTGTGTGTGCAGCTTTTGCTTTCCCTATTAAACCTTGAATCCCAAGTTTTCTGACTTTTACTCTTCCAACTCTCTCCCTAATATTGGTGGTGAAGGAGTAAGAGAACTTTCATGGGGTTTGGCTGACAGCTGAGGTTAAACCACAACTGTAAAATCCAAACCCTTGAAATGCAGGGATGATTTTACATAGAACAAAAGCAAAAGATGAGAGGCGCGATTCTCTTTGGGACTAAAATCTTACTTATTTTAAGAGCCACCTCGGATCTAGGTGATGCCTCAGGGGGTAACAGAGGCCAAGGCATCTGGTGGCATCCAGGAGAGGAAAGAGAGACCAAAGGTGTTGTCCAGGGGGGTTTTGAACTCAGGGAAAAGCAGGGCGGGGCCACATCCTTTGGGATACAGGTGAGGAGGGGTGAGGAGCTAGGGAGAAACCACCACACCTGAGGCTAAGGGTTGGGGGGAGATCATGTGATACCAAACACCCAGTGCAAAAAAACAACTAAATAAACTATTTAGTGCAATACAACACACAACAGTACTTTTTGGTGCCTCACTGGGTACATAAAGGGTTCAGGATAACAATAGATTTTACTGGAATGTGCTAGATTGAATTTACAGCTGTTACTGCTGTTTAGTTAGTAATGAGCAGTCCTTGCCATGGGGCCCACTCTCCTGACTGTATATTACAGTGTAGTGCTCATTAGTGACTGCTTTTTATTTTCACTGCTCACTGTAGTGATGTACAGCTGATCACCTCACTGTATTGTGCCTGAGAACATTCTGGTAACAGTCACAGTGATGGTCCTGGACTGGAAGATGGCTGAGACACCGCTGCTGTTTCTGTACTTCTGTACTGGACAGGCTGAAGCTTCTGCCTGAATTTGAGCTGAAAGAGTCTGTGATGTGTGATGAGACCACGATGAAGCAGAGATCCATTTGCAGCCCATGGAGGACTCCCATGTCAAAGCAAGTGAATGCCAGAAGGAGGTGAATGTGACATGTGAGATGCCTCTCCTAGAGCAGGTTTGCTGGCAGGACTTGTGACCTCATGGGGAACCCACACTGGAGCAATTTGTGAAGAGCTACAGCCCATGGGAAGGGTCCATGTAGGAGACGTTTAAGCAGGACTGCTTCCCATGGGTGGACCCCACCCCGGAGTAGGGGAAGCCAAGCTTCACTTGCAGCCCATGGTGAAGATCATGATGAAGCAGACTGTACCCCTGCAGTCGACAGAAGACTAAGACATGTACTGTATTAATGGTGGACTATAGCAGGAACCCCTTGTTGCAGACAGGCTGGGGACAAGGGGAGGAGTTCATTACCATGTTAAACTGGATGACCTGGCTCAAAAGGACCAAGGCTGGAAATTGTAATGAATATACCTTTTCATTGTTTATACAGCACCTAAGGCAGGTGGAAGTTTGTGGAATTTTCTCAGACCTTTGAATAAAAATAGTTTGTTTGAAGTATAGTTTTTATTAATTAGTAATTGTTTCTGGTAAGCTATTCCTGCAGTGATACGGGGAAAATATAGGTTTTTTCCTGATTGTTCATTACACAATGAAAATGTTATGCCATTAGAAAAATAGATCACATTTTACATCTCTCTACTTAATCTGCTAGATATTGTTGAGTAGGAGACTTTGTGTAATACTCTTCCCCAGAAAATCCAGTTTTCTTTGTTGTGGTTATGGAGGAATACTAGAAAAGTATGCAATTTAATAACAGAACAAAGAGCTGAATATGGTGCTAAAGTCATTTGTGTAATATCTCTGACTGGAAGGAAAGAAACAAGATATGCACAAGGTCCAGCTAAAATGTAGCTCCCATTCACAACACAGAGATGGAGCTGTACACAAAAGTTGGAGAGGGGGGACTTACGAAGTTCTCTTGATTCATATGGATTGGAGCACTTGAAAACTTTTTTTCTAGAGTTGAGAACATATATAAAAGTACTGGGGAGTAGAGGATAATAGAATAGAGATACAGAAAGATTCTTGGAAGAGAAACAGAAATCTAATTCTGCTACTTAGCTTAAAAACCTAGTAAAAATAAGATTGGGACAACAATGAAAACTGAAAAATTATAAGAGCAGTCCATTAACATTATTTATAGAATGTACTTTGGTAATTTCTCTGAGCCACATCTTAAACCCAAAAGGGCATTGCAGCGAAAAGCTAAATGCGGTAAAAGAATAATTGAAACATTATTTTAAGGGCTGTTTATATAAATTTTGTTTTTATTGGAAACAGGAAATGAAAAACATAAATAGTGAAAAATCTTATCTCTTATAATATTTAAAACCAGAAATTTGTATTGAGTATTTTAAGACAAAAATACATCCTTATTTGTAACATTGAGTTTTTTCAAGATGTATGGACTGAATAGAATTTAGAACAGAAAAACTGGAAAGGGCAGGCTTACACTAATCTCTTTGGATCTGTAAATGCAGAAAATTTTTTTAAAAATTGTGTACACCAAGCACAGTTTGGTAAGCAAAACTAAGGTATAAAAATATAGTGCTTACATACCGGTTTTGTAGGATTTTTTGTTTTCAGACATGCTTAATATTTGAAAATAATTTCTGTGGCAAGTAACAAATTAACAGTTTAGCTAGATTAAAAAAAAAAAAAAAACAAACAAAAAACAAAAACAAACTTCAAAACCCCCCAGCTTCAAGTTACTGTGCTACAAAGTGAATTGTTCTACAGCTGCAAAATCAAGTGCCTTAGCTGAGTTAATGATTTTTATTTCTTTTGCGTGTGTCAGCATTAATGGAAGCATGCTTTTATAAAGCCTTGCATGTGAACATGGTGCTGAGCAGAATTTATTCGGTTCTGTTGAATGCTTTTTGCATTTTTTTTAATAACGCACAAAGGAAGACTTCAAATCAGGCTGAACTTCAAGTAAAAAGTTAATGCTATTCTCTTACGGGTTCAACCACCCACTTTGCTTAAGGTCACTAGTTGAGGCTAATGCTGCACAGAGAGGCTGCAGCAAACTTGGCATCTACTTGATTAGGATCCCTGCTGATCTAACACACATACCAACTCACTTGCCAAGTCAAATAACACATTTAGTGAATTGGAAATAAGATTTAAGTGAGCCAACACAATGCGGCTTGCCCTCTCATCTTTTTACCAAATCCTTTTCTTTGTATGCTACACTGTGAAAACTGCTCTTGTTCGAGGACCTGATCTTCATTTTTTTCCTTTCCTTTTCTTCATTTTTTGTAGATTATTTGGAAACAGGTCAATTGAATTTTGGGGCTTCTAACTTCTCCTACCAAAGAAAGACATGACTTGTGGCATACTGATTGCATCATTTAATTGAAAGGCTGTTATTATTAAAAAGAAAATATTGTAGTATACGCTTATCTTAGAGTGCAAAAAAATCTAGGATTAAATGCAATCCCTTTTAAAATAATGTGTTAACTCTTTTGTCTTCAAATCTCTTATATCAAGAGTACTTTACATTAATTGCTGGTGAGTAGTAATTGATGGGGTTGATCATAGTACATATATTCATCTCTTGTGGCTGTATCACAGTAGTTAATTCTTAAATACAGTAAGATACAATAGAGTGACATTTCTATAATGCCTTTCATAAGGCATCATGTAGTCCTTGACTTTAAACTATTCTGTATTTCAATGAAAAAAAAAAAATCAGGACTGAAGTTAAAGCCTTCAAAGTTTGTTCAGTTTTTTTATTAATTTTAGATGGACAGAATACAGTATAGTATACTTTGAGATTTAGCACAGATTTGTCTCATACTTTAATGCCATTTATGCTGTAATAAACTGCATCTGTCTTATATCTCTATTTATAGTGTTCAGAGTTATGATGTGTATTGATTTTTAAATTATCTTCTTATCTCTTGTGGTTATCCATATCTATGAGCATCTCTTCCTTGTTTTAACTCCTGAAATAAGAATTTGCTTCCTTAGGTACTCTTGTTCTTTTCTTTCTTTTCTTCCCATTTTTTTAATAAACAAATTAAGGGGTACAATAATACAGAGTAGAAAATTGAAAAAGACCCTGACATTTATAACATCTCACCAAAGACAGGAAATTTTAAGTACTACATTAAAAACGAAAAATTTATCTGTGTGACCTACAGCTGGAAGATAAAATTACTCTTTTTCTTTCAGAGTAATGGCCAGTGCACTTGACTTCTAATGAATTCACTTAGTACATTTTAATCTCCAGTAAGGGATTTCGAGATATCAGCAAAACATCTTGGAATATTTTTTTGTGACCATCCATGTCCTTTCAGTCTAGCTTTTAAAGCCAAGCATTTGCTGATGTTGTAGCAGACCTTTGGTAGGAGCTCAGGCAAATGGGATAACATAGAGTACATTTGTCTTGCTAACTCATTCAAGGAAAGCAGTGAGGAGGAAATCTCTTCTGCTATCAGATCCTCCTGTGATTCTGCAAATGATTAATAGAACCAATGCCTTCCCTTGCCATTGCCCTCCCAAAGGAGAAAATTCTGTTACTGTCAAAAGATCCATGTACAGTTGGGGCAGGAACTAGGTCTGTATTTCTCAGGGAATCATTAACAGCCTTCAGGTCAAGTGGAAAAAAGTGATACAGAAAAGAGATAATTTTTGTTGTTTTTCTGAGTCATTCACAAGTCAAAGCAATATTTATCATTCTAAGAACTGATTTTCAATCTCATAGTAGCTTGCCTAACCTAAACCATCAAAGTGGAAAATCATGTGGTTCAGGCCTCATGCTAAATACTTTCAAAGTTTCAGTTAAAGTATTTAGCATTTTCTAAAACCAAGCATGAAAAAATATAGCAGTTTGTCAGTAGTTCAAACATTTAATTAGGAAGTACAGTCTTCCTTCTTTGAGGAAATAACTTGAAGCACGCTTAAGAACAATCCTGAAATCAGAGAGACATATCCTGTTTCTATTAAGAAAATCGTCCAGCAGCAGATCGAGACATTTTGCATCTGAAAAGATGAGGCAGCACATGCTCAGGTAACAGTTGGTAGAAGTATAGCTAAATGCTTGGAAAACTGCATCTGAACAGTGGAGCCTACAAAGGAAAACCATGATTTTCTTATTTACTTCTTCCACAATCATCTCAGAGACCCAGTTTCACAGCAGAGTGGAATCTTCAGTTAAGTTTATTAAAGAAGCCCGACTGCTGAGTCACTGCGTGAAGAAAGGACCCCATGCTTTCCGAATTATTTCTTGGAGAGGAGTGAAGGTGCTGTTGGATCCAAAGTTAGCCCCAGACTTTGTCAATGGCGTGAGGAGCCAATTTATTTCTGTCTCAACACTGGCTGTTAGAGGCATGTGGGGGAGGGTTGCACATGTGCCATTTGCAGGAGGCAACTAGAAGATGGGAGAAAACCTTGTCTCTAGGGTCGCTTTGCCGCAACCATTTCATATTTCACATGGGACAGGCAGGCAGCAGACCACCAGGGACACTGCACCCTCCAGAGGGGTTCTCCAATAGATATGGAGAAAGGTCTCCACCAATGACTCCTGTCCAAGGACCACAGTGGAACACTAGACTGGGCGAGTGGTCTCCTGTCAACAGGCAGCAGACCTTGGGAGGAGACAGGAAACATAAATATAACTGAGTCACACACTCTGGGGCTCTTTTGGCCTATGCTTTTTGGGTATTGTTTTTTTGATTTTTGGCCACCTTCTTGTCCTTGCTCTAGCGTGCTTCTGCTCTCACTTGTCCTCCTTTTGGCTGGACACTGGTTGACTCCAAGCCTCCCATTGCCCGTCCTGCCTCCCTGTGCTCCTGACAGATGCCCTGCCTGCTTCATTCCTCTAACACTGCTTCGCTGGTCCAGCCCAGCACCATGATCCCCAGCACAATCTTGTCCAGTGTTCTGGACTTCCCGCCCAAGTGCCCAAGCCCTCGCTCCAGTCCTGTCCATCTGCCTTTGGCCGTGCAAGCTGTGCCTGTGGAGCCGTGCCTCTCCAAGAGCTGTGCGGGCTCCCCAGCAGGCAGCGTGCCCACACTCCTCATGCTTGCACGTCGACAGCGCTCCCTGACTTCTGGTGGTAATGCCTGCTCCCCTCTCTCTTCCCCCTACTCCCGCTTCTTTGCTGTTTTTTCTAATCTTCTTTAGTCGGGCAGCTCCCTCTTTGTTACAAAAAATATCGTTCTCAAATAAAATACTGTCTTGTTTGACTTAATTTCATCCTAGACCATCTGTTTTAAAAGAACTCCTCACAGCTCCCCATAGTGGAGTGTGACAAATGGTTTATGTGTAAAGGATTATAGAGGTTTAATTGAGCTTTTAGACAACTTTCTCCCACATGATGAAGGACGGCAACCCAGATATATTTCTATAAATTATTTATTATGGTAATGGCTAGACAAATAGATTCAATCAGAATTATTTACCACACAGTATAGGAGCTATAACTACTACAACAGTACAATGCACTATATAAGCAATATTGAAGCAAGTATTTTAAAGCAATTGTATTAAAGCCAGTAAAATCAATTATTAAATAGAGATTTAAGTTACTCACCTCTACCAACAACTATGGACCAGTGTCTTTTGCTCAGCCTCCAGAAGTAACCTTGAACATCATCCCCACCCAAGGGAGGAATCTCCAAATGTACTCCAAGCAGTCGTATGTTAGAAGACTCTTCCATTAAAAAATAGAGCTAGGCCATTATAGTTTAAAATCATTCACTGGCAATCATATGCCTCCAGGCCAGTTGTGTCAGCTCAGCAACTTTAGGCAAGTTATTAGTAGTGCCACCCATTTTTTCCTTTATCACAGTGCTTTATCTGGTCTACCACATCTTCCCTTCAGTCTCAAATTTTTTAATTTCCAGATTGATGTGTGGTTTCAGCATTATTTAACACCAAAGCAGAATGGCACCTGTCTCCATTCACTACTCGTAGTTTTGTTAATAGGTTATTGTTAAGAGTTGATTTATGTCATTCTAGGCAGTGCATCCTGCTGCACCTGCAAATCTATGGGACCTGATGGGTACATCCAAGAATCCTCAGAGCTAGTTGATGTTACTGCAAAACCTCCCTCTATATTTGAGGTCTTGGGAATCTGAAGATGTCCCAGCTGACAGGAAGCTGGCTAACTTTGTCCCAATTTTCAGGAATGGCAAGCAGGAGGACCTTGGAAACTACAGGCCTGTCAGTCTCACTTCAGTGCCTGGAAAAGTTATGGAGAAGATTATTCAGGGAGGTACGGAAAAACACCTGAAGGACAATGCAGTCATCACACACAGTCAACAGAGCTTCATGAGAGGAAGGTCCTGTTTATGACGACATAACCCACCTAGCAGATTTAGGAAAGCCAGTAAATATAATTTTTCTGAACTTCAACAAAACTTTTGATATTGTGTCTCCCTTTATCCTTCTGGACAAAATGTCTGACATCTCAAAAATCATGTTAAGTAATGGGTGAGCAACTGGCTCACGGGACACAAAGCATTATAGTGAATGAGGTGGCATCAAACAGGTGACCTGTCAGCAGTAGGGCTCCACAGGGCTCCATTCTCAGCCCAGTTCTCTTCAACATTGGCATTAACAATTTGAACAAAGGACTTGAAGGAATACTCAGTTAGTTTCCTGATGACCATAATCTTGGAGGTGCTGTTGGCTCCCTTGAAGGCAGGGAGGCCCTGCAGAAAGACCTCAGCAAATTAATCACCAACCATATGAATGTTGAAGTTCATTCAACAAGGGGAAGTGCCAGATTCTGCACTTGGGATAGGGCAGCCCTGGATGGATTGGCAGACTGGGGAATGAGATGTTGGAAAGCAGCACCATGGAAAAGGACTTGGGAGTCCTGGTCAGTGGCAAGTTGAACATGAGCCAGCAGTGCCCTGGCAGCCAGGAGGGCCAAGTGTGTCCTGGGGGGCATCAGGCCCAACATTGCCAAGCAGGTAAGGATGGGGATTGCCCCCCTTTGATCTGCACTGGGGCAGCCACACCTTGAATATTGTGTGTGGTTTTGGGCACCACAATATAACAGACATTATGCTATTACAGAGAGTCTACAGGAGGGAAACAAAGATGGTGACAGCTCTGGAGGGGAAGCCAGCTGAGGTCACTTGGTCTGTTCATCCCAGAGAAGAGGAGACTGAGGGGAGAGTTTATTGTGGTCTTCGACATGATCATGAGAGGACACAGAAGGCAGATACTAATCTCTGCTGATCTGTGAGATCAGTGACAAGACTCAGTTTTGACAGGTGACAGGACTCAAAGAAATTGTCTGAAGCTCAGTCAGGGGAGGTTTAGGTTTGATATCAGGTAAAAGGTTTTTATACAGAGGGTGGCTGAGCATTGGGATATGATTGCCATGGAAGTGGGGAGTCACAGCACCAGCCCTGTCTGAATTCAAGAAGTGTTTAGACAGGCCCAGGCTGTAATTCTTGGGGTGTCCTATGCAGGACAAGGAGTCCGACTCAATGATCATTATAGACCCAACTCTGCTTATTCCATAGTTTGTAGGAATCCCCTTTGGTCCCCTTTGAGAACAGGGGGGAATCCTACATGGACGCAGGTAAAAGATGAAAGGTGGTCTTTTCCTTGGGACTCTTCTCAAATCTTGTTTATTACAGGAGTCACCTCGGATCCAGGTGATGCCTCAGGGGGTAACAGGCTGAGGCGTCTGGTGGCATCTGGAAAAGAGAGAGAGAGAAAGAGAGAGAGCAAAGGTGTCATCCAGGGGGTTTTGAGCCCAGGGAAAAAGGGGTGGGGCAGAACTGGGAAGCCACATCCAATGGGACACAGGTGAGGAAATGGGGACGGGGGAACAGGTCAGGCAGGGAGAGACCACCACACCTGAGGCTTAGGGTTGGAGGAGAAAGGTGTGTGGAATAGACCAATGTGACATAGTGCAATACAAAAACTACTCAGTACAAATTCCCATTCACCCAGTGCAGAACAACAACTAAATAAGATATTTAGTGCATCACAACAATAGTTCTATGAAATTGTAATGTATGCCAGCTGGTTTGTAGTCCAGCTTTTGCTTTGTTTCTGAGGTGCAATGCAGATCCCTAGATTGTGAACACAAAATTGAAATTTCCATTTCTTCTATGACATTGGAGCATTTACAACTATAAGCCACCTTGGATGCAGTGGTTTAAGTGACTTGCTCAGCATCACATGAAAAGTATTTTGTAGCATCAGACTCAACTCTGGGGCGTGGCATACATCTTCCTTCTTCCCTGTCCATTTTCTAACCTGAACACAAACTACCACAGAGGCCCTAAGTGAAGCACATTTATTTGTGAAGTGAGACTCTTCTCATACATGGTAACATCATTTCTTCTTCCTCCTTCTGAACCTGAGTAAGACCCAGCAGTGTGCCCAGGTGGCCAAGAAGGCTAATAGTATCCTGGCCTGTATCAGGAATAGTGTGGCCAGCAGGACCATGGAACTCAATCTTCCCCTCTTCTCGGCACTGGTGTGAGTGCATCGTGAGTGCTGTGCCCATTTCTGGGCCTCTCAGTTTAGGAAAGACGTTGAGGTGCTGGAGCGTGTCCTGGGAAGAGCAGCAGAGCTGGTGAAGGGTCTGAAGCACAAGTCCTGTGAGGAGCAGCTGAGGGATTTTAGGTTCTTTAGCCTGGAGAAAAGGAGGCTTAGGGAAGACCTGGTCACTTCCTACAACTGCCTGAAAGGAGGGTGTAGCAGATGGGGGTCAGTCTCTTCTCTTGGGCAACCACTGACATGACAAGAGGACACAGTCTTAAGATGCAGCAGAGGACTTTAAGGCTGGACATTAGGAAGAATTTCTTCTCAGAAAGTGAGGTAGTAGAGTCCCTGGTGTCTCCCTGGCATCACCATCCCTGGACGTGCTTAAGAAAAGACTGGGTGTTTGACTTAGTGCCATGGTCTAGTTGACAGGATGATGCTACGTCATAGGTTGGACTTGATGATGGTCAAGATCTTTTCCAGCCCAAATGACTGTGATACTGTGAAATTTCCACAAGGAAGTAAAATCTGTATTCACTATTAAATAACTATAGTAAACATGAATCGCATTTCCCCTTGTTTAAGAATTTATGACATATTCTTAACTTTTTGGTATTTAAGCTTATAAAGTTTACCAGCTTTTTAAAAAATTTCTTATGTTTTGTAGAATGTATTTATGTATTTAAAAATTCTTCCTCATTCAGACAGATACAAGGCTTCATATTATCTTTATGTAAATAAATTAAAGGAAAGAAAATATTGCAGTTCACCAATTACATTTTCCTTGACACTGTCTTGGCACACTTTCAACTCCTAAGTTAATCCTTCAATGATTTTGAGAATCTGCGTGTGTATATATATATATATATATATATACATGTTTACATCTTTTTTCTTTTGATAAATGTTAATCCATTTTTGTGCTCCTCTGCGTGGATATATTAGTCCATTATTTTTACTTAATTGCATTGTTATGAAGCCCAGAGGCATTAACATCTTACTCTTCATGGAAAAAGCACAGCTGAAGGGTTTGCAAGGTACATGGGTGTGTCTGGCTAAAATGTTAAAGTTTTGCGTGAATTTGTATGTTGTTTGTTAAGTAATGCCATGCCACAGCACATCTAGCTCTACCACAAGGTGTTACGGCAGTGAGGCATTTTCACCTTGCTGTTCTCTGCCAGCAGAGGAACATAAAAGCAGCATATTAATGCTTCTCCAGTTGGTGTAATTTCTCCACCTTGATGAATTCCTCTTGTCTTGCAACTCTATGGAATGCCTCTACCAATTTAGATTCTAATAACAGATAAGTTTTAATATGGATGATCCTAAAAGGACAGCATGTGAGCTGGGGGCAGCTGGTGTCCAAGAAGCTGTTGATGAGACCCAGATGCAAAATAAGACATCAGTACTGGGAGATCATGACTTTGTATTTTTCAAGTTTGGATCATTTAATTCCATTGGCCAAAATACCCAGAGTACTTTTCATCCAACTGCTGGTACTTCTTTTTTTCACTATGCATCTCCTTGCTGTGCATACAGCTGCCATAGATACTGACTTTAATGTTTTACAGTGGACTTCTGGTGTGGTGGTAAATACAGTTGCAGACTACTCCATACACAGTACTGATGGTACAGACAATAATGTGAGTTATGTTTAAACCAAAACCAGTTACACAAGAGATCAGAAAATTGGTTTTCCCACTAAATTACATGTTTGTGTGATTTTTCCTTTTATTATAGGCAGATTATTTTAAATTTATTTTATAATTTCCTCTTAATTTCTTGTTAAAATATGAAATTGCACAAAATTTTATACATGAATAAAACACTCTGATGTAATTATTTTTTTGCCTCTGACTGAAAGGTATTTTAAGTCCCTAGCTTGCACTCTTAGTAATT